>NC_088886.1:141333097-141654347 GCF_037157495.1 Lathamus discolor
GTGCTCTGCCCCATCAAGTGGGGAGCAAAGAGAGGAGATGGAGGGGTCTGGACAAACTTGAATGTGCTGATGCACACAGCCAGGGCTCAGGTGTGCAGCTCCATGGTGCTTACTCGAGGAGCAGCTCCTCCCTGCTGTCCCTTGGTTTGTTCCCTCATTGCAGAGAGCTAAGGAGAAGGCGGCAGCTGTGTTGTCTCCCTGCTTAGCAGTAGAAAATGGCCTAGAGCTTTCCTATTTCATCCCCATAGGCCTGTTCCCATTTTTGAGGATTAGTTTCAGGGCTCAGCTCTGTAAAGACAATGCCCTGCAGCTTGAGCATGCTGTGCTGGGAAGCCTCTGCCCCTTGGTGAGGGTGGTCATTTGAAGATGAGCCAAAAGCACCCACAGTGTGTGAATGGCGGAAGGAGGGAGTGAGAAAGAGAGAGTAAGAGAGACACTTACGCAAACCCCCACGCCCACAGAATGATGCTGTCTTCACTTGCAGTTGTGCAGCTCAGACGAGAGACCCCGTGAGCTGCAGCGGTGGGGACCTCAGTGCTGGACAAGGTTCACTAAGCATCTTTTGTGGGCATCACAATCTCCATGCAGGATGGAAAGCACCTTGGGTCCTGCCTTAGTGACTGCAATGACAGAGGCAGGGCTTCCTTGTGTGCTGAAGGAAATAGAGATTGTTCCCAGCCGCCCTAAAACCTCAGTGCTGGTGGCCTCTGTCCTGCAGAAAGGTCAAGAGATCAAGGCCACTGGCACCTTTGGAGAGGTACCAGAGCAGGAATTGTATTCCACTGATACTTTCTAAATTGAATATTTTTCCTCCTGTCAGGTCAGCTTCAGGAATATGCTGTAGGTATGGCAACTGAGATGGGGATTATAGCTAATATTTTTAGCTTTAGGATGAACCTATGCTGGCCAGACCTGGATAGCCTGGTCTGTGTAAATAGGACAATCCCATGGGCTCTGCTACGTGAAGACTTCCTTGGGAGGTCAAAAATGCTCAACAGCTCGGGGAAGAGAAGAGAGGTGTTTTCAGGGGCTCTGGCCATAGAGTTGTTTTGCCCAGACCGACAGCAGTGAGCTACCAAGTGGCCCTCAGGTGGCCCAAGTGAAGTACAGTTCAGTGTTCCTTGCTGGAGAGGTGAATGTCAACTGTTCCTGCAGGGCATGTTAGTCTGGTGCTTGACCAATGTATTAGAAGGGACATTAGCTTTTCAAGGGTGCAACCTGCCCTTGCAGAACAAACCTGCTGACTTTTGTTTCTTTTCTTTCACGGACGAGCACAAGAGCCCGCGGTGGTCACAAGATCACTTCAGCAATGTCCTGACTCAAGCAGCTTTGTTGCGTTGTTTGTGAAAGCCCAATCTTCTCTTTGAGGAAAATCAATGCAGCTCATTACCTAGCTGAGAAAAGATCCCTGTGTCAAGCAGCTACTCATTCCACTGGAAGGCAGCCCCTGAGCAGGCTCAGCTACTTCTCAGAGGCTGGACAACAGGCTGATAGCCTTTCTCTTAAATTATCCCTTCTGAATTAAACTGCCCCACTGAGAAGACTGATCAGCTTCCCGCAGATCACCAAAGAGCTGCTCAACAAGCGAACACCAGCCTTGTGCAAAATATGCAGTGGAAAAAAACCCAACACAAACAACACAAAAGACTTTCTTAACAGCTGCTGTAATGACTTTGAGTTTTCATGCTGCTTCTACATTATATCGTTTCTTATGGGCTCTGGCTACATCATTCAGCATTTTGGTTTCAGTGCTGGGATCCAAGATTTAGTATTATGAGGCTGATTGGCAGCCAAACATTCTTTGTCCAGGCTGTCTTGAGTGGTGAGACAGAGATCAGGTGCTTGGCTCAAACTTAGGATGAGTTTGAGACATTTATGTGAGTGGAAAAGATGTTTTAAAGCAGCTTTGGAGTCTGAGAGGGGTTGAGGCTATTGGCTAGGCAGTGCTTTTTCCTAACGTGTGTGTGTATGGCCTTAGGGACAGCACTGTTGGTCAGTGTGTTAATGCAGGACCTGGCTTGGGAACATACCCCAGTAAATACATACTTTGCCTATTTATATAAACTATAGATAGTGAAATTTGCTCCTTGCTGCAGCCCAGCTTCAGGATCCTGGACCCCAATCCCTTGTCAGAAGTTTGCTAGTTTAGAAAGTTGGAGGGGAAATTGTTCTTGTATGAAACAGAGAATGGGGAAAAACCCCATACTTTGTAGCTTCTGGGGAGAAGATTCAGGGAGTAAATAGTCATCATCTTCATGTTTTGGTCTGAGATCCGAATAAGGCTAATGGAAGTTTATCAGAAGCATTTCACTGCGGTAAGTTAAGTAACAAGGTCAGTGAGACAAGAGGGCCAGTGCATGGAGAATTACTGAGGAGGTTATCTAAGGGTTAGGGTACACACTCAGCTAAGCAGGAGAAGCTCTAAAGAAGAATGCAAAGCTGGTAAATTCTGTTTAACAAATTCTGTGTCTTGACTGTTTGCAGGCTGCTCCAAGACCAGGGCAGGTAACAAAATGAAGAGTGGGGTGTATTTTGATAGAACTATCAGCCAAGAAGTCTGTCTTCTCTCCCCACATCACCGCTCCAGCCTCTTGTGGTGGTTGTTCTTGTGAGCAGATTTTGGATGCATGGAGTTCTGATGGTCTTGGTCCTCCCCTCTCCATCTCTTCTGCATGAGGTGGTAAGAGTCTGCTTTCCCCCCTGCACCCTAGGATGAGCAGGGTGCTCAGCCTGGGAGGATGTGTCCTGGCAGCAGGGAGTGGAGCAATGCTTGCAACAGCATTCTGCAGTGCACTTGAAACAGCTCCTGTCTACACACATGCAGCACCCAGTCAGGGAAAGCATAAATGAAAGCTGTCCTCATCACCACATGCTGTCCATAAAACCTCTTCTATTTCAAAGCCCATCTCTGTTTCCAGTTTTAGTCTGCACTGAGACCTTGATCTCATGAGCTGTCTTTAAGATATTCCAGAGTGTAGATACTTTTGGGTTGCGGAGACTGTGAAGAGATGACATTGCTTGTATTACCAGACTCCTCTGGTGTTTCATGACAGCTGTGATTTCAGTGCATAAAACATTAGTATTTGACTGTAATTACAGTGGCATGGATGGTGTTATGCCTGAATAGCTGATTAATCATCTGGAGCAATGAGTAAATATGGGAGATTTTGTGATAATTAATATGTAGAGCTGAATCACAGTTGGCTGAGGGAGTGTGGAAGTTATCAAGGCAAATGGAGAGGTGTTTGGCAGCTTTAGGCTGCAGGAAAGATAAACAGGTGGAGCTCTTGGGGCAGTTATTCCCTCTGATGTGGGCTCCCGCTGATGTGACCCAGCTCTACTCCACCTCAGGGAACTGCATTTCAGTGGGAAGTGGCCAAACTGCTAAAGACAAGTCAGAGTAATAAGGAGATATTTTGGTGTGTAGAGATGCTCTGTAAGGCCTTTTCCTCCCTTTCCTTTTTCAGATTCCCGCTAAGTGTTGCCTATGACTTCCTCCCATCACAGGAAATGTATGGCCGATTTTTTGTGGGCTGTATAACAGAAGTAGGAGACCGTGGAAGTTGGTGGATTTACTGAGATTTAGAGTGTTTTCTTTGAGGATTTGCATGGGATGGGTATGTCTTGAGTATGTATTTGCCCTTAGTACATTTGGCATCCTTGTTTCTAGTCTACCTCTTGTTTTTCTGTTTGACCTTGGTCCAGAGCTTCCATTTCCTGTCCCATCTTTTCCTTTCAACACTGTAAAGTTTCTTGAGCAGCAGTGGTCTCTTCCCATTACTCACACCAGTCATAACTGAAACCCAGGCTGTGCTGTTTAAAAGGTCTGGCTTTGAGGATGGAGCCATTTAAGATTGTGGGATGCAAAGCTCCTTCCTCCTCGCAGTGGTTAACCAGAGATCCCTGTGCCAGTATGTCTGCAGCTACCCAGGAGTGAAGGGAGGAGAGGAATTCATTAGTACAATTGGATTAAATACCTGCTGTGCTAGGGAGCTGCCATGATGGCTTAGTGCCACTGTTGTCTCCAAGCAGGTGGAGTGGCTTTCTGGTTCTCTCTGCAATCTAGGTCACACACATTGAGGCAACAGCAGTACAGATTGCCTGAAAACACATCATGGTTCTGCTTATAGGAATTTACAATTCAAATCAAGAGAAGGTGAAGTTTCTCTCTTCCGTTCTATGGTGATTTTCTTTACTCTTGTGATACAGCAAAGATCAAGATGAAATATTAAATGTCCTCCACAATGTAATTATATCTGGCTGGTTGCAATCAATTCCTTCTGCCTCATGTAGTTTGCTATTGCTTCTCCCTTTCCTTCCTATAAAGAGACATGGGGCTGATTGTCATCTCCTCTGTGTGCTGGAAATGAGATATTGCCGGCTTCCACATGGACCCACCAGCTTAACAAGAACAACTTATGGAAATGAATTCTCATCGAAAGCCCCAAGCAATGCAAAGTTTGCTGCAGAGAGACTGGACTCCAGTTTTCATAAAGCCTAAAGCGATGTTTTATCTACGAGGCTGCAGTTAAACAATGGTATCCAAAGCTCGGTCTATTCCAGCCAAGTGCCTCTTTAAGAATATGATATATTATAAAAATAGCCTTTTCTCTTTTCTCTGAGCATAGGTTTGTAAAGGCTTTATGAAGCAGAAAGCTTCATATGAACTTTTCCCTCCATGGTGAAAAGACCAAGGTTATTAATACACTCACCAGCTTTTTCAGTCTCTGCCTGTAAACAATGTCAAGCAATACCCAGGACAAATCCCTACAATCAGGTGCACAGGTATTATTATTAACATGCCTCTTTGGGAAATCAAGGGCATTATTTGAGACACCAGTGGTGAATCATTAGAGTATGACACTCTTATTCAAGGGAGCAGACAGAGGACCAGAGAAGTGGCCTCAGTCTCATTGGTGTGGCCAGGGACATGCACACAGTCCCAGGAGCTGCCCCTGCACCTCCACTTCTCTTAGTGCGAAGGGAAAATCTTGAGCATGGACAGGGCTGATCAACAGCTTATCGTCACACATACACTTCTGTGTTTCGCTGCTTCAGTTCCTCATTGCTGTTGAGTAGTGGATTCACAGAAAAATCCAGAGACCATTTTGTAGAAGACTCTTCTTAGTGCCTTGGCAGTGACAAAATGACCCGGGGATTAATCCTAAGAGACCTGCCTTTTGCCTTCACAACCAACCCACAGTATTTAAATTTAATTTTGTGGCACTTTATTTATAATCACCTCATTGCCTAAGTGCTACTTAAGAGTTCAGTGCCTCCTTTTGCAACGAGAAGCCCATCATCAAGGGACAGACCAGACTCTGATTTCCACTTGTGACAAGGAGAGCTCCCAAATCTCAGTTTGCACAGAGTAATTAAAGGTGATGGAGGCAGGAAGACCAAATGTGTGCATGTTGTTTTCCATTTGCATGATGGTATTTTCCAAAGCTTTCCTTCCCACTTCATCCTTGACTGGCATGCTATCACTGATATGGACAGGAGAACCTATAGGGGTCAGCGCGGGGTCCTTGGGCTCCTTTCCAGCTCCTATGGACCATGTAGTATAAGGCTATATGTTGTATCATTTCAGTATGGGGCAAGGTTACACAAAAGTATCCTTTACTCTCTTTGAGAGAGGATTGTTTATTCCTTGTTCTTTGTAATGTTTTACCTAGCAGAGGGCTCGTTTTGAATTTCCCTGCCTGTGTTGAATTGCCCATGTATCTCTGCCCAAACCTGGCACTGCTGGTGGTGTTGGGACCCAGTTGTGGACCTGGAGGAAGCATCTTGCCTTCTTTTTAAGGGCTTCACACTTTGGCAGGGACACTTTCACAGCACTAGTTGAAGGAGAGCTGGTCTCTCCTTCAGATGTGAGCAGATGTGAGGCTGCAGGCTCCAGGGCTGTTTCCGACAGACTTCATCAGAAGCAAAAATTACCCAGGAAAAAATATAGATAATGCAAGCACAGGACACAACAGGAGGAGTAGCATTAAGTACCTTAAATGAAGGGAACAGAAAGTCCTTCCCCTGCACCACAGCATTTTAGCATAGTCATTATAATTAATCTTTTTTTAATATATAATAGTAGTCAAAGAAAACACAACACAACCCGAGCTTCTCTTGCTGATGTGTATCCAGGAGACAGAATGGATTTAAAGTAGGGTGATCTTTGTAGTCTGGTAGAAATAAAATCCTGAAAGCAAGAACTGGTCAATATGGAGAGTGACAGGTAAAAGTACAAATACCTGCTCTAAAAGCACTGGGTATAGTAATCCCCACAGGCACCAGGAAGCTGTTGGCTGATCAGACAACAATGCACCATATGCTTGGCTGTCTAGTAAAAAAAAAAATAAGCATGAAAGAGAGAAAATCTCTAAGCACAGGGTCGGTAAGTGACAAGTGTGCATGCTGGGACTCTCTGGAGTGGGGGAATGCCATGGTCAAGTCTGTGACTCATTCCTGAACGAGCAGGACTAAATGGCATGGAGGAAGCTGCAGGGTGGGTTTCATGATGGGACTGGCCACATGGCCATGGCATCTATCCCTATCTCCTGTGCTGCTGTACAGCCTGCTCGGCAGTCTGAGCATGCTGAGTAGGTTTTGAAGAGCCAGCCCTTTCTCCTGTGTGCATCTTGGAAGCAGCTCTTTCCACAGTTAGGACAGTAAGTGCAGCAGAGTGTTTGCAGAGGACTCTGCCAGCCAGTCTCCTTGGCAGGCAGGACAGGTTTGGCATGATCCTGCCAGCTACTAAGTGGGTCCCAGAGGGGCCAGACACCTTCTACAAAGGCTGGAGGAGCTCTGTATCCAGCAGATATTTGGCTGTAACCAAAGGAGCAGGAAATGGCAAGAGCTTATACTTCAGCTAGAGACAACCACCAGCTGTTAAACAGACCTGTGGGATAAACCATGTGCAATCCACAGCAAGGGTCACCAGTCCTGCAGGAGCCAGGAACGCCCGTACATACGTTTGATCATACATTTCAAATGCAGGGACTGTGAGAATGAAGACCTTGGGCCCACTGTAGGAGAGGATCTGGTTCAAGACCATCTTAAGAACCTGAATGTGCACAAGCCTGTGGAACCTGATGAAATCCATCCGCAGGTCCTGAAGGAGCTGGCAAATGAAGTTGCTCAGCCACTGGCCATCATATTTGAAAAATCATGGCAGTCAGGTGAAGTTCCCGACGACTGGAAAAAGGGAAATATAACCCCCATTTTCAAGAAGGGCAAAATGGAAGAGCCGGGGAATTACAGACCAGTCAGTCTCACCTCTGTGCCTGGCAAAATCTTGGAGCACATTCTCCTGGAAGGCATGCTAAGGCACATGGAAAACAACAAGGTGCTTGGTGATAGCCAGCATGGCTTCACTAAGGGGAAATCCTGCCTGACCAATTTGGTGGCCTTCTATGATGGGGCTATGGAACTGATGGACAGAGGCAGAGCAGTTGATGTCATCTACCTGGACTTGTGCAAAACATTCGACACTGTCCTGCATGAAATACTCGTCTTTAAGTTGGAGAGACATCAGTTTGATGGATGGACGGACCACTCGGTGGATTAAGAACTGGCTGGATGGCCCCATGCAAAGGGTTGTTGTCAATGGCTCAATGTCTAGATGGAGACCAGCAACGAGTAGTGTCCCTCAGGGATTGGTGTTGGGACCAATCTTGTTCAACATCTTTGTATCTGACATGGACAGTGGGATTGAGTATGCCCTTAGCAAGTTTGCTGATGACGCCAAGATGTGTGGTCCGGTTGATATGCTGGAGGGAAGGGATGCCCTCCAGAGGGACCTTGACACGCTTGTGAGGTGGGCTGATGCCAACCTTATGAAGTTCAACCACGACAAGTGCAAGGTCCTACACCTGGGTCGGAGCAATCCCAGGCACAGCTACAGGTTGGGCAGAGAAGAGATTCAGAGCGGCCCTGCAGAGAAGGACTTGGGGGTGCTGGTCAATGAGAAAATGAACATGAGCCGGCTTCAGTGTGTGCTCGCAGCCCAGAAAGCCAACCATGTCCTGGGCTGCATCAAAAGGAGCATGACCAGCAGGTCGAAGGAGGTGATCCTGCCCCTCTGCTCTTGTGAGACCTCACCTGGAGTATTGTGTGCAGGTCTGGTGTCCTCAACATAAAAAGGACATGGAACTGCTGGAACAAGTCCAGAGGAGGCCACGAGGACGATCAGGGGACTGGAGCACCTCCTGTATGAAGACAGGCTGAGGAAGTTGTGGTTGTTCAGCCTGGAGAAGAGAAGGCTGCGTGGGGACCTAATAGCAGCCTTCCAGTATCTGAAAGGGGCCTATAGGAATGCTGGGGAGGGACTCTTTATTAGGGACTGCAGCAATAGGACAAGGGGTAATGGGTTAAAACTTAAACAGGGGAAATTTTGATTGGATATAAGGAGGAAATTCTTTCCTGTTAGGATGGTGAGACACTGGAATGGGCTGCCCAGGAAAGCTGTGAATGCTCCATCCCTGGCGGTGTTCAAGGCCAGGTTGGACAGATCCTTGGGCGCCATGGTTTAGTGTGAGGTGTCCCTGTTGGAATTGGATGATCTTAAGGTCTTTTCCAGCCCTAACTATTAAATGATTCTATGATTCTATGTTTCTAAGATCATCTCCTTGCTGACTACTGCTCACTAGGCTTCTTTCCTCTTCAATCCAAACTTTAAGATATTGCTATTTATCCATGCAAGCATTGGCACGTATAAGACACACTCTGTACTGATTCAGCTCACTAATCTGGCAGAAAAATTAGTACAGCATGCAAAAGTGGTTTGGTTTATGCTGTGATAATAAGTTGAACTCACCCCAGCTTTGTTTGCATAGGTGATCTGGAAATCTTTTTCTGCGAAGAGGTGAGGCTAATTCTCATCTCCAATTTTAGCTCATCTCCTGCATGATTCTCTTCTAAATTTCCTTTTGGTACAGGTGGGTAACCTACAAAATGGACCTCTTGCCTTCTGCTTCCTGTGCCTGGAACTGTTTTTTTTATCACTGTGAATGGAGCCAGGACTGAACATTTTCTTCTCAGGACCATGTGGAAAGTCCTGGGAAGGGCAAAACTGTGGTTAAATGAAGAAATCAGTTTCTTATACATCTGAAAGCAAAGAACTGCTGTTAGGCTGGGCACCAATGAGTTATGTTTTTCCTTAGATTTGTATCTCCCAGAGCTGGTTAGCGAAGTTTTCTTTCAGCAATGATTTGTCAGTGCACAATGTTTTAAATGTATCTTCTGCATGAGTACTGGTCTGGTCAAGTGGTGCAGAAAAAAGCCTTCCATGTAGGGCAGATCCTCTGATCCATCTTCTGGACTGCCCCAGTCTTTTAGTCACTGCAGAAGGGTAGGACTTGGCTTGCTCAAGAATGACCCAAGTACGGAAACAGCTCTGTTGGTGTAATGCTACAATGGTTTCTCACAGCAGTGTCTTGAGAGCATGGCAAAAGGGGCTTGATGCTAGTAGGACACCTGACTGTGGAAATGTTCCTGATAGTGGTTGCTTTCTCTTTGTTCAGTCCTCAGCAGTTCTTCTCTGCTACCAACTCTTTTTCTTCCTTCTTCCCGAAGCCCTTCTGAAAACCCTCCCAGAGTTATATACCCCTTTTCCCATGTTTAGTCTCCATCTCTCTGCAGAGATGCCTGGTGCAAACTGCTTCTTTTGAACTGCAGCCCACG
Source organism: Lathamus discolor (assembly GCF_037157495.1). Taxonomy (NCBI): domain Eukaryota; kingdom Metazoa; phylum Chordata; class Aves; order Psittaciformes; family Psittacidae; genus Lathamus; species Lathamus discolor. Next base: position 141,342,773 of record NC_088886.1, read on the forward strand.
AACCCACCTACAATCTGATGCAAGTGCAATCATTAAAGGCTAATGATGCTCCATTGTCTTGAATTATTTCTATATTGCACAATGTAGTGGAGAGCTATCAAACTAACCGTAAATGAATTTAGTCAGCACAGTAAGCAGTTTAGCCAAGCTACCATGGGGCTATTAAAAGGCTAATTTACCCCCTCTAGAAGAAGATCAGCAGAGACTTATCTTAATCTGGTGAATGTAATTAAGATGTTCACGCAAAACTCAAGCTGAGCTATATTTTCCAGAAAAAAAAACCAAAAAATGATCCCGAATAAATACACAGAGTAGGAAAAAAATAAAAGGGTGAAGGCTCTTGCTTTGTAATTTCCATTTTATTAATCCTAGTGCTAACAGGATATTTTCATCTGTGTTTAATCAGCAGGTGCTACTCTGGGCACACAGATGTAATAGACTCATTGGCAGTGAATGTGTCCAGTCTGATACTGGAAATAGGAATCTTGTGTTTAGGGGAGAGGACACCTGAAGCAGCTTTACCAAGGAAAGGTGTATGTGTTTGAGAAGCACTTAACTTGACAGGAGTTAGTGCATGATCAGATTGTGGGAGGAGCTATATGTGATCATGATTGCAAAAGCAAACAACTCTTATTCAGCAGCCTGAAAGGTACCTGGGGTGAAGCATAACTGAATGGTCAGGTGTTCCCTGCAGTGAAGGCTTTTATTCCAATTCCATTTTACTAGTATTCGGCATGGTTCCTCCATCTATCATAGTCTGCATTAGATATGGAGGGACAGAATCACCCTCGTCATTTCTCCTCTCAGTCTAAGTGAGAAAAGTTTGTGCTTTGTTCAATTAAAACATGGTGTGGTTGTTCTCAGGAGTCACTAATACCAGGATTAATCGGAAGGTAGTGTACAAAGAATGCATTCTGGCACCTCTGACAATAGGCTTACTGTGACTCTGGTCTCAGGTGTGACATCCAGGCTGGTGGACAACATTGTAGAAATGCAGAACTGTGCATTGTCCTCTCATCAGATAAAACAGTGTCTTTTATTTATCATTTATTTAAATGATCACTGGAAGAAAGCAAAGCTGAAGCACTGTGCATTTTATGGATCACCTTTCAGTGAGCATTCATGGATTTTTAGGAAAAGCTTGTGCAAGACCAGAAGGGTAGGGATGTAGAACTACAAAGCAAAAGACTGACTCACTGCTGCCAAAGAAGCTGAAGGAGAAGAGCAGAAATACCACACATACAATTCTTCTTTGCAAGGCAGCTTGGCATCATGGGCAGCAGACAACACAACTTTTCCCCATATAGATACAAATGGACAGTGTGACGGGACAGCAGTAGATAAGGGACCATAGGTTAATGCTGTTAGAGCCTTTTCTACTCTTGAGCAATGGCAAAGACTATGTTTGGTCATGAAACGTGGAGACGTCACCACATTCCAAGTACTGAGTGCAATTATGGATGCAGTAGATCTCTTGCTAGGGCATGTGCATGGGAAAATGTTTCCCATAGCTGGAGAGATTTCCATGTAAAGTTTCCTTCTCGTTTTATGTGCTGTGCCAAGGAAAACAACACTGCAGTAAGAGAATCTCACAGCAGAAAGAAGCGAGTCCATGAATGAGTCCACCCTAACACCCATAATGGGCATGAATGCATTCTGGCCCTTTGCATGGGGGAACTTGAAATGGCTTTGGACATAGTTCTGACCTGAAGTTGGCTGCTGTTGATCCTACCTCAGAATAGAAGGTTGAGAAAGCTATAACAACCTTCTTTGCAGTGCTAGAAGAAAGAACGGAAAGGAAGGGAGGGTGGAAGGACAAAAGGCAAAAGGAGGCAAGGAAAGACATACAGAGAACACACTTCAAAGAAAAGCTTATGTAAATCCCTGTTTTACTGCACCAAGACAGTCAAGGGAGAAAGTTGTGATTAAAGTTCATTACCCTTAGAAAACTATGGCCATTAATTCTCCCTGGCAGGAATGCCTAAGGTTGCAGCAACATCCAGCCCGTGGCTCTGTGTGCCGGAATGTATAATAGGGTACAAATACTTGCTTAAGAGATGTTAAGAAAGTTGAAGAAGACAAAAGCAATGCCATGGGAGAAAGAGCAGTTATGTGGGCATGGTGAACAGCAAATCATTGACAAAGATTGCGCCTCTTGGCATCAAAGTTCAGTGGTGCATCCATAGGAGAAAACTCTTCCAAGGATGACAGGAGCTCTGCACTATTGTTTCCTAGCTCTTCATCTTCCCTATGTTGCCACATGATTTCTTAGCCATAAAACACTTTATTAGCTTAGTCCTTAAATGCTTCAGGAAGAAAATCAACCTGGCTGAACAAACCTTCCTACACTGAAATGGCAGAAGGATTGCTGAGTATGGTTTAAACCAACAAGCCAATAAGCTTTTCCTTGCTGCTCCAAATTGAGATGGTAGCACTTACCCAATAGCCTGAAAAGGGAATTTTCTCACCGAGTTTTCTCTCCCTTTGCTTTCAGGTCCATTCCAGCTGTCTCCCTGGAAAAAGAAAAGAAAATATCTTGCCCTCCACAGGTAGCAACTCCTGTCTTTCAGATCCCTTTACTCCCTAGATTACCCCAGCATATGCCTTGTGGTTCAGGATTTTCAGACCAAATCAGGGATCAGAATCTAAATTTCAATAACAGAGGATCTTCAAACGGAATGCCTGATTTTTTCCTCTGATATTCACACTTAAGGCCCCTGCTACTCTCAGCTCTAGCTATGGAGGCTGAGAGAGAGGAATGCTCTCTCACGGAGTGCACCCTTTAGCCACTCTTGATCAAAGCATGGATCAAAGCCTGACAGTTGGTATCCATCCAGAAGCAAACAAATAAATGCATAGGTGAAGAAATGAGGATCTGAAATTTGCCCTTGGGTAGCCAACCTTTTATATGAACACCATGAGTATTCTCAGCTGTTAAGTAAAAGCTGAGAATATAAATCCCAAATATAAGAAATTAAAATCAATAAACTCACCAAGTCCTCCGTGTCACAGTTCAGATTCATAAAGAGATACAACCACTAAATCCCTACAGTGCTGCTCTTCTACAATTGCACACATTAAGAAAAGGGAGGAAAGAGTTATATGAAACATTTTTCTGGGTATAGGAATCAGTTATCTTAATGATGTAATATCAAAAGGAAATATTGTCTCATTTAGAGATCTACCAGCTACAGTCACTACAATACTCCCCAAAGGATGGTAATTATTCTCACAGATGCCTAGAAATTAAGAATTATACTTTCACTATGTTTAATATCGTAGCTGTACTTTCAAGGATCATCTATCTTAGTAAAGCTTTGGGGATCTAATTCAACTGCTTTTTGTCTGCCATTGCTTATTTATGAAACACATATCCTTCTGGCTGTACTGTGTTCCAGTGGATCTCCCTGGAAGAAGAACTGATGAACAAGAAAGATCTGATCTGCTCACTGTGCCTCTGTGACTATATCCTGTCCTCTACTGCCTTGTTCTGCAAAGCAAACGACATACCTAAAGAAATGCACGTGCCTCATGCTCATCAAACCACATGGTAAGACAGAGACATACACACCTTTTGATACTTTAGGCTGATTGTTTTGCTAAGATCAACAGGTTCAATTTTCAGCACAGTTAACAACATCTGCAATGTGTGAGACGTTTGTTTAACTGTGCAGACATAGACTAATTTGTAATGGATTATATGGAACAACTTTCCCTGAGGCCCCAGAGTAACACCAAAATTGAAAAGCTATGCAAAGACAGCTGAAATGCAGCCATTCCTCAAGCAAGACATCGTAGTGCTCGGGGATGTCACATGCATGTGTTTGTGCTAAACAAACACATCAGTGTGCCATCTAAGGTTGAGAAAAAATGGACTTCTTATAAAACTTCCCAGCCAAATTTCTGAGTCATGGTGGCCACCAAGCTCCTTGATATCACCCAGGTTTGTGCTGGGTACATTTACCATTGAGTGAGGTATGTGTGCAGTGTTGATGTGCAGGTGCCAGTAGGGCACGAAAAGCTGACGTGGGCACTTTCACTTGGGCTTTACACACATCCAGTATCTAGTAGTAAGGAAGCAGTGCTGGGAGCAAGCCCAAGGACACAGTGCCATGAGAAGAATGCAACATTGGAAGGCAGATCTCAGAAAGTACTGCAAGGAGGCTAAGGGAAGAGGGAATGTTGGTGATCCCAAGGATGGATAGAATAGGTTGCAGAGGAAGGAGGTGCTGGGTAGAGGAGAAACGATAAACCCACTTCTACTGCTAAGCTTGTGAGCACACTGTTACTTCTCTGAGCTGTGTTCCAACACAGCAGTTAAAAATGTTAGAAGTATGAAAAATGGACTCAACTTGAAGGTCACAGGTACTCACGTTGAATTTTATGTCAACCCTTGTATGCTTAAAATTAAATGTATACTTAAGCGCTTTCTGGATGGGAATGTTAACTGATAGGAAACATCAAATATCAAGCTAAGAAGTGCGTGTAGGATCTTATCAACTTCCTATAGAAACTAACTTGCAGTGCCTTTCAACCTTGAAAGCTACCTCTCCCCATAGCCTAGAGTGTATTGTTCGTCTTATTAACAGAGCACAAGATGGATTTCTTTTGAAACATCTGATGCCTTGTGAATAATTTTCTTAATCAAAGTGAATAAGCGGGAAGCACATATTTACCATTGTTGCCGTGATACTGTGATTTATTGTATTTTTTACTCAACTGCTTTTGTGGTTTTGTACAGTTCTAGGAAATGCATACAGAAATTATTCTGGAGAAGGGTTTAATATGGTGCTGTACGAGTTTGGATTCAGCTGTCTACCAGATGCTGAGTCATAAAGAGAGACAGGGGTTTTTCAGAGGTAGTGGGTTATGGATAGAGTTTGTGGGATTTAGTGGTTATTCTCATTGAAAACCAGTGATTTAAATCAGCAGTGATTCTTGCTTGTCCAAGATCTCTGTTGGTTACAATTTGTAGTCAATGTGGGAGAGCATCTGACCCTGGCACAGCACCAGCACCAGCTGTACAGCTGCTGGTACAGGTCTTAGGGCAAGGGACTGAAAACCAGCTAGTGCGTGTAGGGGGAAAAAGATGTGCTGCGAGTCAGAGAGTGAATAAGGGAAAAAACTGGGCAATTTTCAAACTTTTATTGATTAAATCCTGCTCAGTCTCTTCATGGAGTGCAGCTGCCTGCTGTAAAAGTTGAAAGCCAGTGCAGATCAACAGCAGAACCATGCAGGGAGAAGTGCAGCTGTATGGCTTCAACAAATGCAGTGATAAATGTGTATGCCAAAGCACAGGTCTCTGGGCGCTCCCAGGTGCTTCCGGGGCTGTGAGCTTGGGCTTTGTCACTGCACTACAGCCATCAGTCCTCAGGGGAGCATCTATTGCAAGGAGGGATGGAATGTTTACCTCCACCTCTCATCAGTGTAGGATTCAAGCCGTGTTCCTAGGCTGGCTGGATTTCTCTCTCTCACACACGCATGCATGCACACAAACAAAATGATGATGACGGCAAAACACAAGAAGGGCAGTGCAGCTGTCAGGAATTTCTTGGCTCATGGGAGGAAGATGGGGAGCAGCCAAGAGAATTGAGAAGAGGAGGGCAAATCCCTCATAAAGGAAAACAAAGTAGCCAGAAATACAAAAACCCCAGGAGGTCCTTTAAGGCTTGATAAAGTGGAGAGAAAAGAAAACACTGTGGAGGGGCAGGAGGAGAAAGAAAAAAGACAGAGTGAAGCTGGGGAGTTTTTGATGCCGCGGGATAGCAGACCTGAGGGCTGTGTGCTAATTGTGCTTGGTTTATAATAAGCATCAAACTTCAGCCTCAGCTGCATTCAGATGAGCCGAGAACACGTTCTATAGTGCTTGTTAGGGAATGTTGTTTTCCTACTGAAACATTTAGTGATATATAGGAAATGAGCTAGTGATCTCTGTGTCCATCTTCTAACAGGAGTGAGTGGCCGCAAACCCAGAAGTTGTGAGATTCCCAACTGAATTTCTCTGCTTTTATTTCTGCTGGAGAACACCATCCCCTCATGCTGATAAATGTGGGACCGAACATGTGTGAGGCCACTAACTGTGGGCAACTGGAGGAATAGGATGGAGAAAATCACTCTGGCTGCCGACTCTTTGCACATGTAAAGAGAATCACGACTACAAAGTGTTGTAGTGACCTCTAAAATATGTGTCTGACAAAAAGGCTATTTAAAATAAAAGGCATTTTCTAGTTATGGAACAAAGCAGCAATTTAAGTTCAGAGAGCCCCTGAGGACCACACAAGGTTTCACTTGCTGCACTTCCATTTGCAACATGCAGGGAAAAGAGGACTGGAGGAGCTGCAGTCATCATTGCCCTATGGGGTTGCTGAAGCTGCATTATTGAAAGAAGAGATACACAGAAGAAGTTGGGAGTGAAAGAGAAGCAAAAGGAAGAAGAAGGTGCTGACTCGGAGGGAGCCCCACAGGTCCTTGGAGTGGGTCTGGATCTACCTGGTCTTTGACTGCAGGGTTGAACCTGAAAGCAAGTCAGCTGCTGGAGGATGCTGAGAAGTGCCTCAGAGACCCCCAAAGTGGGACTAAAGGACAGAGAGGTCAGTGCTAAGCACATGCTTCTCAAGGTACCTTTCTTTCTCTTTTGTAACTTTTCAATTTAGCAGCTGAGAACCCAGTTAACCCTTCACTGTGCTGGAGCACTTTTTGTTTCTCAGCTTGTTTAGGCACCTGCTGCCTGAACCCAGATCAGCCCAAGGCTTTCTGCTGCTCTGGAAGCAATGAATGTAAGGCAGTGTGTGCAGGCTGCGCACTCTTTAGGTGCCTGCAAACCAGGATGCATTAGGAAATTACCATGGCATCGTTACAGCCATTAGGCTACACCAGGACCAATCTTTCAGCCTGAAAGAGCCACCCCAGTGTTAATGCCATCAGCCACAGTTCACAGACAGAAATTATAGGCATGTTTATATACCTGTCTATGTTGGGCTAGGGATAAGCTGTTGGAGGATAGCTCAGTATGCCTTTTTATCCCCAAATGTTTCACTTAACAGGGAGAGCCTCACAGGCTAAAGCAGGCGGCATCGCTATTAGGAAAAAAACAGGGAGATTTAACATAGGAGTGACTCCAGCCTGGTACTTCAATATTGGTTTTGAAGAGTAAAATGTGTATAAATGTGTCCTCTACAAGGTGAGCCACTTGTGTCCCTGCCTTTTGCGTGTGTATAATTGCAGTTTCCTATCTGTACTGAAATGCACCCTTCTACCTCCCACCTACCCTCTCCTGAGCTCTCAATCCCAGATGCTGAGTTCTTTCAGTACCTGACAGGTACATATGAAATGTAGTGTTAGTTCAAGGACATGGACTAATAAAATAAACATATCACAAAAGGCACCACCTGGTCAATATACTTAGCATTTAGTCCAACAGATAAGCCCAGAAGGAACTTATTAAACAACAAGAGTTGTTGTGTTTACAGAGTAGTTACACGTTACTGAGCAACTCAGACAAACAGGATTTATCCCTGGTCAGTCCTCCCTTGCTATTATATCACTCCAGGGAAGTGTGTTTTATTCAGCTGTCCGTGGAGCCTGGCTATTAATAGGGGTCTAAAGTGCACCAAATTGGCCATTGGCAGTTCCATTAAGATGCGTAAGTACATATTACTCATTTTATAGTTTGTGTGTAATCTGAGCCTTCCAAATTCCCCTTGGAAGTCTTAGCTTAGTTATATATTATCACCTTAAGCAAAGGGGATGCCGTTCAGAGGAGTTTTGCTGTTGGACTCCCTGCTGCAAGGTGTTGGGTCTAAAACTCTATGTGTTTTCAGGACACAAACTACTAGAGGATATGAAAGTGTGCTGGAGAAATACTATGGCTGTTGTTGTTGGCAGCCTACTGTGTTAGATTTGTCCAACCCAGTCCAGATGTGCTTGTATTCCATCCTGTGTCATGGTTGTCAGCCCATGGGACAGCCTGTGACAGCTTTGATTTGTAGTTTTAATAGAGCAGTAGGAGAGGACTCCGGACTAACTTAGACTATTTTGAGGGCTTGCTGACAAACCTCCACCTTGTGCTAAAATATATAGTCCTATCAGCCATGGTTTCACCCCATCAAATATTTCTGGTTTAAGAAAGAACCATCAGAAGACAACCTGCCTGGCTGTCTTTTGTTTTGCCCAAGCACACCAGGATTGTCCACACTGCTGAGTGATTGGCTCTAGTCTGGCTGAGCACCTTCCCAAGCAGAGAATCAGGGTAAGCTAATGCTGGCAATATGAAAATCACTTTTCAGAAGCAGACTATGCCTTCAGGAAGGGAAAAGCATGGTCTTTTGTAAGGACATAAGTACCTAAAATATATACACTTGGATCATGATGCTCAGGTTGTACATACAACTCTTCTCCCCTCTGGCTATACAAATTCTGAGGACCCTGATCACCTTGGCATGAATTATTGAAAGGAACAGAATGAAAGCTTAAAACCAAGAAAACATGTCTGTGAACCAAGATGCTTTTTAAGCATCTCATTGATTCCCTCAACCATATTGCCTGCTGCCTCCTAAACACTGCAAATAGTCCTTAATTCCATTAGCTCTGTATGTGAAATGCTTAAGCTGACCGCTAGCATCCTGTCACTAGGAACAAACTTCCTTAAGGGGAATCATTACACAACTGTGGAAGTTTTGTACTTTTTCTGAGGCATCCAGTGCTGGCCACTCAGTTCAGACATGCTTTTGGTTGACAAGGACTATTGGCATGGCAATGTGGAAAAGGATCTTCTTTGCAGCTGTCTTGAACAGGAAAGAAGTAGTAGCATTAAGTAGAATTAGTACAGAAACAAAGACAGAGGTTCCTCTTTTTATCTTGAAGGAGCTGCAACTTAATTTCAACTGGGACGTATCACGGGAAGGTAATGAAATCTGAGAGAGCAATAAGAGCTGAACAAGGCTGGAGTTAAAAGGCAGAGGAAAAGTTATCTTTCCTATTTTCTGGTGAGTGTATAACATGTCAAAGAACCTACTTCATGTTTCATAGCAATATTATGATCAATATTACTGATACTATAATCATATATACAATGTGTGAAATCAACAGAGAGAAAAGCATTCTCCTGTAGTAATAGTATGTTAACCGGGCTGGAAAACTTATAGAAACCATAAAACATCTTGTGTCTTTTTGATCACATTGGCATCTAGTATGAAAATAGGTCATGGCTCTGCTGCACAAAGTGCTGTGCAAACATACCACAACAGATCTTCAGCCAAGTTGTCATGGAGCCATCATTTTCATTGGAAAATCAATTTAATGCCTCTCTGCCAGCTCTGTGATATTTCTTTTCCTGGGACAGACTTCTCAAACAACCTGAAGGAATGGCTTAGTGGGATGTGGGGAGAGGCGATGTGCTACAGATGATGACTCATGCGCATTTTTTACCTTGTCAAAACCAAGCCATACAGTTCACCTCATTAGGAAATGTCATTTCTCCTTGGGTTTTCACGGAGCTGAGAGACTTTGGGGATGTTTGTGGGAAGGTGATCTGGTGGCTGATGATGATGGTTTTGCTGTAAGAAAGGAGCAAGGTTGTGTGTGTGCGAATGAGGTTGGCATTTCAAATCATTCTAGGCTCATTGACTAGCAGTGGTGTTAATATTGACTACTCTCAGCACTGGGAAAAGGGGAGGGAAGTCAAATGTTTTTTAAAGAAAAAGAATTGGAGAGATAAACCCCCTGCATGCAGTTGAGCTCTTCGAGTGGCATCTCCTGTCACATAAAGTATCACAAAGCTTTTATGGATGTTGAAAGATTTATGAAAGGGAGTGACATGGAAACAGAGGAGGAAGTTGCAGATCATGAAGTTTTGCTTGATTATTGGGGAACATAGTCACATCTCTTGCTTTCCCAAAGTACTTAATGGACCACAATGAAAAACGGCATACTACTATTATTTTTCTGTTGGAATCTGGTCTCTGTCTATTAAGTGTGTAAAGAAAATCTCCAAGGATCTTGATAACACTGGGCAGTATTCAGACTTGCAATTGAAGCAATATATTTACAAAAGAGGAGGGATGAAGTATCAGTCAAGGATTCCTCCTGCCTTATTTTAAATTACATTTCTGTGTACCGTATTCTCCTGTGTACAAGTAATACAGAAAATAATGCAGCCTTCTTTTCTCTTGAACAGAAGCAAAACAGCACAAAGAGAATCCAGAGCCTGATCTGTAGAAGAAACAAAAGACTGCAAGTACGAATTCAGTCAAATTCAGAATTATGCAGATCTGAATTTATGCCATTTCACTTACGCCACTGGTCCATTGTGTTCTGTTCTACTCTATTTTAAAAATAATACTTTAGGTTCAGTGTGTGAGAAGTATATTGATTCTGAACCAAAATGCTCTTACAAGTTGTTAATTGATTTCATTAGTCCACTTTAAAAATGTAAGCTCAATGTTCTTGGTTATTTACATTACCCCAAAAGAAGTGTAAAAGGATTGCTTGAAGGTTTCCCTTTGACTAATGCTAAGCCCTCAATTTCTCATGGCTTATAGATCAGCTTGAAAATATTGTCTTCAATAGAGAAGAGTTACCAATGGATCATTTTGCCAGGCAATACATGAGGAATGCTCAGTGGAGGAGGGAGAGGGAGAGAAAGACTGCGGGAGAGAAAGAAGAGGACCCTGATGAAAGGGAACTCTACGAAAAAGTGTAACAGATCTATTTTGATAAGGAATCGGACCTCAAAGGTCCTCACACTGGAATAAACAAAAGTCCTAGACAGTTTTTATCTGTTATTTCACACTACTGAGGTGCAGCAACTGGCAAATTCCCGGTGTGCTGAGACATAGGTCATCCCCTGTTGCCAAGATGGTAATGGAGCAGAAATCTGCATGTGGAACATCTCTTTTGGTTAGCTATACCCATAAAATAACACTGTGCTCCAGGAGGAGCAGTTTTTTTCTGCCCATCCCTGACCCAGGCTGACTTACCAGGTAAGAAGCAGATCTGACACACAATTTCCAAGAAGGAACTTGAGAAGACAGAGCAGATATTTCCTCTCCTGAGGCAGAAAATGCCCTCTGAGTCTTACACCCCAGGGTAGTCCAGAAGGCAACAAATATGAGAAAGCTTTGTGGAGCTCTTCACTGAGTAGATGTGGAGACCTACAAATAATAGGTGGGTAAATGGGGAGACCATGGTGTACCCCTGAAATCTGGGTCAGAAGCCACATCTGCATGAAGACCACAAAGACAAAGCTTCCTTCTTGCTTGCTTCTCCATTTCTACAGATTGAGCTGACCCCACCTAGCCAGAGTGCTCTGCATTGTGAAAGAAGCAGAACTTTTTGACATTGGAGATACTCTAGAAGACATTAGAAAGAAAAAAGAAATAGATGCCAGGGGTTTAATACAGAAAAGGCTTCAGCACGGCAGCAAGCTTCATCAGTCATTATGTTCTTGGTAGACAGACCTTCAAACTCAGATTTGGTTTAATTGACGTAATTGCTATAATAGTAGTCTTCAGCTTGTTAATGTAGAAGACTCAGGTATTTGGCAGGCAGGTCAATATGCCATACATAGATATGCCTTATCTTTGCACAGTGCTTGTTAGTGTAACGCTCAGGAATGGACTGATATGTGAATAATTTCAGCAGGGCAGGGTTATTTAGATTTACTCAACCCCAAACTCACATTATTTTTAAAAGCCACATTCAAATTCATAGGAAACCTAGAAGACTGCACATATGAAAGGCTGCCTCACGGTGATCTGCAGTTTTGAAGAAATTAACCCACTGGGAAGGTCTAACTTTATAATTTCTCTGCCTCCAGGTCAGTGAGGCATGAAAAAGATCCATTCCCTCTCTCAAACCCAACCCATTTACTTATGTGAAAGCTAACTTGGAGAAAGGCAGCACATAATAGTCTCGCAGACCTAGAAGCTGAAAGTTGTGGTCTTATCTCGGTGCCCACATTAATAATCTAATCTCTTCCAAGAATTTCATATATCAGCCAATGCTCATCACAGTTAACTTTATACAGCCATGGGGACTTATAATGGGTCCATAAATACTCTTCCCTAAGTCACTGTTAAGACTGTTATTAGTTAGGAAATTATTTGGCTTTTCTGTTTCAGGCCTCAGCTACTAAGCTCATGTAATTTTTGGTTGCCTTTGTGGAGAAAAAGATGTGTAACCATCAGCAGCAACAAACTTACAGAGTGAGAGTTCCTTTTCTCCAGAATAGTTTCCATTTTGCCACAAAAAGCATTTCTTGTTTCACATAAATGTTTGAGTGGAAGTGCTGTCATTATTCTGGAAGAGATACTGATGCTATTACCTTTTTAATGAGAAGGAAAATCAGATAAAGAAGAGGTTAAATGATTTATTTTGGTTTCTGGTAGAGTAGCAATGAGAGGTGTATGCTGGCAGATGTGACCCTGGAGGCCAGTCCTCTGGGTTCTGGGCACCCTGGAACTCCACAGCAGCAAAGGAATAGGAGATGAGAGAACAAGTTGTCCTTTACAGAACTTTGGACTGTCTCAGGTCACAGGCTGCCCCATGCCTACAATGTGCTGTGTACACTAAAATATGCTTAAATGTTCACGAGTCTTAGATTGCAGGGTAATGTAACTTTGTAGTGCCTCCATTTCTTCTGTATGAGTTATGATCCCATGCCAGAAAAATGCCATGGAATTGAATTCACTTACAGTGGGAGGAGGTAAGAAGTTGTAGAAGTACAGACACCTATGTACATCCCAATGAAAGATGTCTACAAGATATACTAAGAGAATACACAAGCCTGTGCCTAGAGACAATAAAAGGCCATGTGGCTGCAGTTATTGTTGTTACCTAATATAATTTATTTTAACTAGGAATTTTTTTGGCTAAATTCCTCAAGGAGTACTTTTGGACTGTCTCTGTTCCTATGTAGGTGTTTCTATCAGATCAGGGCACGGCTAGAGGATTGCTGTTTGATAATCTACACACGTGAAGAGATCAGAATCTTGGAGAGTGGTGAACAAGCAATAAGAAGTGAAGGTAAACACTTTACTGCCTTTTGAAGTGAAAACTTGCTGAAGACAATGCAAATCTTTATGCTGTATATAGTGAGGACTTTATCAAAGAGCAGATTGTCACCATTATACTTAAATTCAAAATATGGCAGTGCTTAGGTGTTTCCAGCTCCCATTAGCTGAATATGTGATAAGATGTCACTATTTAAAGTGACTTGAAGGATGCTTTTGAGCTATTTGGGACTGTCAACTTTACCACTGTCTCCTTCTGACATGGGCATGGTTATGGGGCTTCATAGCCTGCATTATTTAAAGATTTGTCTAATATCCTCATGTTTACTTTAAATAGTCCAGGAAGAAGACTGAAGTAGAGGATATAGAGGCATGCCCACTGTACATGACCCTGGATAGAAGCCTGACTTACCATCATTCCAAGTTGGCATTGGTTTCATTGCATTTTCAATTCATAGCAAAGGTACTTTTGATTTTTTGTATATTTAATGGTTTTTGTTGTCACATTTTTGTTTTGTTTTAATTTTGTTTGTTTTGCTTTTATTTGTTATAGATCTAATTCTGTTTGTGTGAGGGAAGGTTTTATGGTGTGGACATGTCATGTTACCATTTATATAAGAACAGTCTGGTTGGAGTCCAGACCTGTTAAGTAGGATTGTCCAGTCATTGTGAGCAAAAGGTAGAAACTGGGGTAAGAAACAGATACAGCCATAGGTCCCTGCACTGCTTCAGTCCCTTTCAAATATAAGGCTCAAACAAAAATTTTTCACATTCACTGTGATTTAATATAGGCTGAATTCACTTAGATGCCCATCAGGTTGTAGCAGCTTTTCATCTGCACTGCAACAGGAAACTCCATTTGATTTCCAAGAGACTTGACTTTGGATTTTTACTAAATTAAGTTATTTGAGTATTAGGGCCTCTGAAAACTGTTACTGAACTCTCCCATCCTCTCCCATCCAATTTCATGCTTCTAATTTCAGTGCTTCTGATGAAAGGGATGTTTACTACCAGGCATCTAACTTGAACCTGATCTGCAAGTTGCTGAGGAATGTAAGTTGCAAAACATTTGATATGAATGAAGTTTTCTCCATCAAAAAAGTCTGATGTCAAAAGTGAGGGCAAGTGTCTACTTTTGTTCTTCTTAAATACTGGATCTTAGACATTAATCATTGAACTGGAAATCCAATTACATGATTAATAATCAGATGCAGTTTTTTCAACTTGGGGAAAAAAAGGCCAAGTGAAACATGAAAGTCCACTGGGAAACACTGGCAGTTAAAGCAATTAAAAGAGGATGTGGAGTTCTTAATTCTTACACTTGGCTAGAAAGATGATTGACTGGGCTTGACTCTCCTGGGAGTGGGTGTGCTGGGCAGTCTTATATTTGCTTCTTAAGATCAAATGCTTCTGTTTCCTTTATGAGGCATAATTAATTTTCTTTGCAAGAATCTTTACTTATTATGATATGGGTAGCTGATCAAGTTTAAAATGTTTGATCAGATTAAGCGATGCCTGTCATTTAACGTTCCCACTCACGGAGAGAAGCACATATTCCTTCCACTCTCATAACATTCTGCAGACAGACTTTCTGACAGCTGAAGTGTAGCCAGTAAATTTATTTTCCATTAGTTGCAAATTGTACAATAATATACGAAAGTAATTACACCATAAATCTTCTTGCCATGAAGTTAGGCTCTGCAGTACACACTCATAAAATAGTGTAGTAGCAAATAAAATCACTGCATCTGTATATATTAGTCTTGCGGTAACTTTTCTGAAGGTAGTCTAAAACATTGACAAAAGTAAATTGGGAAGAACTGAGAGGAATTCAATGTTTAGTGGATTTTATAAGAGAGGGGCTATAGTCCATTAACAGTTAGGGCTACCTTGTAGCTGCTTATGGGTCAAAGCAAGGATTATTGCCAACAATCTCCTTAGATGTGCATTGTGAACTAGAGTATAATATTCCCTGGATCAGCTAGGGTGCCTTGAGTCTTAGTTGAATATCTGATTCCAAAGCAGACTCTGTTGAAGCACCTAAGAAGTCTATTCAATCTAGGCAGAAAACCTCCAGGCTAAATTTAACCATTTAATGGCTCTAAAATGCTTTGAAAGGCAGGGAAACACAAATTGGAATATCTGAACTAAAAGAAGTAGCTTCCAATATGTCTATTTTAATTAGGTTCCTAGAAAAGAATAGGCAGGCACTGTACCTAAAACATTTCCTTTCTGTGAACTCATCATTTAGCACTCACCACTGTATTGAAAACTGAAGCAATAGAATTATGGTTTTCCAAAGCCAGGGTCTATCCTGGAGACAAAGCTGCCCATAGCTCTACTGATATCCTTTGAACTATGCAATAGGAAAGTTCCTTCCTTTTTTGGGAAAGGATGGTAACAGTAATCCCATCCCACTTTATTTTTTTTCCCTTTAGGCCAAATACCATAAAATACTGTAAAGGTTTTTATTTCCAGAGCGGTCAGCGGCTGATGCAGTCTTCCTTCAAACCATGATAGGTGTTTGTATCCAAACAGCAGTGGACAACAACAGGACAAAGAGCATGCGCTTAAAACTTACATATTGACCCCAAGGAATGGGGATGTGAATGTGCATGTTGACTGTACAACACCTGCTCTGCCTTCCTCCTTCTCCAGGTGGGCTACCAGTCCTAAGGAAGCCTTATACTGCTGAAGAGCTCTAGATCCAGCTGTATGCCTCTACATAAGAACTGCAGGCTGGATTTATAGGAACCCATGTCATATATACTTTGGTACATTGTACATAGCTCAGCAGTCGGAATGTGTGAGCTTTGCTCTTTCCCAAGAGCGATGTCAATGCTAACATTTGGTCTTCCAACCTAAAGGGCAGCATTTATAGAGGTTATTTCCAGGACCATTCATGTCTTGTGGTTTGGTGGCACACATGGAGAGGTGGATTCATGGTAGTGACCAGATTGCTGGAGAAAACAGTGCAGAAGTAGGGCAAGTAAAACTTATGTTGGAGAAGCCAACAAACCTCTGCCATTGATCAGACACAGCAGCAAGAGCACAAATAACCCCCAGTGTGGGAGCATTTCAGGTGAATGGGCTTGCTATTCTGTGAATTGCCCTCACATAAGCAGTGTTTTCGGTTGGGTCTTGAGCAACAGTACTGTGAAACAATCATTTGACTTTGATTCATCTGGGAACCAGGCGTGTACAGGAGCACTGGAAAGATATTTTCCCTTCACATCAAGGCCCAGGAAGCACATTTGATTATATTCACTATATTTGGTGTGATTTGCTGCACTCATATTCAGCTGCAATTAGGTGGTTAGGGACTCATCACTAATCTTCGCTCTGTGCTGCCTATCAATCTGTTTCCTCACATAGCTTCTGGCATTATTCTGAACATTTTGATTAGGAAATATCCCTGCCTTGGAGCTGTTGCTTGTGGCAAGGTTTCTGCATGCATCTCCTGTCAATATCTATATTTCTTCTATTCAAGGTTCTTTAGAGCACTTGTCTTTCAAACGACAATTATTATGTCTCTTGTCTGATTCAGAGTTCTCTCAAAACCCTCCTGAGTTAGTGACCTGGCATTAGATATCCAAGAAATTGCTTGTTCCTTGATACCTAAGTATATTCCTTGATTGACTTTCTGATTTTTCTTTTCTCCCATTAGGTTTTCTTAGGATGTTCAGATTCACCTAGGTTATCTCCTTCTGCTTTCCTCCTTCCTAAAATGGCTTAAATTGTTGTTGCCTTTGCTGTATTTAGAATGCTTTTAATTGGATTCTGCACTCATTGACCTTTGTGCTTTTCAGTTCACTCTTTCATAAATAATAATAAAAGGAAAACAGGACATTTGTGATGGGGTAAGAATTTGTTAGAAAAGTCACTGTGGGAATGGCAGTGGGGAACCTCTGCTCTTCAGGGAGTATTCTTCCAGATCGTAGAATCATAGTACCATGGAATGGTTTTGGTTGGAAGGGATCTTAAAGACCGTTTAGTTCAGGTGCACCTAAAGGTCCACTAGACCAGGTCAGGCCCCTTAAAGGAAGCTTTCATTCTCAGTGCTTTTAACTGATGAAAGAGGTCAGAATTGGATGGACTTCTCTTTTCCTGATCCTTCTTTCTGGAATCTTTAATGTTGTTTAGCCTTGGTCTGATATGTACACTTGGTTTACTGGTGATATCTCCTACCAGAGAAGACCTCAGTGCAACACATACAAAGCTGATTTTAATCCATATAGAGTTCAGCCACCCTAAAGAAATCACCATCTACATGTTTATGGGGAATGTTTTGCATCTATTTAATCACCCTGTTGCATTCTATATCACAGAGGATATTCCCTTTGGACTTCAAGATTATTTTCAAGTATTAGTAAGAATAGATTCATCCAAGATAGAAACTATAACCTAATCTTTATGCTATACCATGCTGAAGATCACCATGAAAGATAATGGGGAAGTGATGGACAGAATCCAGGCAGTTCATTTATTTCTGCCCATGCACAAATCACAAACAAATCTCAGTCTTAAGCAGTTTTTCATTAAAATCCCATTCTTCTCCCTCTCTAGAGTCAGCATATAGTTTGCCTGGTAATAGAGCTGTCCAGTCACTGGAAATGCTAGTGTCCCTCCTCCATTTTAGCTCTTCCAAGATTAAAGGACTTCCCTAAAAGAAAAAAAACCAAGCCAGAGTATTGGATATACTGGAAAATGTGATGTGAATGGAGCTATGAAGAGATCGGGCTTGACAGCCTTAGCGTTTGTGGAATCTGTAGATCAATCTCTCAGTTATACCCTCCTGCAGATGAAAAAGCATTGAATGAAGCTGTAAAGCTGGGCATTTTGAGGAGTTTAACTTAAACGGACATTGTCTCCTTTGAAGTATTCCTTCCACGGGGATATTTCTAATAGCTTCCGTGAACTATTTGTGTCTCTGTTTAAACAGTTGTGGGTTGTGCTTTATTATGTTTGTATTGCTGATATAACAGAGGTGGGAAACTGAGCTGAGTTTTGAACAATTTTCCTCTAATGAGATATTGTATCAGATTAATTCTAATTTTCCTCTATATATTTAAGTTGTCAAATATCTGTTTTAATAGCTCAATCACCTGCACAAAATCCTGCCCCATTTTTTAACCAACCGACTAAATGTTGTGGACGTATACAGGATAGAAAATGTGTGAGATAAGTAAATATATATGAATTTCTTATCTAAGCATTTACAGTTACTTTAGCAATAGCCACATATGTTACAAATGTTATAACTATACTATTGAAATTAAACAGTAGGAAGGGAACAACACAACACTAGCTATTAACCTTCATACATGCAAAACTGTCTTGAGAAGAGCTTTAGGAAACGATTAGAGAGTTCTCACTGTCTGAAGTCCCTGTTTTGCCTTACTTTCCACTGCTGACTACAGAGAAGCAAATCCAAATCATTCACTGCATATCTTGCCTTGCTTTTATTTGCATTTGACATCAGGATGCAGCTGCACTGACTCTTCCTGAGTAAGACAAGGACATATTCATCATTCCATGTTTAAATAATCCTTGTGTTTTCAGTGTCTTGTAGTACACATCCTATTAGACCATTAAATTATCATCTTTGTTGGGTTTCTGTGAAAGTCTTCATTTTTCCTGTGGCTGATGAAATTAACAATAATGATGTACTTCTTACCAGAAGCATCTATAATTTAAACTCCCACACTTCCCCGAGCTTTCAGTACTGTTTAAAGTCAAATTAGCGCTTTTATCACTTCAATTCATGAAGACTGACAATAGTGTTTAAATGGAGTCTGAAGGGGACCTCCAGGTACGTGTTATTTGGGTTAAAACCTGGACTGCTTTGTCAGAAGTTCAGTTTTCCCCTAGAGTTCAGGCTTTCTGGCAATCTAGGTCAATTCTATGCAATTAGGAAAGATCAGATGAAAGTTTTTCTATTGGCTCCTAGGGAAAAGTGCTTATTAAGCAAGAAAGCTCAGAAGTTTTGCTTTATGAAACTATGTTTTCTCTGTCTTGCTCTCTTTCTGGAAGCTGCAGAGTTATTAAGCACGAGACTCAATTTGTTTTCCAGTTCAATGGTGGAATTCACCTAACAACGAGTACTAAACAAGTTTAGATTTGCAGACAACAAAGTGACTAAGGTGTCAGCTAAGTAATGCTGGTGGAGACATTATACTTTGTAATATTCAGATTATTATTACAGCTG
This sequence comes from Lathamus discolor, assembly GCF_037157495.1. NCBI lineage: Eukaryota > Metazoa > Chordata > Aves > Psittaciformes > Psittacidae > Lathamus > Lathamus discolor. Next base: position 141,361,991 of record NC_088886.1, read on the forward strand.
GGAGAACCCATGGGAAAAAGCAGACTACATGGCAAAGGTGGAACTGGCCATTACTGGCAGAAGTTTTTTCCAGAGCGGATGCACAGTCCCAGTCCCAAACAGCTGCCAGACTTCTCAGAAGCTTTCAGAAGGTTCTTTTCATTCCATTCTTTTCATTCCATTCTTTGCTGTGTTGTTTTACTCTCTTCATGTCGTACTTGCTGTCTCCTGGTGGCTCCTACAGACGTAATACAGGGCAATGGGTTGAGAGAGTTGAAGTTGGTTCATGTTGTATTGTAATTGTATAATTAACAGCATTAAGAGCTAGAATAAATGCATTCTGCCTCCATTGTGCCTTGATCCGAAGGACATGCTTATCTATTCCTCACATGGGTCAGGGTGTAAGTACATTTCACAGTTGGGGTGGTTGTGGCAAGCACTGAGCATCCACTCAGGAAGCAAGAGGGATATGCTGTTTCCCCAGGAGATACTTCCCCACCATTTTTTATTGGCTTTTGGCAGTGACAATCTTACCACTAATAGGAATCCCAGGAAGACACAGACCAGTCACATTAAAAAAAAGAATATTAAAAAATAGAGAGAGAAAAGAAAATAAAAAGGGTTGAATCCTGTGGCTGAGAGACAATCAGTGCAGGAGACCATTTGGCAGGTTTAGCAAAAGACTAGCACAGGTAGGACTGGGAATTCATGCTAACATAGATATAAACTTGCATGACTAAAATCTTACAGCTGCTTGTTTCAGTATAGCTTGTACAGTCTCATTCTGTGTGTGTGCATGTTTTAGACTCTGAATGTATTAGCCAATTTCAGCTAAATCAGATGAAGGGGTCCAGGACAGTAGGACTTGGGATAATTGAATTCCCATGAGGTTTTTGGAACATAACAACTACAGATTGTGCCAAAGTGAAAACTAAGCACTCTGAGAAATTGTATTTGTTCCTTGGTTGTACATCACTTACAGGATATTCTCAAAAGAAATGAGGAGACCACAGGAAATGCTTTTAAGCTGATATGCCGGAGGCTTAGAGCCATGTTAGCTTTCTGGTATGGGTGAAAGTCACTTTAGAGTGCTTCGATGGTGTAGCAGCACTACTCATGAGATGAATTGAATCCCGGGTTTTTTGCATTGCCTACTTTCTGCCTTGTAAAATGTCACAAACATGGAGTAAAGCAGGCGAGTGATCTCCATTTGAGACATATTTGTAACATCAGAAACTGAGTACGGGTAGAGCAAAACTGACTCTGAAATGTTCAAATGAAATGGAACACAGCCTGAGTGGGGTGAGTCATATCTTCGGTCCTTAAATTGCAGGCAGGGAGATGTTGGTCAATGAGCAGCTCCAGCCTTTCTGCAGTCATTATTATTTGTATAGCCTGTACGTGTAGGAGCTCAGTCATGGGTGTTGATCCCACCAGTATGTACTGTGCAGATCTGAAAACTCTCAAACAGGTTCCATCTCATGGAAGTAAGTATATTCTGCTGTATTTTTGTTTTCATTGTACACGTCACTGTTTGTTCATCTTTACTGCCTGAAGGGAGAAAAGGAAAATATTAAATGTCTCATTTTGGGCAAGAGAGAATAATTCAGAGAGATTTTCACTTCATTACAAGCCTTCAGATTTGGTTCCTTGTTGATAAATAGTATCAGATACTTCAGGGTTTGGAGGAAGACATTGAGAGAGTCCAACTGCCTATTGAAAAATCAACTAAGAACTCCTTCTCCAGCATGGGTGGATTTCAGAGGGGCCATGGGGTTGAAAACAAACTGAAAGGTTAAGCTGGGAGTAGCCCATTTGGTCTCCCTGTAGATATGGAGCAGAAACGGGAAATCCTGGGGCTGAGCTTTCCACTGACCCTCCCAGAGGGTGAAGCTCTCATCTCTGGGAACTGAAAGCAAACCGGGTGCTGAAATTGCAGCAGACTTGCAAGAATGGCTGCATGCTGGCAGTTTCACACAGTGTTTAACGTCAGTGTCTTCCTTCTGCTGCAGAAAGTGCTTTAGGAAGATTGTGGAGTGTGACTTGACCCTCTAACTGAACTGCAGATTCAGGCTACCTGAGGAACACAGGGGGACTAAGCAGCAGTAAGACTCGAGGGAGCAAAGTTTGCCTCTTCCTCCTACTTCATGACGCAAGAACTCCTGATTAAAAGAAGTCGTGGTATGCTGATAAGGTCCTATATTTTTTTTCTTGCTAGACCTTCCTCATAATTAACTCAGTTGTCTGCCAAGACCTGGAATGCTGCTGCTGGAAAAGTAGAGGCATTTCTTATGTTCCTCAGTATAACAAACCACAAGCAATGACAAATCCAACCATCAGCCAGTCTTTTATCATTATGCACCATTATAAAAATCATCTCTCCATTTCAATAGGCCAGTGGTGCCATTGATTGTACTATTCTCTGTCTGTCGGCGCCAGACTTATGATTCTTTAAACTACATAAAGATTATCTTGGTTTCCTTTTTGCTGTGTAATTTGTTTCTTGCCATTTGCTGCAAGAACATGTTTGAGACTACCTGGTTTTCTACCTTCAAGTATCCTATCAGGCTCACTTTCTTGCAGGAACTCAAGACATCCTTTTTTGTGGTGGTGAACAACATGGGTTCAAATAGCTAAAATGAAACATGAAAATCTCCTCAAAAATGTAACATATCACTTCTCTACTGTAATGCTGGACACTGCTCTAGATCTAAAGAAGATGGGTCCATGCTCCTCTCTGTAGGGAAGGTCCATGTCTTTATAGCAAAATGGTAATGGGACACCTTGAGGTCTTTATCTGTGCTCACAGAAACCCTGGGAAGCCAAGGGCTGCCGTTACCCGCTGTTTCAGAGATAATGACAAAGGAAGATTAAAGCACCTCTGTAGCTTGGCATAGTGGTACCCAAGGGCATGCATTCTTCTTTGTTGGAGGTTTCAGGGGTCTTGCAGCAGAGCTCTGGTCCCACCTTATGTGTAGGTGGTTGGAATAGCATAACTGCTGACTGCATACATTTTGGTGCCATTTTGGCCAGCTGTTGTGCTGAGGTCTGTCATGAAAGAGCTGTGTTGCAGTGGAGGTCTCTCTCTCCATGGGTAGGCTCACCAGAACCCTCCTGAGACGAGACCCTTCACTGGCTGCAGTGAACTTTGCTCTGCAAAGTCTGCACTGTCACTGCACCTGGCAGCAAAGAGGGTAGGAGAAATGGGTCCCTATTCACAAGCCAGGAGGGTGGCTGGGCTCTGAGTGCTGTAACCCAGTCTGCGATGCAGAGGTCAAAATCACTAATCACCTCTGTTCCCTAGTTGTGGGCACTGTATTTAACAACAAGCAAAAGCAGGAAATGTCAAGGTCTAATCAAGAGAAAAAAACAAAGATAATAACAGAGAGCCGGTGAGATAACCCGAGAGGGGATGATGCTTGACGTGATTTAAAGACACAAACTGTTTAATATTTTAGGCCCTGTTTTGTGTTTGCAAAAAGCCCCCTTTACAAATAAGATAAGAAGACTCAACTATGAAACTTTTGTTCAGCCCCTGTGGATGATTGGGGTACGGGCTTTGTTTGTGGTGGAGCATTTAAATATTCTGCCACCACACTGGGCTGCCTGGACCTGACAGCAGAGTCACCAGCCAGTAAGAGGAGGTCATTGTGGAATGAATCGGCTGCAGACAAGCAGCACAAATAGAGAGGAAGAAGCAGCCAAGGCACATCTAAGGCTTTTATGTCTCTTAACACTCGATGTGTTTTCACATCCAATATGTGGGAAAGTTGCAGAGAGAGGTATACTTTGGGAGGAATTGTCACACCATTGTGACATTGTCCAAAGCCAGTGACATGTTCTAGTGGCCACTGTCAGCCCTTGCTATGAGGTGTGCCTTGCAGATAGGAAGTCTGCAGGCTTTTGGTGATGCACGAAAACCAGTCCTGCAGCAGATGCAGCTGCAACAATGCTCAGAGCAATCTCAGCTCAGTGGGGACATACCATCTTCTAGGAGCCCTTTTGCCTTTGCTCAGAGCAGGTAGTAAGGAGAGAACTGGTCTTTTCTGCTGCTCACTGCTGCTCCTCCCTCCAGACTGCCTCAGGGAATCAGCAGCTAATACTTTTCCAAGATAACATTTATCCAATATTAAGAACGTGGGAGACATTATGCAATAATGTCATCTTACATTGTCTCACAGAGAATATTACAAGTAAAAGTAATCAAAGTATGTTTTGCATGTAAAATGCAGTGGAACATCTGTGGCAATATTTTGATTCATTTGGGGTGAAACTTTGAGTCTTCTTAGAGCATTATTTGTAAGAAATAATGTGATGGCTGGAATCACCTTGCAATATAACACAACCGTTTCTGTAGGGCCTTCCTCTGTTCACTGGACTTGATCCCTTTTGCAGTTAAGTCTTTGGGGCTTAAAACTTCCTGCAACTTTCTTTTGTGTTGTGGTTAAACAGATACATTTACTGCCAGAGGACAATAAATTTAAAGAAAACAATAGCAAATAATGACAAATGTTTATCTTATTTGAGGTCTACAAAGGAACTAAACCCAAAATCTACTTTAAGTAGACACAAAGCTTGTGCGATACAAATCCTTGTGGATCCCAAGCTAGTATCTCTTTGTAGTTGGAATAGCAAGAATCTGGATTTCACTTTGTAGTTGGAATAGCAAGAATCTGGATTTCACTTGTTTATGTGGCATAATATACTATATTTAGAAGTGTCTAACCCAGTTCAGAAAATGGTCAAATGCACTATGGCAAACAGTTGAAAATATGGTCCAATCCCAGGATTAAAATCCTATGTTTGAAATTAAGCGCTTTGCAAAATTATTAGGGATTGGGATTTTCCTTTGGTTTTAGTTGCTGGGTACTGAAAACCCTTGAATTTCTTGCAATGGCAGATAGTGAATAAGACAATTTTCTTGAATTGGTGCCTGAAACTACTAAGTCTGTGAGCACTCCCAGGAAACCCATCCAAAGATTTATTTGAGAATCAGCACATCATGAGACCCTCTGGGAGCCTTCCTTCAGTCCTTCATAGATTGTAAGGCTCCATCCAGCTGGATGTAAGTCATTAAAGCTCCTTATTCTATCCATTAGTACACTCATTAATATTTCTCAGTAACTTGGGACACAGCATTTCTCATGCCAAGCCTGGAAAAGTTTTCTCTTCCATCTAATTTTGACCTAGAGAGAGCTGTAAGGACCAAAACCTCACCACTGAGTGGAAAAAAACTGTGTAAAAACGATGTTTGCACAATCTGTCATTCTGGGCAAAGCAGTAGCAGCATTTTACTTTAGGGATTAAAATCTTCCATCAAGTTGTTGAATGTAGGGGTATTTAACTTTTGTCATTGGGCTCAGTGTTCCTCTCTGAAGCTTATTGAACTACTAACAGTAAAACAATGGGCTTTTCACAGCAGGCCTCAATTATAAAACCAAAGAAATACAAAGAAAGACTTCTGGGACCTTAGGATAAACATGGTCTTCAGTTGTTCATATGCTCTAGAGACAGGTGCCATTAGAAGACATCCAACTTAAGCACAAATAATTGCTTTTGGGTAGAAAACCAGAATCTTAGAGTCACAGAATGGCTGAGGTGGGAAGGGACATCTGGAGGAGTCTTCTTGCCTACCCCCACTGCTCAAGAGGGCCACCTAGAACCACATGTCCAGGACCATATCCAGATGGATTTTTAATATCTCCAACTTGGGATACAAGGTTTCTTCCACTGGATGAGTATATTCACATACACATAGACATATTAATGTCTTTTTATACTTATATATAGATCATATATGCACATTTATATCTGTGTAAATATATAAGCTATCATATATGTATATAAGACCATGTATTTTAACAGCAACATTTGAGTGCTCAGCAGGAATTTGAGGATTTTTATCTGCAGTGATATTCTGTGAACTCAGAGGAAAAAACCTTGAACTGTTTGATTCCACCAAGAAAAGAACACTTCAGTGCTAAACACAGCAGAAGTGCTAATTGTGCTTTGAAAATGGTGTCATTTTTACTGTTCTTAAGGCAAACAGTAAGCAGCGCCTTCTCATCACTTGCCGTGCTGTAATTTATCCCTGAGGTCAGAGGTTAAACATTTAGCTTTCGCTCTTGGCCATACATGAGAAAACTGATTAAGTGAATCTTTTGTTTTTTAATAAAATTAGTTCATTCTTAAGAGGAATTTATGGTAGAAGAGGACTAGGGGCAGCAGGAAGAGACTCAGAGCCCTGCAGGGTGCACACTGTGCTGCCAAAGTGAATATTCTTTTTCTGTACACAAAACAAGGAGCCCTCAGGGTCCAAAAACAAGTATAAAAACTAACTTTTTGGTTCTGTTTTAGTTTTCCATCTGGGATGTAGTGTTTTGGCTCTTGCATGCACAGCAACTTTACTGGAATTTGCCTTTCTCTTCAGTGTATCCTACCAACTTGGATATTTATGGGATATCTCCTCTGATAAGAAGTTAATTATTTATCCTCTCTCTGGTTCCTTTGTTGTGTTGACAGTCATTGAAAGCTCAGTAGCACTCTTTCTTGGTAAAGTCTACATAGTGCAGGGCTAGAACAGTACTGTAGTGTGTCTGCTGAGTAGAGCCATCTAGTTGAAGAATGCTTCTTGAGCCAGAGGGCTAAAGTGAGGATGGGGTGGAGGTGGCCCATGGAGACAATCCAGGCTAGAGAGAGTTCATTGAATTCCTTGTCTTTTGAGCTTTGCTGAGGAGGACTCTCCTGGGACACAATGCAGCCCTGTTGTTGAAGGTGTGGAGAGCTGTTAGGCCCCTGGTCCCTTGATCAGCAAGAGGTGGTGTGGAAAGTGTCTAGTACTTTCCCCTGAGAGACTGGTACTGCTACTGTCGCAATTGCAGCCACATTTGCTCCTGTGCAGAGCAGCTCTGGAAATGATAGTCAGAGCCTCTCCCTTTCTGCTGTGTCCATCCACAGCCTTCCAGCCCTGGGAAGCATGTTCTCACCAAGTGGGCTTGGTGAGAGTCCATGAGGTGAACAGTGGCTGACAGAGTGGCTTCTAAAAATGCTGCCAAGCCAGGACAGGGACTTGCTGGCGTCCTGAACCAAATTCCTGCTAAGGGTTTAATGCAACTCTTGGTACCAGCAAAACTCAGGGGATTAAAATACAACTCTTCTGTCTATACTTCCTTGTACTCGTACTCCTCCAACATTGTATGTACCTTTCTTCCTCTGCCTCAGCTCAGAACTCCTTGTTCTGTTGGGGCTTCTGCATAGCTGGGGACTTCAAAGCCTTCGCTTAATTTGTGTTTGCACTTCTAAGTACTGAATGAAGGTGTTCGGCAGAGTCAGGTTCTTTCGAATTATTTGTGTATAAACATGAAAGTTACAACTTTCTGCTCCTTGCTCCTTTCATCTTTTCAGGCTCACAGATAAAATACAGTTGGGTTTTTGAACTTTACAGAAAGTTTTATTAAAAGAGTGACTCAGACCTAGAGAAGTTCTTCTGCTGAGGTCTTTTTTCCTTTCTCCATTCCTTTCATTATGTTTTTTTCTTCCTTCTGCTTCCCTTCTTACTTTCTCTCATTTAATCTTTTTCAGCACTTAGTTTCAGGTGGTTTTGGTGGACATCTTGTTGCATTGTTGCTTTCTAGGGGCTCCATTTGTTACAGTTTGCAAATCTGTCCATTTCATAGCCCCTGTTACCTCTGATATGGGTGAACGTTTGTAGAAAACGGGTTATTTCAGTATTGTGTTGCCAGTTTACCTCCAGACCACCATGGAGAGCAGCACTAAGGAAGTCTCTCCATTGACAACAGGGAGAGCACAGAAGACTAAAATACCCAATTTTCAGATTTTTTTTTCCACTTATTTTGGGGGGTATTCAAGCCAAGAAATATTCCAACAAAAAGGTAGGAATTGGAGCAATAATTACAATGATCTATCACAAAGAGAGATGCCTTTGAATGCTGCCATATTGTCCAGCAACACAGAAAGAACTTCTGCTCCCTCAAGTTCCCAGCAGGTTCCCAGCTTCCTTTTCTTTGTTACTCTTCAAGTAGTTTGGTCTATTTTTATCAAGTTTAATTTCTTCTATTGATACCAACTCGAAAGCAGCATTGATATGTAAAACAGCACAAAGAATTTCAACTGTTGCTACATCCATGTCTAGTTTACAGTGCCCAGGTAGTTGCAATGAAGGTGTTAAAATCAGAGGTAAGATAGGGACTCCTGGGACTTCTTGTGCTTTAAGCACTAGATCAAAGATATAGAGCAGCTGTAAATATGTAGGTCAGTGACATATGATATTTATTTTGCTGAACCTTCTATTAGTCCACGTTCTTTCTAATCTTCTGATCGAAATCTGAGCAATGACCACCCTAGTTGCAAATACCTTCTTTGTGGGAAAAGAGGTAATTATCAGGCATCAGGACTTCCATGAGTGAATCACTCCAGTGACTTGCAGGATGAACCCCATATGCATATAACTCCTCTTGGAAGTTTGTGTTATTTGCTTGGCTTGACTTTTGTGTCAGCTGGAATCTGATCATTTAACTGATAATAACTTGTACTGGTGCAGGTGTTTGTCTTCCACTACTCACTCTATGAAGTATTGTCAAAAATTTGCTGCTTCAAAGGTTATAAAGAGCTTAGGTCCCTGAAGCATGCTTTCAGTTTTTCTTTTCTAATCTTGAGGGCAGTAGTATAATTTAACCTTTCTGCACCTGAAAAGAAGCATGCTGAACTACATTACAATGACTTCAGTGACTTGGTTTGCAATGATTAGTCTGTGTGCAGCGACAAAAAATACCCTGAAATCCTGCAGTGATTGCCCATGTGACATTCGCCCACAGATATCTCTATAGTTTCCTGAGATTAAGATACTGGCCACACTGATTAGACTGGGTCAAGTATATAAGAAAGCAGGTGGAATCTGCAGCTCTTTCCTTTTGGGTGGTTTAATGAGGAATTTCCTTGGGAAAAGTCTATCCACTGCCTTGGCATAAATATGTAATGCAAGCTTTCTTTTGAGGCCCACAAGAATTCCTCAAAATTATGGTCAGATAGTTGCAAGCTATGAAATTATCTCCCAGGTGAGAGAAGGCAACTTCTTGCATACATTTGTGCAGACCGTTTCCAGAAAAGGTTGTTTAAGATAATTAATTTTACTTTGCGTTGGAAGATGCTAGAAGCACATTAGCTTCAATTTCTGCAGTTCAGCTAAGTAAGTTCTCTAAATATGTTGTAGTATCAGTCTAAATTCATAGAGTCATAGAATCACAGAATGGTTTGAGCTGGAAGGGACATTAAAGTTCATCCAGTTCCAACCCCCTGCCATGAGCAGGGACACCTTCCACTAGAGCAGGTTGCTCTAATCCCCATCCATCTTGGTCTTGAACACTTCCAAAGACGGGGCATCTACAGCTTCTCTGGGCAACCTTGTGCCAGCGCCTCACCACCCTCACAGTAAAAAATGTATTACTTATATCTAATCTAAATCTACCCTCTTCCAGTTTAAAGCTATTATCCCTTGCCCATCCTGTAATTCTAATTCAATATACATTAATATAAAAAATGGTTGTTGATTGCTTTGGACCTGTGACCATACCTTTTCCTAACCAGTGATACAGAAACCTTAAAAATCCAAGTTTGCTGCTGAAAGGAATACACTTCAAATGCTTTTTGTCATTCAGATTTTTCGAATTTCTCATGCTGCTGAAGTGTTTCAGCACTTTGCTGAAAATCCTCTCTGTAGTCTCTGGAGGTTGGTGCAGGGAGGATCTGTAAGTCTATAGGACAACGTGATGCTCAGCTGAAGAGCTCCCACTTCTCATAAAGCCCACCTCCTCCCCAGCCTCACTTGGCATCTGGACAGCAGCCACGTACACGTGGCGCATTAAAGGATAAAGGTCTTAATGACAATTTTTAAACGCCATTATCAAATGGGGACTTCCATCCTGCAGAACACTTGAAAAACACCATTTGTAAAACTGCTTCCTGAGCAGTATATTCCCTTTTCCATTATCTCATATATTCGTATGCTAATAAGAATTCTTCTTCCTTTCTACTCAGACTCTGCCTGAGCAGTTCAACACTGAATTCATGATTCTGTTTTATGCTGTCAAGATTTTACTTATATTAAAAAAATAAAGTATCTCAATAATTAATTACAGATAAATTATTGACAAAGCAGCAGGAGATGCAAAGGAAGAGTGCTCTGTATCCAAGAGAGGCTTTTCAAACAGGTATCTTTACAGTATCACAGATATATATGCTTCTAATATTCAGCTATCAGAAATAAATCAATATTTGCCTAGCATTTGATGCTTCATGTGATAACACAAACTACTGCATAAAACTAGCATTTTCTCTCAAAATATATGCATAACCAGTATGCACATCTGTTAAAAATATCTTCCAAGAGAAAAATATACTCGTGTATTCAGACTACACTTCTGTGAAGAAAGTCCTGCATATGTAGGAAGCACAGGTTTGCTGTCAGAGAAACTAAGTTAAGAGCGGACATGCAATTTTGCAGTTTTCTGCTTGTTTGAAAATGCTTATAGAATCTGAATGTTCACATACCACGACAATTAGTAACAGCCTTGGAGTCAATTCAAGAAAGTTTCTGAAACTCTTGAAATGCTTCTTGAAAGAATCTTTAGTTTTCAGTATTTTTTCTGATGCGGGAGAGGCTCCTACTGAGCTTAGGGCATTCCTGTGCATACCTAAACCTCAGGAAGGGTTTGGATCTTACTGCAAGGATATGTGAGTTGTGCTAACTCCCTCGTGAGCCACTGGCTGACTCAAGGTATGGTTCAGGCTGGAAGGGACCTTTGCCCAATCTCCAACCCAAATCAGGGCCAACCCCAAGGGCAGGGCAGGTTGCTCAAGGCTTTGGGCTGAGGGCGTGGAGTCCACAGACTCACTGGTCCTGTGTTTCAATGGTTGATGCTTTTCACAGTGAAGATTTTATTTCTTCAGGTTCTGATTGTTGTCCCTCATCCTTTCTTTGTGCTTCTACAGAACGAGCCTGGCTTCTTTTACATAATTTCTTTTCAGGTAGTGAAAAACAGCAACCAAATTCCTTCTTAAGTTTCTCACTCCCAGACTGAACATCCCCTGTGCTTTCACCCTCTCCACATGCAGTGTGTGCTTCAGACCCTACTACACTGACAGCCTTTGGCTGGGCCCTCCATCCTCCCCAGGATGCCATAAACCATGTTACATCTTGTATGTGTCACATACAAACAGTGGCAAGTATGGACTTTCACTGCACACTCAGGTATATCTAAGCTCTGAGCAATGTTGGCCAAACACAGAAAGATATACTTTTTTCCCAGATCTCTGAATAAGTCTGTGTCAATGTTATCTGCTTCCTGCTCTTTCACATCTCTGCAGAGAACTGGCTTTGAAGGACTAAGTGTGGCAGGGAGAGTCTTCTTCTTTAATGTGACTCTAAAATATTTAAGAGGTTAGACTAAGGAAGTAATTCTAGGGTCTAGTTCAACATTATATCTCTCTTCAAGAAAACCCATCTTCAAAGAGCTTCTTCCAGGCCTAAGGATGCCAAAAAGAATATTTCCATTGACTTTTGTCCACTTTGCTTTCTGTTCTAAAGAAAATCCAATTTTCAACTAAGCTATCAACCGCATTTGGCATAAAGCATGGGCGAATTTCACATCTCGGCTACCTCAAGGAGAGATGACGCCAAGGCTGAGCTTCTATTTTCATGAAGAACATCATAAAAACTAAGCTTCTTGTTAGCAACACAAAAATCTCTATATGGGGAAATGAGCTGTCTTTGCAATGGCACAACTGATATTTTAGCCTCAGGATCCTTTTCTCTTCTAAAGGTCACAGCACGATTTTAAACCCAGAATATTGCAATACATTTAAATATCTGAAATCTAGGGTAAACAAGATCTAGTAATGTAAAACAGCAATGAAGAAATCACATCTACCTTCCTCCTGTCAGAGCTGACTCATCCTAGGAATAATAATTCCAAACAGTGGGAAAATAAAACTGCCTTTTCAGTGCCATGACCTTGGACTTAAGACCTTCTTCCTCATTGCACAGAGGGATGAGGATAGCCTTTACAGTAAAATGACTGGCTTAGTGGATGAGAGGAGGGCAGCGGATGCTGTTTTTCTTTAGGAAGTGACTTTCAACCCTGTTCTCTGTTAAGGTCCTCAGAGACAAGATGATGAAATATGGGGCCAGTAAGTGGAAATGACAGCATGAAACTGGCTGAATGGCTGGACCCAAAGGGGTGAGACTAGCAGTATAAAATCCAGCTGGAGGAAAGCACTAGTGATATGCTCAAGGAGTAGAGTTTGAGTTCTATAATGTTTAATATTTTCATTAACTACCCAGGTAATGGGACAAAGTTTGCAGATGGCACAAAACTGGCAGGAGAGGATACATCAGATGAATGCGCTACTGTTCAGAGGGACTGAAGAAAGGGCTGGATGAAATGAGCCAAGAGCTCTCTCATAAAGTTCAGTAAAGCAAAAGGCAATGTTCTGCCCCTGCATAAAAGCATGCACCAGCAGGGTGTGCGGAATTCTGGCTGGAAATCAGTTCTGCAGAATAGGTCATGGTGGTCCTGGTTAACACCAAGTTTAACCTAAGCCAGCAATGTGGTCTTGAGGCAAGTAAGACCAATGGCACTCTGGGCTGTACCAGAAAGCAGGTCAAGGGAAGTGAATTCAGGACTAATGAGACACAACTGGATTTCTGGGTCCAGTTCTGGGCTCCCCGACACAAAAGAGAAGTGGACGTACTGAACTGAGTCCAGCAAAGAGCTATGGAGTTGATTAGGGAATTGGAGCATCTGTTGCATGAGGAGAGACTGAAAGACTTGGTGGTGTTGGAGGTGAGAAGTCTCAGGAGGCTCTTATCCATGTATACAAACACCTGGTGGGAGGAGTACAGAAGATGGAGACAGACTCGTCTCAGTGACGTGCATTGGCAAGACAAGAAGAAAACGGCACAAGCTGAAATACAGAATATTCCATTTAAACGTAAGAAAATTTACTCTGAGGCTGGTTGAACATTGGCACAGGCATTGGAGGCTGCACCGTTAGAGCTGTTCAAAATGCAACTGGATGCAGCCCTGAGCAACCTGCTACAGCTAACACTCCTCTGAGTGGGGATCTGGACCATCTCCAAAGATGCCTGCCCACCTCACCCATTCTGCGATGCTTTGATCGGAGTGTGCAAAGGATTTTTGCAAGAGATGTTGAAGAAAGCAGTATGCTTTGTAATGTCAAGCATCATTAAGGCCACTAGGAACTGATAAATCCTGCATACTGCTTTGAGAGAAATTCAGAGTAAGACTTCACTATAACTGAGAGTGTGTTTATAAGGCAAAATTATGATGGGCACATGTTAATTGTTCTCCATGAAATTGCAGGCTTTTATTACAAATGTTTTTATCCTCTGAAAAACATCTTCATTAAAGTATTTGAACCTTCAAAACATGCCAGTCATTCTATTTGTAAGATGGTAAAACCAGCAAATCCTTCTCATGACTATTTCCTTACTAAAAAATCAATGAAATTGTAAGTACCTCAGTATGCATATATTGACTGTTGCTCCTAACACTGATTTAACTGTAAAGGCCTATTAAAATAGAGATCAAAGCATCTGCCAAAGAGTTAGCTCTATAAAAGCATACAGTACCTAGATGAGAATATAAGAAGAGGATGGAAAATAAAAGTTTACAATGCAATTTCTGATGTAAGTGTAGTGGGTGCTTATTGCACTAAATCCTGCTGAAGAGAAAATGCCTTGGACTTTGCCTGGAGAGAGAGAAGACATGAAAAGAGATGAAAAACAAAGTTTTATTGCACTTAACCTAATAGAAGGTGAATAACTGAGTTACAGCAGAAGTTTGAATCAGTATTGAATATGAAAGCTGGATGCGGGTCCTAACCTGACATCCTCATCATAAAACAGTCTTTCCTTGTGTTATGCAAAGAAGGGGATAAATTATGTTCCAAATAACCTCTGGACTGTGCACTTGAATCAGGGAACATAAAGTAGTGAACACCACTGCACGAGCAGCCATGGAGCGGCATGAAGATAGATGGTGTCTGGAATGAGATGGGGCTAAAAGAACAGAAGCAGCAATATGTTTTTTTCCATTGCGGTGAGTCACATAAAGCAGGAGTACACTTAAACTGAAGGTTTTTTTGCTTTCTCTTTCAACTGCCTCTAAGAAGCCATTCAGCCCCCAGACAGTTAAAGCAACCTGAACTCCTCTCATGGACTGGGAGCTTCCTTGCAGAAGGAAATGCACACACAGAGACTCTAAAAGATGGTTTAAAAAAGTCATATTTGACTTTCTAGCTAGTTTGTCAATTCCCTTCAAAAATAGCTCTCATGACTGCAGGCTGGCAGAGCTGTTCCTGCCTTGATTTAAATGGGAAAACTCAATTAGAGTTTGAATCTGTTGCACTGAAATGGAATTGTCTCTTGCAGGCAGAGCTCAGTCACGGATGCGGAGCAGTGTGAGCAAGAGAGGTTGTGGAAAGGAGCAGGCTGTGCCTGAACAGAGGGCAGGTTGTGGGGGGCTCTGAGCTAATTACAACAGGGATTTTTCCTGTGCTGTCAACCTGGAAAGGGAACAGCATTGCTCTATTCCAAACATGTTCTTCTACTTCTTTTACTTCAGGCTTTTGCCCTCCAAACCCCTCCATGCCCGAGGACCCCTGCTGCCATTTGTATTCCTGCATTCTAGAAACTGTGAGGGTCTTGCCTAGGCTGGAGTTTAGGCACTGGTAAAACGTTTGGCTCTTTGGTGGCAGATTTACAACTGGAGATCCCCCCTGCGCCTTGTCCTTCCAGTGTCCTGATGCAGTCCCATTTCTGTCCTCACTGCCTCCCTGCGGCCATGAGGGAAGACACTTCAGTACTGCCTCTGCTCCCGGGAGCCTTGAGCTGCCTCTGCATTTCTCTCATCATCATACATTGAGATATGTGTCTAAAAATCACTGACTTCCCCCATGCCTCTCTTATCTGGGATCTCAGCCGGAGCCTGAGTTTCCATTTGCTCTGTAAGTCATCTGTGTTAAACTGCTTCTCATAAATAGCAGCTTCCAGCATGACTTCTTTCATTTGTGGCTTGTATTTGTGTGCAAGAGGGAGAAAACAGGTCTAATTTACATCAGAGCAGCTGGCTCCTCTGATGTGCCACCTGGAGATATGGCCAACAGGGAATGTGCGTCTGCAAATGGACCAGGTCTTTGCTTCCCTTGCTGTGCCTCTCTCTGTGCTTGTCACCCTGTTGGCAGGGGGCAAATAGACCCCTTGACCCAACCCTATGTGACCTGCTGGACACTGTTAGTGAGTGTTATGGATGTAATGCACAAGTCCTGGCAGTGCAGCAGGCTCCAGTGTTCCTCTTGCAAAACCTGCAGTGGTTTTAAACTAAAGAGAGCATTTTTAGATTAGACGTTAGGAAGAAATTCTTCACTATGAGGGTGTTGAGGCGCTGGCACAGGCTGGCCAGAGAAGCTGTGGCTGCCCCATCCCTGGCAGTGTTCAAGACCAGGGTGGAGGGGGTTTGGAGCAACCTCCTCTAGTGGATGGTATTCCTGCCCACGGCAGGGGCTTGGAACTGGGTGAGATTTAAGGTCTTTTCCAACCAAAGCCAGTCTGTGAGTCTTTGAGTACATTCATAGAAGCAAACCAGGGAAATGGCTTGTGTGTGGGTAGGATGGGGCAGTGGGCTGGCAGGGTGCAGACCTGCTGTGATCCCCTGCCCTACGCTGACTATGCCATTTAGTAACCTCGTTATAAACATGCAACTTGAAATGTTTATATGTACTGTATTGCCCTTTGTCCAGGAGAGAAAGGCGGCAGGGATCAAACATTTTTACTGCATAACGATTGTCCTTGGAGAGCCTGTGGCAGAAGTGGTGTTTAGGTCTTCCTTCATGCTGTGTGCAGATGAGAACAGATGGAGATGAGGGAGTTTTGATAGCCAGGCTTCAGCCATGCATTCAGGGGAGCGCTGGGTAAGGGTTAGGGCCCTGCGGTGAAACACAGGTTACAGCCTGTCTGTCCTTTGAGCAAGTGAAGGTAAATGTGTCAAAGCTCTTCACTGCAGGCTCTTGTGTGCATGGATGGATGTGTGTGTATGGTCTGTGTCGAGGTGGTGTTGCATGTACTCAGCTTACCCTGTCGGTGACATGGGGCAGTTAAAATGCTTCTGGCAGGGCAGGAACGCTTAAACTGTGGCAGTTACTATAACAGCACTCTCCACACTCCACAGAGATGCTCCAAGGACTTTTGGCTTCTATCTGATTATTTGTTTTTTTCAGTAGGCTGAAATTTTCTTTGGAGTCCGTTTCCAAAGAGCAAAAGTGAGAGTTTGGAAAAAATGCCGTATATGAATTCTGATCACATTGTGGTTGACAAAGGCAAGGTAGCAAGGGGAGAGCCATTGCTATGTGGTACAGGGGAATTTTCTGTGGAGAAATGGTTATTGGGTGTCTGACAGTTTTGCAGGAACAGGGAGAAGCCCATCAATGCCAACGCTGTGATGGGGGCAGCAGCTACCTGATGTTCCTTGGGCTGACTATGACCCTCAGCAAATGTCAGAGCTTGTCAGTGGGGAGGGGAGATCACTGTCACTGGAGCACATCCCACAGATTGGTGAAACAGGCAGGGAAATTTCCCTGAAAGGTCTCCTGAGAAAAAACAGCTGAGCCGTAGTGGCAAAAGGGTGAAGATGAAGGACCACCTCCTAGCTCACGCTATGGCTCCTGCAGCAAGAGCAGCTGCAGCACCTGGGAGGAGCCCCAGGATGGGACATGGAGATGGGGATCAGGCCTGAGAGGGTACTGTTCCTAGCAATGCACTGCAGACTCCCGCCACGTGTCCAGCTTTGCCTGCAATAAAAGTGTTAATGATTGCAGAAGAGAAAGAGCTAAAATGAAACCAAGAGATTTGCCTGCTCTAAGGTTCTTCAGAAAGCGGTAAATATGACTGTAAAGAGAGGGCAAGCACTCCCAACACAGCATGTCCATGAAGCGCATCACCCCACAAGGCAGGTCAGCTGCCTGCTCTGCTGCCCCATGCCAGGGCATTTCCCCACCTAATGTTGGGGAGAAGCATCCTGGACCTCAGCCAGGGGTGCACAGGTGGGAGCAGTTGGAGGAAGGGGAAAGATTTCACTCTCATGCTGTGCCCATGGATTGGGGCTGCCACCAGCCAGTGGTCAGCAGCAGCAATCAGTTCAGAAGGACTGAGTGAAGAAAATCCATTGCTGAGTGGAGTGGGATGTGGTGGGACTGTCTGTGTGCAGCCACAGAGCCCTCTTGTGTTGTCTGCGGGGCTGCAGACCAGACAGAAGAACAATCTTTTCCTTTAGCAACACCAAGGAGGGCAAAACACGAGTGGCTTAGGTTCCCCACACTCCTTAGGAATTTCCATCTCCTTCGGTTTCTAGAAGGCAAGAATAGGAGGAACAAAATGATCCGACTCACCCTTGTCTGTGATGCAAGGAGATATATTCTGCACAACTTCTAAAGAGCCATATACCAAGAGGAAAGATTTACTCTGGAGCTGTTCCCATGGTGTTACCTTAAAAAATTGGTTGGTTTTCCAGACAATATTATGGCTTCTTGCAGAGACCTGAGTACCAAGAACTTACTGTTTCAGCCAGAAGAAATCTATGAAAAATTGTTTTTCTTATAAAAATCCTGTTCATTTTTTTTTTCTTCCTGTGGAAAATAGCTCATTTTTTCAAAAATAAAGGGAAAAAACCACCCTTCGGCTGAACTATCAAATCTCTGAAGACTAACAGTTTACACATCCTTCCTTCAGACAATATTAGAGCCATGATGGGCTGTTCCACCCCACGTTTGTTATTCTGACCAGTGCAATCATTGCTACAAAAGGGAAAGTGGTTAGGAGAGGTGAAGAAAGGAGACAAGGTTTTACCAGCCACATTTTCTTTTATAAAATAGGGGTTATATGAACTCCCTTCTGTAGTGCTCTATGCTTCCCTTCCTGCTCCTGCAAAACACCCAAGTCTTTGCCTAAGTTTAAGGCTGCAAATAACTCCCTTGACTGTAATGTCCCTTTAGAAAGTCACCTTAGGCACAAGGGCTTTGTGCTGTTGAGGCTGACAAAGTTCCAGGGTGCCGTGCTCCAGCTGAGTCCCCAGGGAGACAATACTGTCTCCTCGTGGCAGTCCTTCATCATTGGATAGGTTCCCAGAAGCCACAAGCAGATTAAATACTACAGGATTTTTTTCCTTACCATGGCACAGGTATGATTGTCCCTCTTTTTAATGGTTTCAAAAAATGTAAAGCCAGAAAAGACTGTCTGATCATTTTGATTTGCTGATGGTTTTGTGTAAAGTGTTATGTTAACTAGGCATTAATCTCCAGTAGATACCAGCAGCAAGGAAAAAAAGATGCCATCAATCTAAGAATGCTTTAAAAGTACTGTGGGAGGATAGAAAGGTAGAAAATGCTTATGAAAATCTGTCCCATGCTGCAGAAAAAGGTAAATGTTGCCTTGTCTTCTGCCTGCACTAAATTGCAATGAATCTGATCAGGGACAATATTATTCCTGCATTCAGATGCAGTGGTCTCTAAGACCAACCCTGAGAACACAAATAAGGACCGTACAACACAACCATCCAAATACAGTGCAAGGGAGTTCTTGTTTTCAGTCATGTCCATAAATAGCAAACAGAGCTGTGTGTGAGAATCTGTTCTTTTCCTGCTCCTAATCTGTTGAATAGACTCTTCTTGTATATGCCTAATGTTGTTGGAAGGAGGTTGGGAGAGGTTCAGAAGCTGATGTGTGTTTTGTGATTTCCTACCCGCTTAACCAGCTTTTCCTAATAATTCACGATGTTGTGAAATGAAATAAAGTCATTGCAAAGATGACGCTATGCATGTGTCAATTTCTATTTGAATAATGTACCTTGTATTTTGGCTGCTTAGGATTGGAGTTTTGATATCAATTTCTTTTTCTCTACGTTGCTGCCAACATGATCCTGTTTGATCCCAGTGTTGGCAACAAAACTGTAAGAATGAGTCCTGTTAGTTTACATTGATGCCACTTTTAACATAAAACCATAGAATAGTTAGGGTTGGAAAGGACCTCAAGACCATCTAGTTCCAACCCCCTGCCATGGGCAGGGACACCTCACACTAAACCATCCCACACAAGGCTACATCCAACCTGGCCTTGAACACCACCAGGGATGGAGCACTCACAACCTCCCTGGGCAACCGACTCCAGTGTCTGTTGCATTAGCATCTTACCAAAATGTTTGGGTTGGAATTGTTTTATTCTTTTTTTAAAGATCTTCCCTTCAAAATTTAAGTTAGTTCATGAAAATCAATGCAGATTTGTGAAAAACCACATTATATTATTACATTGATTTGAAAAACAACCAAAATAGCTGAGTCTTTCAGCGTAAACTTTTTGGTGTTGCATTGTTGTGCCAAGACAAAAAAGGTGCTGTTCAGAGCACTCCCGTATATAACTCTAGTTACGTTTTATGGTAGGAGACTGATCCTTAGCCTACCCCATGGTAGATACAGTTAATATTTCATCCTTTTACTGATTTCTTCTCTCACTGTCTTTTTACAAAGTCACCCTTTCTCCTACCGGCTGTAATTGAATTGGCAGTCTGTATTAGGTTCTTAGGTCCACTGTTTGCTCTCAGTCTAATATTATTTATAGAATCATAGAACCATAGAATGGTTTGGGTTGTAAAGGACCTTAAGATCATCCAGTTCCAACCCCCCTGCCATGGGCAGGGACACCTCACACTAAACTATGTCAGCCAATGCTCTGTCCAACCTGGCCTTGAACACCACCAGGGATGAAGCATTTGCAGCTTCCCTGGGCAACCCATTCCAGTGCCTCACCACCCTAACAGGAAAGAATTTCCTCCTTATATCCAGTCTAAACTTCTGTTTAAGTTTGAACCTGTTATGCCTTGTCCTATCACTACAGTCCCTAAAGAAAAGTCCCTCCCCAGCATCCTTATAGGCCCCCTTCAGATACTGGAAGGCTGCTATGAGGTCTCCACACAGCCTTTATTTGAGATTAATGGTAACAACACCAAGAGCAAGTGAATGCAAAGTCTGCAGGAGCTGTCACAGAACACCTTGTTTTGCCAGATGTTGATGTAGACATCCTGGAAGCTTTCAGGTGGGTGTCACTGGTACTTACATACTCTTCACCTTTTGAATTTGAGGAAAATTTAAGGAACTGCTATGAGATGATCCATAAAGCCTTCCAGTCCAGAGAAAGTGTCATTTAAATGGACAGTTGGGGAAAGAAGCTGAAGTTCCCATGCTAAGATTCTCAGACATAAGGTAAGTCTGTAAAAATGGCAAAGAATTTCAGGACTTATGTCTGAACTTGTATTTTCTGATCCTACTTATCTCTGTCTTGGGAATTTTTTTAATGAATTACTTCAAAAAAGGGTGTATTTGCAAGCTATGTCTGTCTGTTTCATGTTACCCTTGCCAGAAGGTGTCTCACTTGCATGGTCATTGCAAGAAACTAGGTTTGCTTACTCTCTGTAAGATATCTTTAGGTGCACTGCCTATTGCTAGTTTGGTTTAAGATGATGTATTGCAGGGAGTCAGCAACATGATTAAGACAGTATATAAACCTGAACTGGGTAATGTACGTGCAATGCTTGAATAAGCACAGCACATCTCACAAATGCTAGTTAGCAGCAGAAATATTTTTCAAGTTAGATTATGTTGAAAAGAGAGAAAGCCAGCTAGGAAAAGGTAAAAAAGAAGGGTGAAGGAAAAGAACTTATTAGTGAAGGGAGAGAAGATACTCAAGTACTGTAGTGATTGGCAGAGATGAAGGAGATTGGGAGAAGATGGGAGTTGATGTATAAGAGGGATAGAGGGCAATGGGGGAGCACAGCCTGAATGGGAGAGGAGACGCCTGTGGATAAAGGAGATCCCTAGTCAGAGGAGAAGATGTAAACCAGGAAAAGGGTAACAAGTGTCTCAGGCTCCTGCTAACAGCTCTGCCAATGGTCAGATGATACCTGGGTTGTGCTGGCCCCTGACCCAGCTGCATCCCATCCCTGTGAGATGTTCTGCCAGGGCTGAGCTCTGCTCTGGCAGGAGGCTCTGTAGCTCCAATTACAAATTAATTAACTCCGTTGAGAGCAGGAGATAAGATGGAACGAGGGGGAGAGAGAAAAGCATAGCTAAGAAGTAGCTTTTAATGAATTTGGCTTTCCTCAGTGAAGGTCTGAAGACATAAAAGATGTTTTCGAAGCAGCAGGAAAGCTTGCTTTAAGGAATGGATTATTCAGAGTTTAAAAAGTGCTGATTACAAATTGCTCTGTGTATGCTTTTGGTTGTTAAGTGTTAAGAGCTCTTAATAACTAAGCTAATAACTCCTCACTGTTTCACCTTGATATTTTTATTTATGTCTTCAAAAATATGCTAGTTTGCTGCACAAATAGCAAGGCATATTTCATCTTGGAGCAAATGGCAAACCCAGTTAAAGATTTCTTCAACACAGCAAGAAGTGAGGGTTTTTTTTTTTCATTTATTTGATTAGCCTTTGGTATCTTCTGTGTTTCGTATTGTCCACCAGTGAAGTGGACACAGACTTTACCCGCATGAGCTTTGTGGAGTGTCTAGAAGATCTCTGATTGCACCCAAGTGACACAGGAAATCTGCCAACACTGACTGGGGGAGGTGGGGGGTGGAACTTTAAATGTGGGTGAATTTAAAATGCTTTAAGATTTTAAACTCTTAAAACCCCAAACTCTGTCCAGTTAACTTGAGTCCTTAATTCCAGGTGAAAGCTCTTGCCACCTCTTTTCTTAAGAAGGTGAGAGTGTAAATTGAGTTCCCTTTGTGTGGTGAGCAGAAAGAACTCTTGAAAAAGCCATTACCCAGCTAGTCTTAATGCCTCCCCCCTGCGGCAAGCAGTGCTTTCTTAAACTGTACTTATTGATCTGTGTTATGAAAACAATTACAGTAGCATTCATGAGCCTTAAAAACCATAAGCAAAGACAATACACGTACTTCACTTAATTCAGTAAGTTTGGTGGGGGGTCTAATATGCCTCTTGGAGCACAGCTTCAGGAACGACACTGCTTGAGGAAGCTCGGGTAACATGTTTAGTAATAACAGCAGTAAAAATAAGGCTGAACAAACCAGCTGGTTTGTGCAGTGTTGAAAACCCTCTGCTCTCTGCCGTCATGCACACTGGCCTTGGCTGGCCCCAGACCTCCTCCAGCCTCATGCCTGCGGGAAGAGAGGGAGCAAGTGCCCCCTGCCCTCCTCCTCTCTGCTGAGACGGCAAATACTTCAGGCAGGGAGCGCCTCTGGCTGGCCCTGCACAGCACCTGATGGAAAGTAAGGTCTCATTTCAGCCGGGGCTCTCAAGCACTATGGTAGTACAAATAATTTTATGTAATGATTTCAATTTGTTTCCAGTCTCAGGCTTTGTCCAGAGATCACAGTGGAGATATTAAGCATGTCTGGAATTGTTATGAACCTCTTTCCCCAAAAGTGATTTATCTGACTGCGAGTAATACAGTGTAATTGTACGCCAGCCTCTGACTGCTCTTCTCAGACAGCTCAACTCCTGTTTCTCTGAAAACCACCTCAAGATGAATAAAAACTGGGCTGCTCTGGAAACAGCCACTGCCCCTTCAGGCTGGGCTTGTATTGTAGAAAGCAAAGGCATATTGCTTGGATGCAAGTAATGTATACCCACCTTTTATCAACCTCCAGGGACCTGCCCAACTGCTCAGGACATTTGCCACACTTTCAGACTTCGGCAGCATGTCGTGTCAAAATGAAAAGCCCAGAGGATCAAAAGTCACCAGGACACCAGGAGCAGCAGCAAAATTGGATGTGCGTATGTTCACCTGTTCTGTTTTCTCTAGCTTTAAAATGAAATTCGTTCTCTTTAGAAAGGACTTGGAGCCAAAATCATGGGGAATCATTCGGCTGTGAGTACAAATGTACTGCACTGAGAAAACTGCAGTGGGAAAGCATGGCTGGATCTTCGAGAGTCAATGTGGCTGATGAATGGTCGAGTGGCTGCAGTGCCTTTCCAAGACCATTGATGACTACGAGAGCTGGCTGGTTTCACTGGATTGCCTTTCTGAGTGAGGAAGATAATATTATTAGAGCAACCTCTGCAATGCTGATGGGGTCTAAGCAATGGATCAAGCTGTCCAAAGAGGCTGCTAGGAGCATCTATAGCACAAAACAAGGAGGAGGAATGTGATCCAGTAACTGTCTAGGGAATAATATTATTCTGAGCTACTCTGTGAAGGAAACAATAGAGGGGACCAGCTTTGCCTTAGTGAAGGAAACATGTAGGCCTGCAGGAATCATTTGAAAGGGATGGACTTTGAAAACTATTCTGCAGCTGAGCTGAGAAAGAAAGCTGGTGCTGAGCTGACCATCTTCTCTAAGCTCCTAGCTGTCTGCTTTAAAATGTCTTTCATGCCTCAGTTCTGAAAGCCTTGCTCTGAAAACACTAAACCTCTATCACTGCCCTAACTTGAACCACCCCACATCCTATTTTCTGCTATTCAAGTGGTTTGTCCATAGGCGAGGATGGAGCCATCCCTGCTGGAGCTTAGTCCCACTGCTCCTCTCACCTGGAGTTATTACTGCTGCTGCACTCTTTGTGGCTAAAGCCCATGCTGGGAACTGCCTCTGAGTGTCACCTAGCTGACTGATGCGGCAAAGTAGTGGATTTTGAGATGTGAACTTTGTGTTTTGTCTCCTGGGCTTTCTTCCTGTCTGAACCTCAGAAGCATAAAGCAGAAGCATACTGTTTTCTTTGAAGCCTTGTACGTTCCACATCCCAACTGCTGATAGCAAAGGCGAGGTAATTTTAGACACTGAAATGAGTAATTGTAAATTCTTATTTTCTAGGTATGTACTGTGAATACTAAACTGCTATTCAGGTCCAGCCAGAAATGATGAGAACAAGCATGGCAATGACCAGAAATGCATTTGTGGACAGAAGCCCACTGACTAGATGAACTCCCTCTGCAGCTAGCAGATTGGAAATCTTGTTGCTTCAATGAATTTTAGAACAGAGGTTTTCAGGGCATCCTCAAAATAATGGCCTCTGGCGAGAGAGGTTCTTTCTTGCTGCAATACCCAGTGCTTGGCATAAAACAGCCTCAGCAACCAGAAGTCTCCAAGCCTGACGTGCAGCAGGAGTAACTTTCTGCATTATGTGGCCTGATCGAAGCAGTCGAAATGTGTTTGTCCTGTCAGAATATGTGATGAAAATGAACATTTTGCTAGGGTTCAAAAGTGCATAAAAAATACTAACTTTTGCTTCTTGAGTAATTTTGTACCCAAATTCTTGTACCCTCTTCTGTGCATACAAGACTGCTCCTGTGAAGGGGCTACAGGGATTTTGCCCAGCGCTCAGCAAGATGTGGTCTGTGCTGGCTGCTGTCTCCATCATCACTGAGAGACGGAGGCTGGGTGGTTCATGGCTGTCTGGATGACAAGAGAGACACTAAAAGAATGTCTTAAAAAAGGACATTCATACTGGCAAATACAGAGAGCATTCTTTCTCCGTTTGCCCTAGCCCTACACTGAATGAATTTATTGCCCTGCAAAATCCTTTATGGGGTTTTACTTCGTACAAACAAGTGACAATGAGTTGATCCAAAAGTTGTGAGGAGAATACCAATCTATCTCTTTTTCCCCTCATTCTCCTCATCCTGTCTGTTGTACGTTCTTTTATTATTATTATTATTACTATTATTATCATCATCATAATTTATTAATTGTTCCTTCTTGGCATGGGAGATTTATCATATTTGGGATATGGATTTCTGGGACCTTGAAAAGCAGGAGAAAACAGAAAAAATATAGTTGGAGGCTCAAAATTCAAAATCTTAAGCTTGGTCAAGGAATCAAGTCTGGGCAATTAGTGAATGCCAGTGATCTGCTCTTTTGAAATTGAGAGCTATCTTAGTGGAACAGAGTCTGCTTTAAAGCAGACAAAATGCACCACCTCAGAAACACTTCACACTGAGAGGCACGAGCTTTGTGCTGATTGGCAAAATCTGTCCATGTTTTCCCTGGTGCTTTTCTTGAGTGCAAGCATTTGTTCTGCTTTTGCTTGATTAGTCCCTCACAGTGCCACTCTGACGGACTAAATTAGGTGTCAGTAATAATATACTTTGTAAATCCAATCATTTTGTCTGTACAGAAATTCTCCATGCTCAGGCTGTGATTGTTTTTCATGTCTATTCACTGCATGTAATTATATCACAACCTTCTAGGAATAAGCACCAAATAGTGGCTAGATCTTAAACTGCACCATTTCTCAGTTGGCACTCAGGGGGTGTGACTAGCCAGCTAGTCCTCAGGACAGTAAGTCTTCTCAGTCAAGTGATAGAAAGGTTTAATATGAGTGGTAAGGAATAGGAATTAGCAATCCAGTCTATTTAGAGCTGATGCGCTTATTTAGCAGGGCTGATCACGAAGTGCAGGCACTGTGATTTTTTTGCAAACATTTTCCTACCTGCTGGGTTTCTTAAGCTATGATCTTCAACATAATACCCACATCCTCTGTACTGTCCATGTACTCCAGTTTGAACTTGCCAGGGGGAAAATTCAGTTCAAGCCAATTTCTTTTATCTGTTTGTGTCAGCTTCGGGTGAGATACTTGGCATGTTTCAGATTAGAGCCATCATGCGAATCAAAGGCATGAGTTCAAGTTGCAAGCTAACACAATGGGAGTCAAGTGAGATTTTAAGATCAAAGCGGATATTTAAATCTTCATAACATCGAGCACAGAATTTCTTCTGATTACCCCTATTTTTAATCCAGCAGGTCATGTCTTCATCAAAGTAGAGCTTCTAGATCTGCTCCTGTCTTAACCAGAAGACACCTGTAGATAGTGAGCCCACCAAATCCCTGTGCTGATTGTTGTTATCCTGGTCACTCTTACTGTTAAATATTGGTGTCCATTTTACTGATTACATAGTGGCGAACCACTGAAAACCAGAACATTATTTGGTCTACATTTATAGTCTGTAAAATGCACCTTCCCTCCTTTTTACCAGGGGAAATATGCTGTTTTCTAGTTCAGCAGATGTTTTACAAGAAGATTAGGAGTATACCCCTGTTCCTAGCCAAAGTCCTCTTTCTGATTAGATTTTTCTTTTAGATGACAGTACAGAAGATGGAAGTGATCAGCATGTGCTCTGGCTTCTGTATGCTATTTGGGAGAGAGATGCAATGTAAGAATCACAGCATCATAGAACAGTTAGGGTTAGAAAGGACCTTAAGGTCATCTAGTTCCAACCCTCCCGCCATGGGCAGGGACACCTCACACTAAACCGTGTCACCCAAGGCTCTGTCCAACCTGGCCTTGATTTTCTCCAAGTTTCACAAGAAAGCATTCTCTCTTTCTCTTCATACTCAATATACTTAGAACTTAGGCATTCATACACAGACTTTTCTGGGTAAACAGCAAGTCAAAACACTAGTTTTTATCTGTTTTTCTTGTTAATCTTTGTGAAAAAAAGAGCTTTGTGGGGTTTTTTTTCCTGTTTTGGTTTTATTTGTGTGTTTTTTTCTTTTAAAATCAAATTGCATACTGCGGTGAAATCAGATAGGAGTTGCATTTTTTTTTTGTCATATTTCGTAATGTTCTAAAATTTTCTGCTTCTGAGACCATTTGAAAACATCCCATATGAATGGGAACTCTGTAGAAAAAACAGACTTAAATTTATCTAGTGGGCTGCTGCCTGAAGAGAGAAGTTGGGGCTTCTCAGTGGTGGCTGCATTCTCCATAATGAAATGCAAAGAACAATTTTCTTACCTTGCATTTATACAAAACTCAACAGTAGAAAAATAAGAAATTTAACAAAGCTTCCCAAACAAGACTTCTAACCATTCTTCAGGCCTCCCAGGTATCAAAGAGCTTTGCAGATCAATGCCATTGTTATGTGAATGAGAGGACTTTAGAAAGCCATCAGATATGGGGGGGTGGGGTGGGGTGGGGGGGGTGTGTGTGTGTCTATGGTCTGTGGTAGATCCTACTGGAAATAAGCATCCCTTATGCCTGCGTGACTTCCTATGATTTTCAGAGTGTGTAGTTTGATAGGTGTTAGGGATTTAGCATTTACAATGGAATCCGTAACAAAACACAGCATGGGAACTGCAAGAAGGTGTTTAAGTAGTTTGAGTGAGAGTCAGGTACTGGTTTAAAAAGCATTTCTGAAGGTACAATCACTTCTGGCCCTAGAGTAGAAACACTTCTGCTTATTTCTGCACCCTGGGGCAGTTTTGAAGAATGTAGCTGGTGTTAAATTGAACTCAAAAGGCTCTAATTTTTCTGTTTGATGGGGAGCACTCATTATGCAAATAAGATAGCATTTGGGCAGCTGTCTGTTTTCCAAAGTTGTTTCCTTTTTTGGAAGGATGCTATTTTAAAATGGAAATTTCCACAAGGAAGTTACCTATTTAGTCACAGATTTTTATTGTGCCTGGAAAATCTGAAGTGGAACAAAATCAGGTACAAGCATAATTGGTAAAGCCCCATCCTGGCATGAAAGGAGCCTTGTTTCAGTTTGGCACTGTCAATGTCACAACTCCTCTTAGACAAGGAAATTGAAGAGACCTTCACTTGTCCTTGGCCGCATGGCACAGGTAAAATGTCCTTGGTTATCTCCATAGCTGGCTTCTGGTGGCCAGCTAAATCCTGCCATTCTTCCTGACCTACCTCTACAGTCAGTTTTTGAGGCAGTTTGGGTGAGGATTTTGTCAGTGTTATAAGGGTAGCCAATCTCTGTACTCTGATTTACAGTAACCCTGCTACCCTCCTTGCATTTGATGGTGTAGCGAGGACCTCAATCCAATCATCCTGTCCAGCATTTCATGTGTGGCAGTCCCCTGGGAAGTGGTGGAAGACATGGCTGTGAGAGGTAGGTGGTCATTTTGGCCTATGCT
Source organism: Lathamus discolor (assembly GCF_037157495.1). Lineage (NCBI taxonomy): Eukaryota > Metazoa > Chordata > Aves > Psittaciformes > Psittacidae > Lathamus > Lathamus discolor. The sequence continues at coordinate 141,389,936 of NC_088886.1, forward strand.
GTTGTCCAGTTTTCTGACATGGTGGATTCCATGACTTTGTTGAACTCGAGCATGAATCCAGACAGGCCTTCTCTGTGTGATTACACTAGGTAAGAGCACAGTGTTTGGTAAGCAAGGGCCTTACTCATTACCAGCAAAGTCAAAGAATTAGTCAGAAGATAATTTGAGGGCACATCCTGGACTTACATAACTAAAAAATCTGATGGAGGATTCATGGATTTTGGCAACCATCACTACCTTGAACTCTAGGGGCCTTTTAAGAACTTAGGCTTTAGTCTCTGGGGGAAAAGACAAACCATTAAGGAAGATGAAAACATTATAATCAAGAAAAACCTCTTAGTAATTTATTTTAACTAATTCCCCATTGACTACTCTGTCTCAGAACATGGAGCTGAGAACCCGGACATTCATCTCCAGGACCTCAGAAAGGGTCTGGAGCAACTCCTGATTGCAAGTAGTAGAGGGAAAGGACCAGCCTTCCTTTTATAGTGCTTCTTGTTTAGATGAAATCATAAATGATCTGACTTTGTACCTGTGATGCACTCGCATATTTCCTCCCCAGTCTGAGTTTCCTTTCCAATAGCCCTCATTACTTGTGCTGTGCTATTGGTGAAACATCTGCTTCCCAGCATCCAAAAGGGATTTTTTGTGCAATGTTGAGGAGAGCTTTCCCTGCTGAGTTTGGCTTGCTTAATTAAGTAACAGTTTGCAAAAAGCTTTGGATCCATCTGGAAGGAAGATCATTACCCGAACAATGAAAACCGACCTGGGTAAGCAGGGGCTGGGGGGCAAACCTCATCTATAAAAAAGATGCATGGCAGAAGATGGGCAGATTGCTGAAGGGAAAGCAGGTGGCTCTTGTAGGTTGAGTGGGAGCTCTGCTCTCCTGGGGAGGGGAGCAACAACAGCATTAAGTGCTGAGACTGACAGAAAAAGTTAGTGGAACTGCTTTCCTACGTTGCTGGGCACAGCTGCAGCACAGTGCTTTTCCGTGCTTGAAGCCTTAGGGTTGCTGAGCTTGCAGCTGAAGGTGGAGAGCTGCAGAGACAAGCAGGGAAAGTTGTACACAGCAAACTTCGCTTTTCATCCATCTTTGTGAAATGATGGGGTGTGTGGTACCAGGACTCGAGGCTTTCAGAAGTTTGGGATGAAATTAAACAACCCTGGGGCATTTTTTTTGGATGAAGAACACGCAAATAGCTCGTGAGCTGCCTGGCACATGGATGTGGCTTGGTCTCCCTTCTTCCCAAGCACTCTGCTTGTCCCATGTTGCTTGTGGTTGTGTCTAAGGGTGGACAAAGTGATAACTCCCACTTGCCTCTCTGTAATCGCTCTGCAGAGGAACACCAGGGCAGGGCCTTCACAGGTGTGCCAGGGAGCTCCCAGGGTAATGAACCATAGCATTTGCTTCACCATTACTGCCTCTTTATGCTTGGGGTGAGCCCTGCCACTTTCTGCTTAAAGGTTCCCACTCTCTCCTTTATTTTTAGTTCCAGGAACCTGAGTACAGTGGTCAGAGTAGCTTTCTGTGTTGGCAAGCATATTTTGGAAGGAGGAAGTGGTATTATCTTATCAGCAAATCATTTTCCACAAGCATTTTGTTCATCTGCTGCAGAGGACAAAGTGAGCTATGGGGAAGGCTGCTGAAGCAGTTGTAGCTGGTGAACCAAAGCTGACCTCTTCATACAGTGAATGCTTTCTTCTCTCCAGCATCTGGATCATGTTTGGTACAGTTGTAGGACCCTTTGAAACTCAGCATTATGTTTTTTTTAACACTTGGAAAAAATCAAGGCTGAAGGAGGGACAACAAGCAAACTAAATCAAAACATATTTTCCCAAAACACACATAAACTTCCCCTTCCAGTAAGAAAATACCCTAAGGACACTGGGTCTCAGCACTAAATCCAAGCTTTTGGAAACAGCCTGCATAACACAAAAAAGGCAAGAATTAAATCCTGCTGTCCTGCCAAGGTCAGCCACGTGCTTCTGGTGCCTTCATTTGTGGAGGGAATGCTGTGGTCACCAGAAGGACCCATGTTCCTGCAAAATTTCAAGAACATGCCAAGAAGAGAGCAAGGACTCTTGCTTGGTCTTGCTTGGGTGGACAGAATGCCACCCAACCAGCTGTTTCTACAGCTGAACAGGTGACATTCCTACACAAGCTGGGTATTGTCTGGTTTTGTCTAAACAAAGGTGTGGGGTGTTTTCTGAGCCGGGGTGCATTATTTTATTGGCTCAAATGAAAACAAAGCTGTGCTTTGCCTTTTTCGAAGCACGCTGAAGGCCTCCTTCTCTCTCCCTGCTGGTTTTATTCAAAGGGAATACCAGTGACTTTAGGGAATTTCCTGGTGTTATCACAGAATCAAGCACTATTTCGGCCAATTTGCACATGAAAGGGACCACTGCTGACCTAAGGCGCCATATAAAAAATGATTACAGCTGTGTTTTAGGATTGGATTGGTATTTTCTCTTTCTTTCTTTTCAGCAATGAGTTGTCAGAGTGCTAACATTGCTTATCAGACATCACACACACATGCCCTGAGTTTCACTCTGCATCCATAGTCTGCACAGGAAACTTCCCTTCTAACTGAACACAGAAGGCCAGGAAAAAACACTCATAGACATAAAAACTTCATTTGGAGAGGAAGAAGAGATGCTCAAGAACTGTTTTTATGATTTTAATTTTGAAAAGAGCTGGGTGTTTGATTAAATGCCCAGCAGCTGGCATTTCAAAAGCCACAGTAGGGTCCTGACAAGAGAAAGACAGAAAAAAGGATACCAAAAAGTAACTTCCCTTTTCCTCTATGCCAAGAAAACATCCTGGAGTGATAGCTTCTACAGGGTTATTGGGAAAAGTCCTCTGAAGAGGTGAGGTGGGTGGAAGCACCATGGGAGGAGGCACTGACCTTTTGTACCACTCCTGAGAACTTACAGAACCCAGGAACAACTGCACAGATAATCAATGGCATTCAACATGAGCTTTTATCACTCTTCGGAGAGTCATAGGGTACTTAGGGTGCCCGAGTACCTACTTTTCTTTCTTGGTGGATGGAAAAAATCTATGACCCCTGGATAGCAAGAAGTGGTAAATGCTCCATCCCTGGCAGTGTTCAAGGCCAGGTTGGACAGAGCCTTGGCTGACATGGTCTAGTGTGAGGTGTCCTTTCCCACGGCAGGGGGTTGGTATTGAATGACCTTAAGGTCCTTTCCAACCCAAAGTATTCTATGGTTCTATGAATCAGGATCCTGCTCCAGTTCAGTATGATATGGAGGAGTGTTGCGTGACATAGTTGGGCATTGTCTCAGCACACTGCCAGCCATGGGCGTCTGGTAGGTATTTTCCTGCTGCTATTGCAAGTGTCCTCACACAACTGTTTAAAGTTACTGAACTGGCAAATTCTGTTTCCTTGGGTGTTTCTTTCTCTCTCCGCAGCCATAGATGTGAGAAGCTGTAACTGTCACAGGATGGGCCTATATGCTGTAGAGCAGAGATCATGCCTAGGCAGCTGGGATGGGTTGCTTATATGCTGTGAAAGTTTCTATTCTTTGCCAGGAAATGTCAATTAGAGCTTGATTAGTTAAACTAAAGATTCAGAAGAAAATTCAGGAAAGGAAATAAAACACTATTTGATGAGTAATTTGCACATCAGCTGTAATAAAATGTACTACTTTTAAAAAGAAAGATCAGCTGCTTTCATCTATTTGCTACCAGTGTCAATTTCTCAAGTTTTCACAACTGCAGATCTAAAAAAACCCAACCACCTTTGCTTTTAATGTATCAGAAAGTCCAGAGAAAGACTTTAAGCTGAAAACGTAAAATATTTTTATTGAAATTATTCTGAATTATACCTGATTTCACAGTCTTACCTCAATTCCTATTTCTTTTTAAGGTGCATTTCCTATATGCCATTCTAAGGGATTTTCAAAAAGATGTAGACCTTTTCATCTGTTTGTTCCCATTTCCAAGCAGAATTTAGTACTTCTGCTAAACTGCAGGCAGTTTGGATAAGGTAGGTATGAATTCAAACTGTTATTATCTTCCAAAATCCAGCCAATATTTGCATAAACAACATAGCTCAAATATAATATGCTCAAATCCCATTGCAATTCATAAATTGAGCAATTAGTAGATGGGCCAAAACTGAGGTAGATTGTGATAATTTCACTGAAGTAGGATGGACTTGGGCTAATTTGTTTTAGATGTGATCTGCCCCATTTTTCCTTTTAACACTCTATTGTCCTGCTTTCTTTTCCATGACATTCCTTATGCTGTCATCCAAATTCCATTGCAGAAAATACCTGGGGTTTTGTGTGCCTGTTCTTTTGTCATAATTTCTACAGTAATTGCTGTTAGTGTCAGGATGAACTCATGATTTTTCTCATCATTAAAAAAGTCATGAAAGCTGCACCTCCATCTCCCCTCTTTTTCTCTCATCCTCTTGCCTTTTTGTTTGTTTTAAAGGACTTAAATACAAGCTGTAGCAAACTCAACACTGGGTGAATATTAAATAACACAGAGCAGAAAAATGCAGTGACCTGGGTGGCGTTTGCATTTTAGGAGGTAAAAAAAATGCATTCATGGTTTGTTTGAAGGATTAGCACTTGATCCTTTTTTCATGGTGCCAGTGGGAGTTCTGTCACCGTTCAACAAGGGATGGATAAGAACCTTAAGACAGTTGGTCCAATGGCTCAGCCAAGGATTATAACTTTCAATACACAAAAGCCATAAACTGTGGCCAAAATAAATTCAAACTAAATAACTTGTCTCTGGTGGCTAAGGTGTGTGTAAGATCCTGCTTTGAAATCAGGGCTGTCGTGTGTAGATGATTAAGCAGGTTCAGTAGAGAGGGCAAAGAATGATGTTCCACAGGAATATTTAACAAAATGGTCAAATTTTGGTACAGAGAACAGGCTGATTTACAAAGATACTGGTACCACTGTTCTATTTCTTCAACAAAAGGGTCATCAAGCATTAGAACAGGTTGTCCAGGGAAATGATGGGGTCACCATCCATGGAAGTATTTAAAAGCCATGTAGATGTGGCACTGAGGGACATGGTTTAAGTGGTGGATTTGGCAGTGTTAGCTTAATGGTTGGACTGGATGATCTTAAAGGTCTTTTTCAACCTAAAGGATGCTGTGATTCAATGTATTGTTTCAGCTGATACTCCTGCATTTCCACAAGATGTTTGCATGCTGCAATTTCATTGCTTTAAGGAAGAATGTGCTTGCAGAGAGATCTTGGCATGCCATTTGAGTTCTTAAATTTCCTTCTCTCTAAACTCCACATTTCTCATGAAGAACTGAACAGGAAGGGGAGCAGCATGGCTACAGTTTCATTTCTCAGTAAGTACAAACACTTTTTTCATTACTTTTTTCATTTCCTCCTTGAGCTGGAAGCAGAACTGCTTTGTGGCCAAACGAGATTCACAGCAGGGTGATTAAGTACCATTGCAGCTTTGTTGTTAAGCATCCTGTGGGGGAGGACTGCCAAGTATTTTGTGATCAAAGATATAAGACATGGTTGGCTCAAGAGTATAGAATCAACTGATGAAATGTCCCAGTGCTGTATCACGTTGAACTCAGTTCCAGTGCAGTCATAGAGCAGTATAACTGGGTTGTGAAAGATACCAAGTGCTCTTTCAAAAGGCTGCTTTTAGGAGCTGAAATTCTTCTGAGCTCAATGTCTAGGAGGATTAGACCGTCAGAAATCACTGCCTATCTGATGAATGTTTTGGAGGTAGGTGAGCAATGCTGCTCTGGTTACTTGTGGAGAAAAGTCTGCTCAGATGACAGGACAGAGCACAAGTAGAAAATGTGTTGTCTGTTGGTCTTTGCAGGGAAGGCAGGAATGGAAAAGCGCCTAAGATTCACCAGATATGGGGTGGTTAAGTCATTGTGGCTGGTGGCACATTGCTAATTTATGCAAATATATGAAGTTCATAACACTGCTAACCTTGTTCTTTGGACAGTGTGTTTCATTTCCCACACTTGCTGGTTAGATATGTTCCTTGAAAACTACATTTGCTTGGAAAGAAAATATAGTAAATGCTGGTAAAATTGACAGCAGTGTAATAGGGTTATGTGAAAGAGAATGTAAAGCATTTCAAACAACGGGCTGTTGCAAATCAGAGACTTTTCTTTCTTCATTTCTGTCAGCAGCTTAGAGAGAGAGAGTCTATAGGAATAGAACTTAGGCAGTAAAGCTGTCACAGTGAGGATTTCGGATAGGCAGAAATGATTCTTGTTTAACCCAAGGTTAGTGACAAATACAAAATCTAAAAATAAGCAGAAACCCTAAAGAACACAGAAAAGCATATCTGCATTTTCCTGTTCACAAAATAGTTATATGGTTAAAAAGAAAATAGTCCTAGTTGAGAAATCATTGAGCAAATGATACTTGTGTCACCTGTAGTTCGTTCTTCTTCCCATTGAGTTAAGGACTTAAACGTTCCAGGAATTCAAGAAATACATTGGAAAACAGTGTCTTTGTTAAGACCTTCTACAATAAATTTCTCTTTGAAGAGAGAGAATTTATACACATCACTCTGAGCCCGTGAGTAGGTGTCCACACTATTACTTGTGTTTAAAGTAGAGCACATGCTTGAATACTTACTACTGGATCTAAATCTCAAAATGAACTAAAGCAAGGATAGCTGGAGAGATGCTGGGGAGATCTTTTACATAATTTGTTATTCCCTTTGTTTCTGACATGAAGTGAAATGGTTTCTAAGAGTACAGTGCATTTATGTGGCTCAGTCTAGGGTACCAGTGTTTTATCTGCAGTGGTTCTGCTTATCCAACAACATCAAGTAGTATGAGGATGGTAGTAAATGTGAGAGTTTTCATGACACTGAGTCTTGATAAACTTTACATGCAAGAGAGCTAAAAGGGAATAGATATTTACATCATGAAAAGCTCTGAAATGATGACAGCTTTTTATCTTGAATCTTTCATCAAGAACAGCATTTTTAAAAATCTATTACTTTGTATCTCAGCTTTTCCAATATTATCTCTAAATTTACATTTGCATCATTTGCTTTATTATTGTACGAGATGTCCCATGTTCTATTTCCATTTTTGATGCTCATTTTTTTACTTAAATCAATGTGTTCCCATGAATGAAATTTAATCTGGCACATTTTCTGACAGAAAGAAGTGTTTCCTTAGAAAATCTTTAACTAGCTTTAGAGTTCAGCATACAAATGTGATTAATCAAAAAAAGCAATCCAAAAGATGGCTCTTTGTAATGCCAACAAGGCTACTAAGTGATGTGTGTGTTGCAATTGCAATCAAGCAGAGCAATTAAACTAGAAAATAATAAGGGCAATTACGTGTACAAAGTTGAAATGCATTGATTTTCCACTGTATGTGGTTTCTTACAGGATCCAGAGAACTTCGGGTTCAGAGAATCCAGTCCATGGGTATTAAATATTAAAAAAACCCTTAAAATGAAAGACATTCTTTTCACACTGTTGCCTTATGGCTCAGATGTATGTCTCTGTCAGGTGTGGAGTGGCAAATAGGGCAACCAGAAGTTCTCTGGGAAATGGCTTTTAAAAATTTCATGAAGTTCTTCTAATTGGCCTTGGCTTGACAAACGCAGGCATGTGAAATCCTGAATTTCAGATGAACCTTCAAGTACTATAAGCTGCTTGACCCAGAACTGGCTTTGACATGAAAAGCCTACTTACAGAGAGCCTAAAATTTATGTCAAGTTTCATGCTGGTTGGGTGCACAGTTTCTTAGCTATATCTTCCACCAGAGATGGACTCCAGTGAAGTCTATATTGCTGTCATCATACTGGTAAGGGTGAAAATCAGATGGATTGACTTCAGCTGGCATCCCTAGACAAAATGCAGAAGTGCATCAATTCTTTCTGCCCAGAAATATTTTGGCATCTAAGCATCATTACATGCTGTCTCTTGTGCATTTCTAAGCTGCTCCATTGTATTTTTGGATAATTTTTGCTTCTTCTCTACGTGGGAAACTAATAATAGTAGGGACCTTTTAGTCATGTGAAGCACTGAACAGCTTCCTTTTTTAAAAATTTGAGCTATGATTATCATTTATGTCATGTTTATAATAATAGATTTGATTTCTGTTTGCTTGGGATAAGCATCAGGGAAGATAATGATAGAACGAAGTCATGCATTGGTAGGAATACTGCTCACATTTTGAAGGCATGCAGAGATAGAGGAATAATACAGAAAATGCTTAAAAAAATAAAAAAAGCACAACATCTTTCCCCATAGTTCTTCAAAATTTATTACAAATCAGTCAAGAAGCTTGTTGCCAAGGAGAAAGTTTCTTGGGTAATTCCTGGGTCAGCACAGAAACAGATTTCTGCAGGAATGATGGCTGCAGACATACAAACAAGGGTCAGTGAGGTCCACCTAGCTTTGTATCCTGTCTCTGATCAGAGCCAGGAAAGGATGCGTACGAAGCATTCTTACAGCAGTGCCTATAAGGACTGAGGCAGCTCTTAGTATATTCTTATTTCTTTGCCAAGCTAGAGAGAGCCTGGGCCATTCACATTCTCTCTATAGAAACCATCCATCCTTCTCAGCCTTTCCTGTTCATTTTCTCGGACTACCTCTCAGTCCGTAAGATGAGTGACCACACCACTTGCTGTACTGAAAGCACCAGAGTCAATTAAAGCCAGTGAAAAGGAACCAGTGAATTCACTGATTCTTTGGATCCAGCTTGCTTTTATGTAATGAAATTGAAAGGTGCAGTTATTTTTCAGAAAGGTGATTAACTCCAATCAAGTAGATAAGCAAACCTATTAAATCAACAAACTCTGCCATGTCCCCAGGTGCCCCTCTGAATCAAGACCTTTAAAGATATAATTTAAAAGTTTTTAATAATTACTTTCTGAATTTCTAGTTTAGTTAGGATCTAGACAATATACAGTGATTAATGACTAGCTAGTCAAGTGCTCATAAAAATGTATTAATCCCCCTGAGACTAATAAAACTTCTCTGAATGAATAGAAGCTGACAATCAAGGATCACATGTTCTCCAGACCTTTTGATAAATGTTCTTCTTATTGTTTCCAATAAACTCAGATAGACGAAACTGGATAATTTATTTCCAGTAATTTATCTTTGTTCTCATGGGCTCCTCTCTTCCCGTATTTTCTTCTTGGAGAAACACAGTGGAGTTAGATCAGCATCAGTAAAAACAGGCATAATAAAAATCGATCGAAAGATACCATGTAAATTCAATTTAATAGCATGGCAGCAGCTGCTTGGTTAGAGTAGAAAATGAGTGGTAAAGAACCATGAATTGTGTCTTATGTACTATGGAAATTCTTACATCTCTACTATGATTAATTTAATTTTTTCCTTAATTCACACAATGTTTCACCAGCCTATTATATTGCTATGGGTAGGAATGGGTCATGTTGTATGTGCTCTACATATCAAGAGCAAAAGAGCAAATTTTGGATGCAAGGACTTTATTTGGGATTTCTGCTGCATGAAACATAAATTAGAAAACTGTCAGGGTGGAGAGAAACCTGACTTTTTTGTTGAGATTTTCAGAAGTTCATAGCTTTTTGCATGATGTTATCCATCCATCCACTCATCCATCCATCCATCCATCCATCCATCCATCCATCCAATTACTAATGAAAAAAAATGATCTGGCTAGAACTATACTCAGCTCAGAGTTTGAAGTGTTTCTCATCTGCAGACTATTTTGCAGTTTGCATAAAATTAGCTGGGTTCAGTTCAGGCCCAATAAATAAGAAGACTAAAATCGAAACTGTAAGTTTTGTTTGACTTAGCAAGTGATTAGGACTCTGCACCAGCCATCTCAGATGTTATTCTTCTTTCCAGTAGTGGAGCTTTCTTCTTCACAAAATATGGTCTATCAGAAAAAAACACAGTGTACTGCCTCACTCTAGGAAATAGGAATCTAGGTGAGATACAAGGAGAAATCACTCCAATGGAGTGCTGGAGAAGCACTCCAGTGCTGCAAGCATGCCCATAAACAGATGAATGGTACATTTCCAAAGGACATGCCACCCCTGAATAGACAGAAGTAGGAATGAAATGTGAGCTTCAGGGCTCTGTAGCTGGAACACTGTAGGGTGCTTGCTCCTAAGAGGAGAATTGTAAGTGTATCTCAGAAGGCTTAGGACAGTGTATGCTTCTTTAGGGTCATTGTTTAGGCAAGGGGATTCTCTGGAGTGAAGAGCTTTATAATGCTTGTTGAGGTGATAGTGGAGCTTAAAGGACTTGCCAGGATGAAAGAAATCTGTAGAGCTTGCTGCCTTCAGGCAGATGAGTTGTGACTTCACTTGGGAGCTGGAGGAGAGATTATCAGTGTTGATTAATGTAAAAGGATCTGTTTGAGTTGGTAGGTCAAAACCCCAAAGAATCTGAGGTGGAGAAGATGGAACAATTGTCTATGTAAATTAAACCAAAGGTCAGTTCTTTTCCCAGTTTATGTGTCATTTCAGAGGGAAGAAGCTTGCAAAGTATTGTGAACACGGTGTACCGTGTACTGTTCAGCTGGGAAAAATGCCACAGTGATATAAAAACTGCAGGAACTAATGTTTATTCCCAGTTTTCGCTCAAGCTGTTTCAGCTAAATATACTGCAGGACTGTAAGAAAGCCTATGATACAATACAAACCACCTTCTTTCTTTGTACAGAGTTAACAGACAATTTTAAGTGATTTTTTCCCTCTAACTAATACATTTGTTTAGGGACTCACTTTTTTTTTTTGGCTTAGATAGAACATTTATTCTCTAATGACAGACCGCTTTGATCATTAGAATAAGCTGCCACTACAGTGCTATCATGTTCTATATCATTTATTCAAGGTTGCTGAAAGAAGACCGAACCTCTTATGAATATTAAGTATTCAGACATGCCCTTTTTACTACTTTTAAACAATTTTATGAAGAAAAAGCAGAGAAACAATGACCTTATTCTAGTCAGTTTTTCTATGTGTGAAAACAGATCTCACCATTGTTCGTTCAGCTCTGATGCCAAAAATCAGGGAGATGGAATAGGAAGATGTGAAGTCATTTGTAATATGAAGGGTCTTTTGCTGACTTCTTCACAGGTGAATGTCAGCAGGCCAATCTATCAGCAAAGAGGAGGGGAAACGAGGAGTATATCTGGGCTGCTCTGAACCGAATCTATTAGATCATGTATTTGCTGAGGCAAAGGCCTCAGCAAAGCACAGCTACGTGGAAAGGCCAGTGCACGGATGGACCCTGGATGATTCACTCTCTTTTTATCCACAGCCTGCATTTGCTGGACAGAATTGAGGTTTTATTCAGTCTCAATTCAGTCAGAAGGGGACAATTTATGCAAGTAAAAAGGATCCTTTCAAAGAATAAGAGATCAGTAACCTATTGTCATCCAATGAGCTATATCCAATGAAGGCTGTGCAGAGATATCTGTCTGCAAACTACCCCTTCATCATGTATTTATGTTTAATATGTCTTTAGGTATATAATGCTCCATATTCTTTCCACTGCACATCACACAGTGATCTATCCTCAGGCATCTGCCTTCTGCCTGAAAATTTCCAGTATAGCGAGAAATACATAAAATGAAGGGAAAGAGCTCCTCTGCAGACCCTGAACAAGAAATGTTGTGCAACTCAAATCACATGCCTTAAATCATAGTTTGTAGAGTAGCTACCCACAGAGCAATGGTTGGTTGTCATGTGGTGAGAGATGGGAATGGCTTGTTGAAGTGTGTGCTCACCTGCTGTGGCACAACAGAGTGTGCTGCGGGGCCCAAATGCGTCAGGGCCTGGAGTGACAGTCCTCAGTAGGAAGCACTGCCCTGTAGATTGGCCAGTGTTCCAAACTGCTTTCAGACGTAGCTATATCTGAGCAGTGATGTAAGGCCATCAGATGCAGAAGGCAGAAGGGGCATGGTTTGGCCTGTACCTGAGCCAATATTGTACTATTTCCAAAGCGCATTGGAAACAGCATGTGTCTATTATTATACAAGTGAAATTTCCATAAAATAGCATCTTCACTGTGAATAGGACTTGGGAGAATAACAGTCGCTGGCAGCTGCAGTTTCTCCTTACTGTAGTTAATAATTAATCCTTGAAGAAAGGTGACTCCAGTTGGTTTGTTTTCTTTATTTGGTCATTTATCAAAGTAGCTCTGGTACCATTTCTTCTCTGCAAAAATTTGGAAAACAGGATCTGGGAATGGGAATGTATGCTGTTTCATATTGATAGTGCATTGCTGGGCTGGTTTGATTAAATTTCTTAATGGAAGTACATGATTACTTTCTTTATAATAATACATCCTTAGGGACACGTTTGTTCTTCTGGAGGTTGATTTTCAAAGCCTGTATTGTGTCCTTGCTCTGGTATGCAGCGTGTCCTCCAGCAGCCATCTGAAGGTAAGTCAGTGGTGTCCTACACCTCAGGCAATGGCTCTTTTAGAGTGGTTGAAGTTCAACACCACTCAGGGGGAAGATACTTGATTCACAAAGTGTGTTAGCTTGGTGCAGCTGGGACCAAAAGCTGTCCTCCTTCCTCACTAAAATCAGCCTTTCACTCATGAGGAGGTTTGGGTTAGCAGTACTCTTTCCCCTCTCCTGTTGGCAGAAATGGTGCCATTGCTACTGCGTGGCTTCACTTCGTGGCTTCACTTCATGGCTTCACTTCACGGCTTGGGGTGTGAGAAATGGTTTTTCCAGGGGCCCCTTCCAGCACTCAAGTTACTGGTGAGCATTAAACTTGTCAAATCTGGGATTTGGGGCTTTATTTGTAATGGGTTATCCTGAGTTTTATTTCTATCTCTGATTTGTTCCTCCTTTCACCTCTAGATTTCACCCCACATAATTGATATAATGCCATTGCTTTTAAGCATGTTGTTTGCACAGTAGCAGTCCCAATTACTCAGGGGTTACTGACTTTGGCCTTTTAAAATGCACTAGCCTCAGGAAGTACCATGACCCCAATTACTACAGATATGTTCATGGATCAAAGACCCTGCAGTCAGACTTCTCCCACTGACTAATCATTAACCATGAGGAGCATTGTGGAGCTCCTACTGTTTTTCTTGAGTTACTTTCATGGACAACCACATAGCATGTGCCTTGCTGCTTTCATCCTTAGAGGGCTTCCAGAATATTAGTCAGTTAAACCTGATAGGATTTCTAAAAGGGATTTAGATCAACCTAGCAGAAATAGAGCTTAAAAACACTTTGGGGTGAAACATCGGTCCCATTTTCTCCATCCTTACTGGTTGTTCAATTATCATGGAACGTAGAATGTAATGAAGGGCAATTTTTTTATACCTAATTGGCATGGTCTACACAAGTCACAAGCCATCCCTAGGAGTTCAAGGTGAGTGGAAGCTATTTTAGGGTACAAGAAGTTGAAGTGTTGTCTTGGTATATGCACATATTATTGCACAAGACATTCAAGGCAACAGATCCTCAACTGCATTTTTGGTGGGACAACTGATTTCCAGGGTGCTAGGTCTTTCTGTAAATGTGGGAGAGGTTGAGAGGGGATTTCTGATATGATCACTTCACATATTTCATAGGAGCAGGTAGCTGTTGCTGCATTTGTAGTCAGATCCTATTTTGTATCACCACGAAATGCATTCCTTTACCCACTCAATAAATTAAAAAAACATACACACATCTACAGAGCCATTTATATAAGCACTACAAAATTGTGTTTGCCAGGAAGCCTTGCATTAAAACCTTCATTCCTGATTAGAAGATGGCATGCTGAGTACTTCATCCCACTTTACACTTCAAATCAAGCTATTATTAAGGCATTTGTCCGTTCATGTTTTCACTTAATAAGAGCTGTTCTTTAAAGATGCTACAAGGATGCATCAATATAAAATTTCAGCAAAAAGTGTGACTCTGTTAGTCATTTCCTTACAAAATAAAAAAATAAATCCTGCTTTTCTGATGCTTGAGTAACACTGAGCACATAAATGTGAATCTGGGTATTGGATATTGCTATTTTCCCTCCAGCATAACTTTGTAACTGCCACATGGAACTTGGCCCATGTTGCATCCCTTTTGGTATAGTGTAATGCTGCAATGCATGTGGAATGTATGCTCATTTAGACCAGCGGATCTAGCCTTTATGATAAAAGATTTAGCATATCATATAATCATAGAAAGTTTCGGGTTGAAAGAGACCTTTAATGGTCATCTAGTCCAACCCCCCTGCAATGAGAAGGGATATCTTTGACTAGATGTCGTTGCTCAGAGCCTCAACCAGCCTGGCCTTGAATGTTTTCAGGGATAGGACATCCACCGCCTCTCTGGGAAACCTGTGCCGGTGTTTCAACACCCTTACAGTAAAAAATTTCTTCATTCTTATATTTTAGGGGGAAAGACCAGGAAACATGGGGTCCTAGGGCTGGAAAGCTTGTAGGATTTGCTCATCTCCTTTCTTAGTTCTGCGAAAACGAATTATGTGATAAAATAATTGGGGAAACTGAGTGCAGACAGTAGTACGTGGAGACAGGACTGTTGCTGAGAGATGGGTTGGCAAAAGCAGCCTAGACTCACTGGAGACAACTTACATGTGGCCACATGGGAGCAATCAGGCAGGCTGGACTGATCTTTCTCCTCAGTAGCCCCAGGAATGACCAGGCCTCGATTTGATGCTGTGGTCACTGATTCAAGAGCTTTGCAACGAGATTCAAGTGCCTGCACTGATGTACTGGAGATCATCCAGTATGAAAATCACTTTTTCCTAACTCTCCCATTACATTCTATCAGCATTCAGTACGTCAAAGTCTGCTCTCATCCCAACCAAATCAGAGCCCTGCTGCCATCTATTATGTTGCATATCTTTACAAAGAGTATCTGCTCTGTTTGCTGGTGGTGATATTCACTATCCATGCATTATGCTTAGTGGAGCATTTTGGCTTGTTTCTCCTGCCTCATCTTCTGTAGAGATGTTGCTTATGTGATAGCTAGCACGTTGCTTACGTGATAACTAGCAAAATGACAAGGATCATAGGAACAAGAAAGTGTTAAAGGAATAGTACTTTTGTTTCTTGTATTTCTTAATTTGAAGTGGTTTTAAATTTAGAAAAAAGTAGGGTCCAAAAGTGCGTGAACTGAATCTACAGCCTCCCATGACTAATGTTTTATAAACACTCAGATGGAGACAGATTGAAAAATTGCTGGAGTCAAACCTGCTACTATTAAGCAAGTTCTCTTACACGCTCTCGGATCTTTCTTGAACATGATATAGTTAAGGGGAAAACACATTGTGTCTTCATTGCAGATATAAAAGATAATGCTCTATAAATAAATGTGAAATCATTAAATAATATTTACTTTAAATACATATCTACAGACATTCATGCAGATAATGCTCATAAAAAAATGAGCAGAGATATTTTGAGTGCAGCATGTTCTTCAGCAATGCCTTATTCAATTTTAAGTCACTTGAATCTGAATGGTGATTTATTCGGAGTGTTTTGCAGCACCATTTGTTTTACATTTGAAATGTCAATTCACAATTCTGTGAAATGTTAGCAAAGCATAATCCAGGGATCCATTGGGATGGTAAGAAAAGGCCTCTGATCCTTTAGTGAGACTGGACCATGCAGATTTGTTTGGGAGGGTAAGTTTTGCTCTAGCACCTGGTATGTGTGGGGACAACTGTACTAGGGTGGGGGTTAATTCATTATTGGTAAGGACTACTGTTAATCAGCACAGCCCCTTTCTTGTGATGTGCACTTCAAGCACATGGTGCCTGAAGAAGAGCTAGTGTGGAGGACACTGACCTCTGGCTGCCTCCTCCCTCTGGGTAAATCAGTGATCCAAAGATGGAAACTATCAATGTGCAAAATTTCATTAACGTGAAAAGCTGTTAAAACAGAGTCCCCCGGGCCAAACTGCAGATCTGCAAATCATGATGTAATGCAGAGGTGAATAATAAAATATCAGAAAAGGAGAACAGAGGGCACAGTACTCATGTTTCCCATTACTCCTCGCTGAGGCTGCTCCTAAGTGCCCACTGAAACACCCAGCAGCACAGCCTTGATCTTTGGAAAATGGGAGCACCCTGAAGTCAGTGTCTCCAGATCTGCCACTGTACAGGAGCTGCACTAACATTGTCACAGCCAGTCTGAAGGAAGAAAGCTGCCACTGGCAAGAAAAACTGTCACCTGTTAGTGGTATTCAGGATTACAATAGAGTAACTGCTACCTGGCCTAGTATGTAGTCTTCTGCTTTGCTGCTTCAACAAGGCAGGTTAGTAAGAGCAGTGTCAGTTTTATAGTACTTTGAATGTACTACCTGATGATCTGAAATGTGGTTTTCTTAGCAGTTGTGTTGCTGATTACCTCCATTTTAGTATTAGTGACTTATTCTGGTATGACAATTCTCTATGCTTTAAGAAAGAAAGATTAACACAAAGAGTCTGTGATTCACAAGCCTTTTCAGCCTCACTCTAGCAAAACTGTATGGAAGCATAAGGATTTGAACTTCCACAAACTAAAATCTGAGGGAAAAGTTCATATATGCTCTGAAAAACAACACTGTGGGACTCACGCTGCTTCACACATTGCCAACTTGTGTAATGTTTTCCACTCAGTGTGTAATAAATGATAATGGAGCAAGTCACTAAGAGATAACATAGCTTGCCAATAGTGTGCAGACATAACCAAATTAAGACACTGTGCACCCTTAAGTTTTCAGGCTACCTTGGCAACGCTAATGAACTTTTAATGGTTGAAAAGTCCAGAACAGTTTAAGCTTTTCTCTTTTAAACAAACTTTGAACAACCTTTACTCAAATTAAACGCACTCCCCTACCTCTTCTTACTTTTGCAATAGATTTATTCCCCCCCCCCCCCCCCCCCCCGAGCAGGACTCAATAATGTGTTATTTCCTCTGATTCATGGGTAGAGAATACTTCCTCAAATCTTTTTCAGTTTCACACTGACAATGAACCCACAGAGTGGAAATCCAGGCTGATTCAGCCCTCACATCAGCTTCTGTGAAAGAATCACCCTTATTTCCAATTACCCAAAGCAGTGGCTGCTAAAGTATTGATGCTTCTAAGCTACAGACATCAGAAATTAGTTACTGAGGCAAATTGCCTTGCTGTGCTTCCATTTTCAAATGTAATTCCACTGAAGGGACACTTGATTTTCTCATTAAGTCCTTTTTTCAAAGGGCAAATCAACATGGAGAACTTTCTAGGACATGCAGTTCTGTTGCACAGTGCAGTTTTAAGGTGCAGGAATTAAAGAACTTGGTCTGAGGCTGCTATTTGACCTCTCTCTGAAGAGGTCTTCTGCAGGGCTCTTGTCTTAACAAGACCAGCTGATGGATCTTGTCAAGCACAGTTTTTTTGGCTCCAGTGGTTGGTGCTGAATCAGTATGGAGAAATGCTGGGCAGGGTTTGTGCATGAGCCCTAGAGCTCCTGCCCTAAAGCCAGCCCAGATGGGCCATTTCTGGTGCTCCTAAAACATTTCAGATGGAAAACCAATGAAAGATCTGTAGGAAAAGCCCCATAAATTATTTTTGTTTAGCCTTACCCTTGTGTTCCTAGCTTTCTGAATTAGGCAGGTAATTATCTGTAAAATGTATTAGGAAAAAATGAGTTAAAATCAACACCCTGATTGGGCAATTGCCTTATAGTGGTAGAGACACTGAGCAGACAAGTGCAGACTCGGTGTTATCTGCCAGCTGCTCTGATTTCTATGTGTGGCTAAGAAGGAGCCCACACCCTACTCAGCATATGTAGATCCTTGAAGGGAATTGTCTGAATCTGAACTCAATCTCTTCTCGTAGGTGGAATTCAGTGAATAGGGGAGAGCTGTTTGCATACTGTACCTTTATCCAGGAATGCAAAGTCACCTGGGCTCAGATTCAACATCTCACGCTGCCTGCTCCAACGGGTTTGAGCCCACCTCTTGGTGGGAGTCCTGCTCTGATATGGTCCCCTAGGCCCTGAAGGATGCCTGGATGGGAATGGGCTGGTTCTGTTGATCCTATTCAGCAGCTCACATGCCCTGTGTCAGTGTTTAGAGAAGCTGCAGAACTTAATTTCTGTTGAGTCTGAACAAACAGGAGTGAGAAATCTCTGGGTTAGGCAGCATCTCAGAAATGTCCTGGAGGTCCTGGGTACTTACATTTCTCTGTACATCTAGCCTTAGGCAATGCACTTTATTCAACAACTGTTCTCAAATGAAACAACTTTACCAATGTAGTGAGGTAGTGTCCCTGGTGCTGTGTATATGTACTGCTTGAACACAAATGAATGTAAACTGCACTTCCTCACTGCACTTACCCAGACAAGTAACATCTTCACACTTACAAACTCTTCAGAGTTCCTCATATGGCTGCTTTGCTCTCAGTTACCATGCCTGTTACCTGCATGTGCAGAGGTTTTGTATGTGACTGTGTATGCTCTTCCAGAGGTGGTTTGCATATTAGTGAACATCTAAAATCACACCAGCATTTAGAGAGAAATAAATAATAATTATCTAGGGTCTCCATAATGGCAGCTCCATGAATTTGTTCATCCCGTCCTCATATGGGCCAGTAGCACTTCCTCTCAGACTTAGTGTATGGATTTAGCGCAGTTTGAATGGGAAGCTCTAAAAATAATAATAGTAATGCTGACAAAATAAAAAGGATGTGGAGTCAACCT
Organism: Lathamus discolor; assembly: GCF_037157495.1. Classification (NCBI taxonomy): domain Eukaryota; kingdom Metazoa; phylum Chordata; class Aves; order Psittaciformes; family Psittacidae; genus Lathamus; species Lathamus discolor. The sequence continues at coordinate 141,408,583 of NC_088886.1, forward strand.
CAAATTAGCTAATTATTCATAATCCCTTTCTCAGGCACTTTCCTTGATTTACTTTGGGATTTTCTATTGAATGTCAGATATTTTCTTTCAGTACCTTAATTAGTCCATCCATAAACGTGGATTGCTATTACATATCGAAGTAATATCACAGTAATCCTTATTCTATTAACTTTCACCTTAAAGGCACCCATTTCCCTCCTGTGAATCAATTCTTTGTTTATTAAAGTTCTCTTTAAAACTTTCATGTAATATACGGTTTAAAGAAATAACTGCTTCGTTTTTTTTGTCCCTGCTTCTTCAATGGTACTTTAGAAACTTTCCATATTTTGAAATATTTCCACTTCAATTTGTACTTTATTTTCAAGAGAAAATCAATTTTGCTTCTAATCCAAGAACACCTTCAGTTTCTATTAAAAAAAGGCTTGTGTTTAAAACAAACAACGATATCACAGTCTTCATGAGGCTGGGACAAAATCCGTGTATGTGACAGATGAGGTGATGGCTTTCTAGAAAAAAGTGGAGGTAGAATCATAAATGTTACAAAACCCCACGATACCTCACTGATGAAACTTGAAATTTGTCATTGGTATGTCTCAGTATCTCCTTTAGCCAGGTTAGATGTACATGTAGATAGCTAATCTTGTACACATAACCAGTTCTTCCTTCTGAATGAATGACTTAGGATATTCCCTAAGATGAGGGATTCAGGGGGGAGGAAAGATAGGCCTGTGTAAAACATGAAGGATAAGATGTGGGAGATTAGTGTCTATGAACAAACTGCCTGTAATATATCTGATATTTAATATCTAAGACATCTGTAATAGTACCTTATCAAATGTAAGTGCAGTTCCTGGTATGGTAAAGTAGCTACTCCATGCATCTGAGAAAACCCCTCCAAGGACACTGCTGTCCCTTCAGTTCTCTGAACCCTTCAGAGAGTTTAAATTAATGAAGACCTTTCCCAATGGACAGGGACAGAATAAAGCACAGATCTATGCATCTTTCTGGTGTATATTCCCACAGGGAGCTGCAACTTAAACTCTGGAGATGAGATGCCAGCAACAGAGTCCCTCATAATGTAATGTCTAGTTCCAAAAGCTCCTTAACCAAGGATCTGCAACTGGCTACTGTCACACACAAAATAGCAGGTAAAAGAAGTTTTGGTTCTTTTCTTTTTTGGTTCTTTTCAAACTAAAGCTTGTTTGATTTTAGGCTCTACCTCAGTGCTATTAAAGACACCTCTATTTATATATTTTAAAAAACCTTTTGATTTGAATGTTAACAGCATAAACCCAACACTGTTAAACATGCAAGAATGATTACTGAAAGTAACTGTTAAATTCTGGAAGCTTTTTTCATACATCTGGTAAGAGAAGAAAGTGAAATTTATTTCAAGACAAATTCAAAAGGAATTTCAAAAGCAAAGTTATTTATTTTAAAACTTTTAAGAAATAAGACACAAAAGGACAGATAGAAAGCAATCATATTCTGGGATTTCAAGTAAATGCGTTTCTACAAATATCCCAAAGCCCTATGATAGCAGTCACCAGAATGCGAAACTGTTATTATCCATTGAAATAAAAGGGGAAATGTTGGGAGTATTCTTAATTTTTATTTTTTTTTTCTATGTTGCAATACACTGGCAAAGGCAATTAAATAAATTCGCTTGCATTTCCACTGCCAGGCCCTGCCCCTGATTGAGCAAACTGTCCAGAAAGGATCCAGGGTTAGTGGGATTCAGTGGGCCTTTTGGTATGTGGGACAATATTATACTCAGATAACAGAGAAAACTTTTTAATTGAATCCAGCTATAACCCCATCAAAATCACCATTCCATCTTGGTCTGAACCAGAAGGCCAGTTACTGTTGGTTTACAGTTTCCTCTGGGAATGTACTCTATAGAGACTCCTGATTCATTGCTTTAGTTGGCTTCTTCCACGGGAAAAGTCGTCTATTCATGTCACTGCTGCAGGAAACTGCAGCAAAGCAATATTATGTTACTTTCATGTTTTCTGTTTCTGGCCGGCAGCCGAAGCTTTGCATTGTTCAAACTGTTTCCTACAGATTCAGTGCAAGGCTTGGGTGACACCAATAGTTTTAGCTTAAGTTAAAATCTAGTTCAAATCAACTCTGAAGTCAAGAATCAAATCAGGTCTATGTCAGGTCCACCCATCAGCTGGATATGACCTAGTAGCTAACGAAAAGCTGCAGGCACAGTAAGACTTGAGAAAAATCATCTTCTTCAGACACCATGTCTCTTTTCCCCATCTCTGAGCACTTTAATTTGGCTATGACATTATGATGAAGTACAGGACTGGAGCAATAAAGACCCTTTGGCAATCAAAGTCAGGTGACATAGCATCTCCAGCGAGGAAATCCCATCCTAAATTTTTACTCCTGGAGAGAAGTGTGCAGGCTGAGATTAGACTGCAACAATCACAGAAATGTTGAGATGATGAACATGGTCTTTCTAACCTTTAAAGGATTGCCTTTTTACACAATGCCTCGACATGGCAAAGTATTATGCTAATTATTTTGAGAGGTGAAGGTTAGAAGCTTTAATGGGACACACGGAGTGGAACTCAGGGCCTACGTTCATAGCTTTTGAGTGGGGTCATGCTGCCTTCATTGCAAATGTGAGAGCTGGAATTTGGGCTTGTCACCCCACACTACATCCCCACTGCAGCTGGGTGGAGCAGGAGAGGGAACATTGACTGCCTCAGGGTGGGTTTGAGGGCTTCTGGGCCATTTGGGTTGCTGTGATTTGAAGCCAATCTGAGAGCTTCTAGACACCATGGGAAACTAGGGAAAGAGGGCTTGCAGGGATAGAATAATAACTTCAGTTCCCTTCACTCTATTTGTTCCTGGTGGAAAAGAAAGTCTGAGTTAGCAAGAAAAGGTAATGACAAAAAAAATCAGCTATATATACAAAGCCATTATTGCTGGAGCTCCTGTTACTCTCTAAATTGTGGATTGAACCACTTGGATAATAGCATTGGCTAGATATTCGTTGAAAACAGGGCTGAAGAGATTCAGGGTCGAAAGCATTTGCAGTTGCACATTTCTAATCTTTTTTCTTCCATTCTTGTTACATCAATAGAACATAAAAAGATTTTTGTTTAAATATAAATTACAAAGAAATCAAAGTCACCTCAGGTTGGAATTTGAAAGCCTGGATTCAACTCAGATGAACTTTTAAAAGATCCATTCATAGATATTAAAGCATTTGTGTATGAGGAATGCTTTTAGTTTTTTCCATAGGCCTTCCAAGAAGATGTAAGCACCCTTTTTCTCTAGAATAGTGGCCTGTTTTCTCCTTAGTATATCTTCCCATTTAGAATTCTAAATCTAATGGCTTTTCTTCTCATGCTGACAAAGCGCATAAAAGGCTTTACACTGTTTTCTTTAACATTTTTAAATCTCAAGCAAACCTGAAAACTGCAAGAAGCCACTTTAAAAGAGTTAAATAAATGCTGCAGCATGATAAGGTCCTTCTCCCTAAAGAAAAGAAAAATAAAGTGGAAAAAAGACTCTTCAAATAACTATCAAAATTCCCCAGCTGGAGGTGAAATACTGTTTTCTCCAAGGCCATTTATATTAGTCAGTGTTGAGCCCTAAGAACTTGAACATCTTAGTGTTTGAAAATCAAATGTGTGGCTTTAATTTTACCTCCTGTCTAACCAATGGTATTATAGGTTACCCAGCATGCTAACTGCTGCCTATTCAATCAAGATGCATAGCAATGGAAAAAACCTCTCATGTTGCTAACTCCAGTTCCTTTTATTCTCAGGTAGCCATGTACTGTGCATGCATCTGCTCCTCACTCCCAGTCAAAATGTTTCCCCATGCAGTCTAACAAACATGTTGGCTACAGAAAAATTCCAACCCACGAAAACTATAAATGACTTCCTTCTGATGTTCCTCCTTCACACCTGTAAGTACCCTCTTCCTATAGTTCTCTGGTTTTGTTTTTGTCATTGCAACAGTTGGTAACAGAAAGGCTAGAGTGAAGGTTTGTAACTGCTTACATTATACCACCATGTACTTTTTTTTCCTGCACGAATACAACTTTCCAAAACTTCCCATTACGAAGAGAAATATTCCCAGGCCTGGTTATATTCAAAAGCAAAATTATTTGGAAAGTTTGAGTAAAGTTTGTAAGTGGCTTTTAAATGAGGCGAGAACAAGGAGCATAGGAAACTTGGTAAGGTCATAGGACATGATCCTGCTCCCACAGACGTCAACAGCTATGTTCCCAAAGTCCTCCCAGAGGATCTAGAACCAGCGACAGGGACTGATGCTCCGCATTCCTTGTATAGACAAGAGTTGCCAATGAATCTTGGTGTAACACTAGTGTAAAGTACAAATCCCAAACCCAACAGGCAACACGAGACTGTATAGACTGCTAGATTCTATGTGGACCACTTAACTGAACACAACCAATGTTTTTCTGTTGATTGTCACTCAGCAAATCACTACCCAGAAAACTCTGCTGATTATCATGAGTGGGAGAAAGCAGAGCATGCACCAAGCCCTTATTTTGTGTCTCTAGATAACTTTGCTTTTTCCTGATACAATTTCATTTAAAAAAGAAAAAATAAACCCAAACCAACCAACCAAACAAAAAACCCAAAACAAAACCAAACAACCTCAACACCAAAAATCCAACAACAAAGAAACCCTAAAAATCCTTTGCTCCCTGTGCGGAGATCAACACTGTCTCAGTGGAACTTGAGTCCACTAGCGATCAAGGAGAAAACCTTGGTTTTGTCTATATCTGTGTTGTGGCAGAAGTCTGTTGCAAGGGTAGCTTCATGTTCTATGCAAGAACCCTCAGGTGTCAGTACTGTGAATGGTTAGTGGTGGAAAGATTTTTAAAGTTTAACATGTCACTTTTGCTAATGCAGTTGTAACCTTCTGTTTTTCTGTAACATTTCCTTCTGCCAGAGGAGAGAATTTCTTCTGCCACACTGCCTGCTGTATTTCACAACAGGCTCCATCCACCAAAACCAAGGAATATCATCATTGGACCATGACTGCAAAGGTATCAACATATATTTACAAGGTATGTAACTAAGTATCCAAGATACAGTTCAGGCAAGCAAGTATACCTGAAAAAGATTTTGAATGCCTCTTTTCAGATCTGTGAAAATCCTTATTTAGAAAAAATGACAAGTGTGTTGCATCCAAATTTGACTTTAAATATCAGGACAGCCATGTTATCCCAGAATCCAGAAGCACGGCAGGAAGTTAGAATAAACACAATATCAGGCTTTCGTTTTAAGATGAATTGCTCTAAGTTCCCCAAAGGTAGCTAATTCAGGAGCTACTGGTTGAGACTAACAAGGACAATACAGGTAGAGGGTAACAGGTCTGCATGAAAATCTCTGCCTTTTGATCCACATTGTTTGAGAGGATGTTGCAATCTGCAATGCACCTAGCTATGCACTACCCCTAAATGAAGGTAACTAACGGCTACGTCAGCCTCCAGCTTCTTCATTGCTTGGATCAGGATGTTGCAAAAGAAAACCCTTCAATCTTGTCACAGTGACTTCAGTGTATGAAGCAGGGCAAATCCAGTATGTCTTAGTCTCTAAAATATATAGTGTTTATATCTGCTGCCTTTACTCCTTCTTTTGGTTTAATCATTCAAACAACTTGAGGAAACCCTTCTCGCTTACAAAATGTGTAGTTTGATTTGTAAGCAAGGACTTCTGTATCGTATTCCAGTATCTTTTTCTCTATGCAAACGTTTTGAGTAACTGTGATATAAAGAGATGTTGGCTGGCTTCCAAGCAGAATTCAGGATGGAAATTACACAGCTTGAATTCTTATGGTTCAGGAAACAACATCTCTTCTGTCAGGTAGATACTACAGTTTCTTAATAATTTCTGGGCATAGAACAGTAATGTCTCACAGTTGGGTGCCTTTGGTTTGCTGGAAGAGTCTTCATCACAGGGGACTGAGTACATGGACTCCAGCTTGGAAATCATGTGCCCTGCCAGAGGGAGCTGAAATAGATACGTGTCTAGCTGCTACCAGAAGTTATGCAATTCATGATGATCATTGAGGTACATGATCTTCCTGAGTTCTTGCTCCCAATAAAAGACAAGATCAAGATGAGAAATCATGATGTCTACCTTGAGTCTTGTAAGGTGAGAAAATTAAGTGACACTACTTTGGAATGATTAGGGAAAAAAGTTAGGGAGAGGACTTTCTGTGCTGTGATGATTCAGGACACAGGTCTGGTAAAGGAATCTATGTAGGTTTAGCAGAAGCTGGTGGCAAACAGCTTCCAGGAGACATATCTGCCCTTCCACCCTTCCTGGGAGCTTGCGTGTTTCACTGGTTCATGTCAGATAATGCTTGTAAACACTTGTCAATCCATTCATACCATATGATTCCACTTGACAGTCAGAATTTTTCCTCTGACAGATCAGCTCAGCTCAGCTCCTAAAGCTGCAGTTGTGTGCGAAAGTATAACCTGATTTCTTCACTTTACACCATGCTTAGTAGTTTGCCCTAATTTCAGTCCTGAAGTCTTATTTGTAGTACATGAATTCAATTAAACTGCTGCATTTGGTTGACACGTGAAAGGATCCTGGTGCACAGAAGGTACTTCAACTTGTAAAGAACAGTCCTTCAATATAAAGGGCACTAATGAACCCAAACTAACCAGTATGTCTTCAGAATTATACAGCACTTTGAGATGTGCTTTTCATTTGCAGTTTCTTCTTTTAAGTGACTTAAAAAACAACTTCTGAGGGTGTTTTTCATCCCTGCAAGTTGCTCAGAGAGAGTACTTCTCTGGAGAAGGAGTTAATGAGGTTCTCAATCCATCTGCCAGTCTTATATCCCACCCCAACTTCTTGAGAAAAACATGTCTTAGATTAATGTCAACTTCCATTAACTTCCCTGGGAGCTGGGACAGGTCATTCCTTCTCTAAGCAGGATGGGTGATGAAATATTTATCCAGTTAAATTACCTAAACTGGAGTCCAGCATGCAGATGAGCACATAGAAAGCAGAGTATGTTTGAGTTCATACGTGCGTGTGTGTGTAAGTGTCTGTGCAGATTGCAAAAGGATGGGCAAACGCTTCCTTGGGTCACAGGGCTGCATTTAGCCAGTCTCTGAGGTTTAGAGTAACATTTGGCATTCCCTTATGCCAGTCACTGAGAGCTGATGATCTGAGCTGTGCTGAGATTTCCAGTGTTTGGCTCTATTGGCTACAAAGATGACAACTCTTCTCAGCCATTGTGTGATTGCACTTAACCTAGTGGAGGTTATGCAGCAGACTTGCTGTGGCACTGCAAAGGGCACTTTGTGCTCCAGCAGGCTGTTAAGCACAACCACCAAACTGATGGAGTAATCTCTCTCTTTTCGATATGCTCAGAGCATGTGAATTCTGCATGGATTTTTGCCGTCACTAGCAGATGCTGAGAACTTCTGAATGATCTGATTACTGTTCTCATTTTACAAACCCTTACATATCTTCCTGGGGATAAATCTAGTTGATTCCCATTTTGATCACGGGACATGAGGATGGGTAGGAAAGATGAACTTTCTTATTCTAGCTGCTCTCCCTCATCATGTTAAAAATGTCTGTAAACAAACTAGCCTTTTCCTTAACTCTCTCCCTGACATTTGAGAGGCTAAAAACCGACAACTTCAGTCAGTAAACACTGTGTCTATAAGAGTTGGTAATATTCCCCGTGAAAGGAATTTTAATGAGAAAAGAATCAGATCCTCGTCATGTCCAAGGGTGTGATACTAAGGGGGTAGATGCCCTCTGCAGGTAATTCTTTGCAGTTGCACTGGTTTGGAGACTCCCACTATGTTGGTCCTTGCGGCTGTGCAATTAAGTATCTGGGGGAGGGAGGTCCGTGCCACTGCTTTGCTCTACTCCCTTGTACAGGTAATGGTATCTTCCACATTTGTCTTATTCAGCGATCAGTGTAGCATATTACCCAGATGCTGAACACTGTCCTTTCAATGGCATTGTGAACTTGGGAATTCCTGTGCTTTTGGTTTTCTACTCTGTCCTTGGTTCCTCATTGCCTACCTTGAGAACTGGAAAAGGATTTCCTAGCACTTCTAATTCCACTAAAACAATTCATTTTCTCAGCGGTGGTTTAAATTTCTGTTCTGAGTTACATTCAGGGGACCCGTTCAGGGAGACCAACCATATAACGGTTTTGGGAACCAAATCTAGAGTTTTCAGAGCTGTCTGCTTAAGAAAGCACTCAGGCAGTGTTTGCCAACCTGTGTTTTCTCAGGCTTCAGGAAATAAAGACATGTCAGAACTCACCTTTTAAAACAAGCTCTAATTTACCTTCTAGAATAAGGTCTGACCTGTGGTTTCTAAGTGCAGAAAGAGTGTACTCTTCTTTGTCAAGATACTACTAGAAATGAGCAATCAATTGGGGGGGCAATTACCTCAAGGCCAATATCTTTTCCTTCGCTATCACTTTACACCACAGTGGCACCTTTTATTGCTCTGGCATAGCTTTGAATTTGCACAAGGAAAAGTGCAGGAAGCCATGTCAGACATGCTAACATGACCCTGACGATCAGGTCCACAACGTTTATATCCCAGTAGTTTCATTAGAGCTAAGTGCCTAAATAGTTGTGGGTCTGGGTCTATACACCTAAGAAAGATTTCAGTTATTGTTAACTTCAGCCTCCACATTCGCACTCTCTTTTGTTAATTCAAGTGAGCAGTTTACAGGAATGTTTAATGCCCTGTTTCAGACCCAGTGAACCAGGGTCATGTCAGTCTCTTGTAATGATTTACCACTGAGTGGTGGCTGTGTATGGTTCTGTAAGCCAAGTCTTTATTATTTTTTTCCCAGCACTCAGAAGTGCAGTCCTGAAGTCTGTAAGAGCTGTGAGTGGCTGAGAGTCAAATTGCATTTAACATCTAAATTTTGCTTGTGAGCAGGATAACTCAAAAAGTTCAATAACACTAAAGTTGACCCATGTGCTACATGCAAGGAGGTTCAGGTCTACTCCAAAACCCACTGCTTTCACTGGCTGTGAGGTACAGAAAGCTGCATTGTTGGTATTCCAGCCCACTGACAGACAGATCATATGCCAGAGGCTGGTGGCACGTGCTTTCTGATGCTAGCCTTGCTGCAGCCTGGAGTCCCTGCTGCTCTCCCTGCCTTTAAAGAGGGGCTCCTGCTGGGCTAGTGATGTTTGCTAGCTCACCAAAATCACAGAACTGATCCTTGGCTGCACAAACCTGCCTCTGAGAGCCTGCCTTCTGCTAGTGCACTGCCACAGGGTACATTGCAAGCTTTCTGTATTAATGGCATAGCATGAGACTAAGCATCAGGGGCTGAATCTTTCAGCAGAATCTTTCATGGCACCAGTGGTTTTACGTATTTATTCTTCATCTGCTTTTCTTATAAGATCATCAAGAATATTTTCACTGGTCCTGAGAACTTGAGCTTTGCCTTCTTTTAAGAGGAGTTCATACCTTCTGCTGCCTCCTCTCCCCCATATTGTGGTCATATCACAGGAGAACAACCCATTCCCTTCAGGCACCTTTTTCACTATCTGTGCAGGTAAACTGTGAAATCTGTTTGCTCTTTTCTTTTTGTGCATGTGTGTGCATGTTGATGGCCACTGTAAATGTCTCCACTGAGTATTGTAGAGTAATACCTGTGGAAAGCAGCTGGACCTTATAAACTGTCCTCTTGCTGGTTAAGAATAGTTTGTAGCAGTGGGTAGTAACAGTTGCCTTCTGAGGAAACATGCATTTCTATCAATAATGCTGTGTTTGTAGAATTTGTTGCTTAATTGGCTTCAGCGCTGAGGTCAGACTGAACTGCTCTGTTCAACCAAGCAGGAGAAGCTGGGCATACTTCAGTCACAATATAAACTCTTCTGGCTGCTGCCTGTATGAAGCCAAGAAGGAAATTGGTGCAAAACGAGGAGGGTGATGGAAACTAGAAGCTGTTCCTCCTTCCTGAGACATGGTGTCCCCTTGAACATTTGTTTTGTTTAACTGAAGTGTAACATGTAAGCATCTGGAGTTGTAGGAGGGTTGACAGGATGATGCATTCCTAGACACTCCAGGTTTTAGCACTTCAACACCATGAGATGGAACTGCCCTCTAAACTTCTGTCTTCAGATTTGAACCTGGCGTAAAACCCTGATCTCTCTCCACTTTCTGCAGTCACTGAGTTAAAACCCACAATCCATAAAATGCTTAAGCACTTGCCATTCAGGATGAGGAAATATTCACACTAGTGTGATTTAGGATCAACAGTAATTTGGAGAGGAGACTACAGTTGAGGAGATAATGAAGATACAGGGGATTTCATAAAAGGAAAAAATAATGTCCATTTACAAGCAGTGGGTTGAACTTTGTGGTAAAGACCTTACTTATACACAGCAAGTATCAAGCTGAATTCTACATTTGATTCTGCTGTCTTCATCTAATGATCAAATGGAAAAAGAGCTGCAGTAATCAGAAGGTTCAGCTCCTGGGGAGCACACGAGTTTTGTTCTTACAGGATAACTTCCACAGCAAGTACCAGACCTCTGAAACAGGCCAGAAAAAAAGCCTCTTGGATCCAAGCAATTTAAATTCACTGAATGTGATCTGGCTTGCAGTTAGTTCCCTAGAAAGTAATGAAAGAGGTAATTAAAGACTGGACAACTACCTTAAGTAAAACATTATTCATTAGAGTAAAAGCATTTCAGGTGAACTGTTTTCAAGCCATGAAAGCCAGCTCCACGTCTTTTTGTGCTTCACTGTGGCTGCCCAGTTCCAGAAAGGGGAATGAGACATCTTTCTGAAGGTGCCACCACAGCCTGCTTGTCCCAGATGCCTGAGAAGGAAAAGACTTTTATTAGAACACGTGGAAAAGTCCAGGACATGGTAGGATTTTTCTGTACTCATGCCTCTCCAATGCTACTCCCTGATTGCAATGTGTGATTTTCCCAGCCTTGCTCACCTAACCTCCTATGCTATTCCCAAAGACCTGCCTGAACTTTCGTCTTGTATAACAGTGGTAAAAAAGTGTCTTTCAGGGAAGAGAGCTCTTCCATGAAGAAGGTGGATTCCTGCAAGTGAAAGAGCTGTAGGCTGTTGGGAGGAAGCAGTGAGGATGGAAGGGCGTCATCCAGGGAGAGTCATTGACAATGGAGCTTGATTAGCACCTTGCTTTTTGAGAAAGCAAAAAATATTACCGATGTCAAGAAAAGTATGTCCCAGCCATGTAATGGACAGTGCTCCAATGGTAACAGCAGAGTGGGCAGCAAATTGCTTCTCTGAATTGAAGTGGACCATGCTATTCAGTGAAGGAACTGGGCAATTTGGAATTTCCCAAAAGCAATTTCTCAGGAAAAAAACCAACAATGAAACATCAAAAAACACTGTGTGGACTTGCAGATGTAAAGATAAATAGTAGCATAACAACACCTGTGCACGCATCAGTGCTCCCACCCACAACTGTTGTATTGTTAAAGACTATGGGGAGTGTCTAACTACATCTCTATAGTGGGTCTGAGCACATTCTTGCTTACCTAACATCTGCCCCTGAACAATGTGTTTTTAGTCTGAGTTGAGGTGAGTGGTACTAGCTCCATTCACAGCAGTTTTAACTCATCTGGCTAATTTTACACTGCAATGAAGTCAGTGCTACCATCTGCCTGTTTTACCATCTTATAACATGTGATAACTAAAACAATGACTTGACACTGCACCATCTTTTGTTCTACCACCAATAATTATTTCCGTCCTTACCACATGCCTTCTTGTCACCTGCTTGTGAAGCCTAAGAGACCCAGGAAATCTCATAAGATGCAAGCATCATCCTAGACTTTGGTCGACAAATCTATACAACTTACAACTACATCAGTGCAATCAGTCTCTCTGTCAATTTTTGTGTTCAATCTTCTATTCTTACTAGCTGACAGCAAATCGTAAACATTTAAGCAGCAAATATTGATTCTTAGTTAAGATAAAATGATCTGACCCTGGAAACATCACACCTTAGATGTCTCAGTGAATGCCGTGAAATAAAATACTTGCTGCATTATCCTGTGGAATGAGAGAAGGGTTAAACATTGGGGGGTTGGACTAGATGATCTTTTGAGGTCCCTTCCAACCCTTGGGATTCTGTGATTCTGTGATTCCCTGCTGATAAGATGCCTTAAAAGCTATTTTGTTGTGCCATTGATTTCTGTACCCCAATCAATGTGAATGGGACTACCAGTGTGTACAAGGAATACTGGGAAAACTCAAGCTTTGCAGGGAGGAATTGCTATTACTCTCTTTTGCAGCATTTGTAGGACGTTATTTTGGCAGGTTCTTATGGCTCAGACCTTTGTGGGTGAGCATGTTCCTTTCTTACTCCCTTGACTTGAGGTTGATTGCAAGACTGACTGTGTCTTGGGAAGGAGTGGCCTGTCACTGTGCTTTTAATATCACTGGGAGGCATCAGGATTAATCAGGAAATAGATCAGGTTTTCAGCATTTCAACTGTGAGACCATTTCTGCAAATCAGTGCAACAGTGGTATGACAATACAGTTAATATCCTCTAGCAATTCCCCAGGTGCATCTTTTCTGTCAAGATTATAGGCAACACAATGATTAGACTTTCAAAACAATTAAACAATAACAAAAACTGGTAAACTTTCCCAGTCATTTTGCCATTGCTACTGATTGACTCCATCCCTGGATTTTATTAAGAACATTTCTGAGTAGGACAAACATCAGCAAGGAATAATTCAGGTAGTCTTGATCTAAGGTAGAAAGAACCAGACAACAACTCAGGATCCCTTCCAGACCAGTTTTTCTTCTAAAACATGCTGAAAATCTGTTTTCTCACAACAGCACTGATTTGCATTCATTTTGCATTGGGTTGAAATGAATATGCCAGTTTCTTGCAATAGGGAAGTCAGTTTCTATTGCATTTGGATCAGGTCCATTTTAGATAATAAGGAATCAAGATATTAAAACACTCCAAAAATACCTAACTTTGATGTAATGCATGCTGCTTTGCAGATTTTTAATGAAAAAACTTCCTTTTTGATATATTCTGTCTCTGAAAACTAATTGATGAGTAAGCTTAAAACATACACTACAGCTCAATCCTATTTTCATTCTGCCCATTTAAACTCTTTCTCCTTCCACCTTTCTTAGCATTTCAATTGCAGTTCATCTTGGATGACTAAGAAGGAAATACTTTTGCAGAAATGTGTATCATCATTTCCTTGGTGTCAAACAATTTTTCTTTTCTTAAGCAAACAAAACCCAAGCAAAAAGTCAGAGAAGATCTTTGTTAATTTTTCCCAAATTCTGTCTGACAAAATGAATTTTTGGATTTACTTTCATTAAGATTTTACATAAGCAGAAAAGAAAAATATAAAGTTGTATATGAATTCTTCATGATCTACTAATCACTTGAAAATTGACCTTAAGTACTCTTTAAAAGACCTCTACTTGTGAACAGCAGGAAAAACTGGTGTGCAGAACAGTACCAAACAGTAGTAATGATGCAGAACAAGACAACTAGCTTTTGGGTTTGGGTTTATTTATTTATTTATTCTTTCTTTTCCCTGTGGGTGGCACTTTCAGTCTGGGTTTGAAGGGTGCTGGCATTATCAACTTGGGCCTTCATCTATAAAAAGTCACAATCCAGCCAAGTTTGAGTCTGATTTTCAGAGGTGAACTGAAAAACAGGAATGGGCTTCCCAAGAATAGGTTAATTGAGGGGTTTGGGTGTCTGTGTGTACTCATGGAACACTGCTGTTAGGCATGGAGTCTGATACAACTGTGTAGGAACATAGAGACTTATGCCCTCAGGTCTGAAGATGCAAGAAATGCTAGCAAGCACAGGTGGCTGAAGCATTCTTTGTGGTAATGCTCCAAGGATACGTTGGGTAACTGTGCTCTGGACAAGTATAATTCCCTCTCACCTGTAGGTATAAGAGTTTTGGAAAACTCTCTGTAATTTGCAGACAGTAGTTGCCCTTCAGTAGTCCATATCTGCACATAGAAGGAGTTGTGTGTGTTGCCAGGCAGCACTCCACAAGCAGGGACATGGATAGAATAAGGAGCCCCAAAGGCAGAAGAGTATTATAACCCATAAAGTGTGACAGGATCCATTTGACATGTTCTTAAGTGAAGTAAATTGCAGTGGTGCCTTTCACAAGAGCCTAGTTTATAGATCCACAGAAAAGAGAATGGTCTACCTCCTCCTATGGAGCTTACAGGATTTCATCATGTACACCTGATATCAGCAAATACTTCTCTGTGCTGTTGCCATGTTACTGTCTTAGAATAAATTCCAGGGATGAATGACTAGGATTATTAACTACCCTTTTGTTTTCTTCATGGTCACTGTAGTGAACAATTACCCTGAACAAAACCTGCCAAAGATAAGGAGACATACCTTTTCTTTTCAGGTTTCCTCTATCCATGCCCTTCCCTTACAAGGCTATTTTGTAGGGTGACGGCATGTCTAACTAAAACAGAGAGAAATGCTTTGCCGTTGTAGCTAGACATCCACTTCAGACAATCAAAGGAATCTTTTATTTATCTTGATGTTAAACTGGGTTGTTGTAGAAAAAAATCACTTGCTTTGAACTTCTTGATATATGACCAGATCCTTACCCAGCTTCAGAAATTTATCAAGTGTGACAGAATTTATTGGGAAGACGCAGTGTATGAAGGAGGTCTTGCACAAGGAATGACAGAGTTGCCTTGAATTTTATGAAAATGCAGATACTTGTGCTATCAGCATGCCTGATTAATTAACATTTGTTTATGCTCTGTTTCTTTCAGCCTTGTTTCAACACCCCAGAACCGACTCTAATAAAATCCCTTTGAGAGTTCTTTTTCCTTCCACACACTTAACTCATGATTGCAAAAATCATTACCACTTTTGATTATAATCTTTAATTAGCAGGAAAATATATGTGCTGAATTATTTAATGTTCATTTCCATCATCATGTTTTGATAGCTTTTGCATTAATAAATCTTTCGTAGACCTGAAGACCCTGTACAGCCTTGGACAGAGTTAAGGACTTCTGTTAAACACACTGTCTTCTGAGGACCTTAAAGCATAATGTGCTACCCAGGATTTTTCACTCCCAGGTGAGTGTTCTGATCTCTAGCCTGTCTCTTCTGCTCTCTTTATAGCTTAATGAATCTTTAAGAGCTTTCCTTCTCAGTGGAACTAGTTCAAAAGGAGAGGAGGAGATAACATCTCCGCACACAATGTCATTTGAGAGTGATTGTGTGGCTTGACGCCAAACTCATCACTTGTCTGCTTCATGGTTTTCTGGGTTGGTTCTGGATCTGCTCAGTTGGTTTTCCAGTGAGAAAAACTTTGAATATAGCTTATTCTTTATGATAGTCTCAAAGGAGCCTTTACCTGCCTCAGAAGGGCCTCAGGGCTTCTATGCCTGATCTAGCATCCCTTGTGTCTTAAATCTACTCACTTTTGATGAGTGAGTATAATAGCTTGAACTATTCTCAGAAGGGCCCCAACATCCCTGCCACCTATCTTTGGGGCTATATACAGCAGTGGTTAAGGGTGTCCTAATGACTGATGCAGTTTATGTAAAGCAAAGACTGTATCCTGCAGTGAGCTTCAGATAGGATACCTGGTTTCCTGTGCAAAGGCAGTGTTAGACCCAGTGGTCTAACAGCTGTGGAATTCACAGCCCAGTGGTAATGTAAGAAAAAAGCCTCAGACTGGATCTATTCTTGTTATTTAAGACATGGTGCAGTTCCTGTTTGTTCACCTTCAAGGTTGCTATCTGAGTTGACACATAAGGCTGTGTATGGCTGCTAGTGAACTTGAGATCTCTGAAGTTCTTTGTCACTGAGTCTGTCAGATTTTAAGCTGTAGATAGAATGCTGAGGCTTAAATTTTGTGGAATTATTGTTTCACTGTGATTTTCTATGCAATCTGATGAAATGACAGCGTTCATAATTGCAAGCATTGCAGGTAGGTATTTCCAAATGTATTTAATGTATCAACTTTAATGAGGAAATAAGTACCTAACCACTGTGGCAAGAGATGCTCCCCGAATCTTTAAATAATAATAAATAAGAGAACCACAATGGATCTCTCAGACTGGAGCAATCACCTGATGTACCATTATACACACACAATGAATCATTTAAAACTGTTTTAAATGATTCCTGTCATCACTGGTGGTAGGAAAATCATTTTGCATGGTTCATTTGCTGCAGTATTTAATTTTCTCTAGTGCTTTTGGAAGGAGTGATTGTTATCAGAAAAATGACTATAGCAAGACTATGTTGTTACATGTTTAGTTTCCATCAGGAATTTCTCAATAAAAATCAAACTAGAATCAATGCAGTAGAGGAGTGTTTGCACTGGAACAGCACAATTTGTTCAAAGCAAATGTGGTGCTGACTACTCGTCTGGAAACCAGTGAACTTTAACAGTTGTAAGAATTATGCAGGAGTATATTCCTACTAATGAACTTATCCTGAACAAAACCCAGAACTTAGAAAAACAGCCTGGGACATTTGTTAAAAAATAACCATTACCAATGAGAAATGGGTATTTCCTCTGCAAAGTTTCCTTTTCACATTTTTTGATAAACCCTGAAATAAATATCCACCAAACAAGTAACTTTCTATTTGAGCTAGGCTAAGATTAAATTCAGACACTTCAAGTAAAAGTATCCGCTCAGGGTTTTATTAAGATTCAACAACTTCGCTTAAGATATTCATTCAGACTGGTGCTCCTTATTGGCCCTACGTTGCACTGTCCTCAACTGAATGCAAAAGTATGAGCATCGATGGGAAAAATAACATGTAGATATACTCAGAGCATCATGGTCTTGTTTTAAACAGTGTATCTCTTTCCTGCACAAATTAAATAATACTTAATATTCCTAGAGCCGTATCACTTTTTTGAGGCATCCTTGAATACAAGATGCTGCATGTCAAGGACGTCTCTGGACTTTCATCCTGGCAAGTTAATCTTTTCAATTGCTTTTTCTTGCTTGTCAACTTTTTATGCTGGTCTTCACTAAGTGAGTTGCTTATAAACATCACCCTTCGTTTAGCTTTAAGTAATGTTTAAACTGTGATTATTACTTTTTTTTTTTTTGAGGACTTGTGAGTCTGGCATCTCTGTAGGGGTAGAAAGGATTAAACCGGTATTCCTGACAGCAGAAATGATTAATGGAAAGCTCTTGAGAGTGTGCTTGTGCTTTCACAGTGTGGGTATCATTATGTTTACTGAGATGACTGCTAACGAAGTATCAGAAATGCAGAAACCATGAGCATCCTTACTGCCTTTGTCAAATTTCTTGTGTCTGTTGCCCTCTGTGAGCCTGTAAATACCATCCAGGAGCCTGGGAAATGAAGGAAACATCCGGTCAGAGCACAGATTTCATGGACAAGGGCAGTGCTTTGTTTTGAAAAAGCATAAATGAGTGAGTATATCAAAGAAAGAATTGTTCTCAAACCTGAACCTGCCTCCTGAGCAGCAG
This sequence comes from Lathamus discolor, assembly GCF_037157495.1. Taxonomy (NCBI): domain Eukaryota; kingdom Metazoa; phylum Chordata; class Aves; order Psittaciformes; family Psittacidae; genus Lathamus; species Lathamus discolor. Next base: position 141,426,085 of record NC_088886.1, read on the forward strand.
CTGAGCAGTAGGAAAGCAGACTGCATGGCATTAACCCCTAGCAAAGTGGGAGCCAGAGGACCTTCAGCTATAGGAGCTAAAAGACAGCAAAGTGGTAAGAAGAGTTTTTGCCACGGCTGCTTGGGCTGTGTGACTCTGGGCTTTGTACACTCCATGTGTAAGAGGTCTGAGAGGGAGAATTAGCATTTCTGAGTACATTCTTCCTGTTCTGAGAACAACTTCTGGACAGTACTGCTCTGAAGTTGACCTAGACTAGCTATAAACTAATCCAGACTGGTGTGGCAACATGACCCAGCGTCTCCCTAGCTTGAGGGAGAAATGAGATACTTCCAGCACTGCATTCCTGTTTCCTTCCCTTGCTTGCACATCACTCCCCCAAAAAAGCCCCAGTGGTGATGTTGGGGGCTCTTGGTGTGAGACCTTTGTCCGTGGTCCTGTCCTGTGTCTCCCCAAGGGAGCTTTCTGCCACTGCAGCTGGAAAGGTGATCACCCTCCCGTGCCTGAGAGTTAAATCTGGGAGGAGGTCAGAGGGGAGAGGGCACAGATCCCATCCGCTGAGACAACCCCAGCTGCTGGCAGCCACCTTGTCCCTGCTCTGTGCTCCTGGAGAGTATGGAAAGCCGCTCACCCTTCTGTTTGTGCTGATGCATTAGCTCCCTGCCTCTGTTGTGCCTCATATGTTCCTGGGGTCACCAGGATGACTTTCCCACTGCTTTTGATATGATGCCCTTGTCCACTGTATTAATGGAGAGGGAGCTGGTGGCAGGGGAGAAAGAAGTGATGACATGAAGTCAGTGGAAAGTAGGGCAAGAAAAATGAGATTGGAGGAGGGAGATAAGAAGGAATCTCCTGGGTCATGTAGTGAGCTACAGATATAGGCAAACAAAGCACAAATTGGTTAATTAAAGACATAGTAATTAAAAGGAAGCTAATGAAAGATTAATTGATTACTAATTAATTACACAATCTATAACTACTATAATTAGATTCAGTGATCAATTAGGAACAACATCAATTTCTTGAAATTCAATCAAATTTTAAGTCTGGTTGGTGAGTTTGCTGTCCCCGTTTTGGGGTTTTTTTTTGTGTTTGCTTGATAACTGCTAAACTTTGTGAATTTCAGCCTAAATTAATTCGTGGTCACATTTAGCCAGTTTGTTCTTGTTCGCCTTTAGAGAGGAGTGTATGCTTAGCTTGACTTGGCTCTGTGAGCTGTACTTTATGTGCTCCAAATGCAGAGGAACAAGAGGTTACCATGCCCACATCCATGTCCCTTTTCTCTTGAGGTGCTTGTGTCAGCAGTCAGATGAAACTAGCTCCTCAGCAGTGAGAAGGCTGGGCTGCCAACACATTACCTTCTGTCAGGGATTTCAATAGTGCTTTATATCCCTTCAAGCTTTTTTGTCAGTGACAAATTAACCCTGGACTTTCTCAATTTGTGCATTCTACTTTGGTAAAAAGGAAAGAGGTTTCTCCTATGGGAGAGACCAGCTGCCAGCCCTACAACCTGATTTTCCTAGTTCCACATGTGACATGAACAAGTTGCATCTCCTGGTTCTTTAGAGAGGTGTCAATCTGTAGAAGACTCAGCAGGTGGCTGCTGTGGTTGTGGCCAATATCTTGGTAGGCATTTCCCATCTGTGAATGTCTGCCCTAAAAGACTTTGCATCATTTGACCTAACATCCTGTGAGTAGCGAGATCTCATTTATGCAGCTGGCATGTGGGGCTCTGAGCCTATCCACTGGCATTTGAAAGACATTTTGTGGTGACAGTAATTATTATAATCATCGCCTTCAGCAGCAGGCTTAAAGCCTACTCTTTCCATTGACACAGTTGATCTAACTGCAAAATAAGTCACATGTTAACAGCTGGACTGAAGAACCACCCACAGATGTTGCTTAATAGGAGCCTGAGTAAGTCCACCCACTGCTGGTACATTTAGTCTTCCTAGAGAAGGCAGGTATATAATCTAGAAAATTTTCCAGTTCAGCCCTTACAGATATGAATCATTAATGTTCAGTGCAAAGAAACAATGTCCTTTTTACCCATGGGGGGAAAGAAAAAGACCACAAACACAGAAAAAAGGGCAAGGACATCTGAAGGAGTGCTCACAAGCAGGAAGCTGCCAGTTTTTCTTTACGACAAAGCTAGCTACTGTTTTTTACTATAAGAAATAACACAGCAGTCTCTCCTAGTACTCTGAGATATGTTTCATGTGTTATCTAGAGCATTCATGCTGTCTTCAAGCCAGGGTCAGAGGCACCAGGCTGTGAATCAGTCAAAGCACTTAGGCACTTCTGCTGCTCGTGGCTCTAAGAAGTGTGCTACTCTTGTTTTCTCAAGGAAGACTGGCTCGTGAGCTCATTTGGGGTCTGTGCTGTTCTGCGGAGCAGTGGCACCTATAGCCAGTCCCTGGTTGCCCCCATTGTCCCCTGCCTGCCTTCTTATCACAACCTGGCAGTAGAACAGACTCAGCTTTGCCTGCCATGGGGGTTGCAGGAGCACAGAGCTCAGGGTAGATGAAGATGGGGATCATCCTTACTAAGCAGTGCAAATCAGAAAGAAGTCTACTGGCCCATTTTCAGAAAACAGGAGGCTTACAGGACAAAGCCCCCAGAAGTCATTCACACACATAGCCCTGTATATTCCCATAATACAGACGTAGAGCTGAAAATGGCTAAGTAAATAATAGCCTAAGAAAAAAAGAAAAGCTACTCTAATTTCCTTTCTTGCATTTTAACTCATTGTCTTTCAGGACCTTTTCCAAAATCGGAGTATTTTCTAAAGGCAGAGCGGCTAAAACCTCAATCAAGCTGCCAGCCTGCCTGCTGCAGGCAATAGGGACACAGGGAGAGTCCGAGAACGGCCATCCCAAGCATCGTCTTTTTGAGTGAAGTCTTTAAACCAGAAGCCATTAGCTTTTGGTGGTACTGGAACATCACCTGAATTGTGTGTCCTTGGTGAACAAGATTCTTTTGCCTATGCAAATGGGCACTTTTCCCTATATACGCAGCAGCTCTGTGCTGCTGTAAACTGGCTAAGTGTGTTGCTCAAGATGATTACTTCTTCAGTTCTCTTGCTTGGTATTTTGTTCTTACTTCAAAAACTTCATTTAAGGCAAGAAACAGAAAGAAAAAGGCATTTCAGTTTTGATCACTGTGATTTACTAGAGACACGACAGGCTGTGGAGCTGCTGTCTGCTGCCTACAAGGTGTGTATAATGCAGTTAGTCACAGGGCAACATAAATAGACATTTCTGAACTATAAGCACTTCTATGACTAGAAAACGTGCTGCAGCCTCATCTGGGGAAATGGCACTGTTTCTAGTGTTTACAACATGGCTGGTGACAACTTTAGAAAGTTTTCTGCTTTTGCCCAGAACTCTTAGCTATGGAGCCACGAGTTTCACTTGGCAGTAATCAAGCCTGAGTTAGGCATACATTTCCATGTGACTGTTGACTTCCTAAGGATGTTAACTGCATTCTGGTTTCTTATCTATTTTTGATGGAGTGAATATCCTTGTCCTGGAAAAACTATACCCAAAAATCTCTTCTTGTATTTTTATAGCCAAAATGAAAGTCCTCTTGGGAAAAACACTTGACTCTGGGCATGAGGAATGGGTTGCTTTCAGTTCCCTCAGTTTGGCCAACTGTTTCGGAAGATCTGTTCAATGACTTGTGACTGCTCTTTGTCAAACAAGTGGGAGAATATTAACTCCATAAGCTATTTTTGGGCCTGGCATGGGGTTGCTGGGAAATATCCAAGGAGAACCAACAGCAGCTGATTAAATGCAGAGTCACATTACAGTATGAGGGGGAAAAATCACAAAAAGATTTTCTTTTTACTGCATCTACAAGTAAACTTTCTTCACCAAAGACATCACTGGGTTGTGGAAAGGAGAGTTGTCATTGACCAAGTGCTCATGCAACAAGAATTAGACTTTGTACTGTGATAGAAAAGGAAAGATGAACCTTTAGATGAGACTCACAACCATGAGGAACTATAAGCATCAGCTGGGGCAGACCTAGGTAGGTTCAATTGCTATTGACATGCTTGCTATGTCTCTCCATGAATATTACAGGAGACAACTTATACTATTGCCTTGAAGTCCTTAGACTGAGGGGCTGCCATTCTAAAGAAAAGCAGAATGAGGATACACGAAAGCTTTTAAAATAACACCTGCACTGACAGATGGTGGTGTACCAAAAGAAATGACCAGCTTGCTATTCTGTTGTTGAAGGTCCACTTCAACAAGCTGAACTTATAGGGAGTCAAGTTTCCTTTTCAAATATGCAAATTGCCATTAGTCATGAGATTTTACAGTAATAAACTGCTCTCCTTTAACTGGCTTTGGCACAGATAATATCCAATATATTTTATAAGAAATAACCCTCAAGACAAAGGATTATAGAATCATTTTCCATTAAATTATTATGTTTTTTTTTTACTGGAAAACATGTTAACCTGTAGTTTCCTGACACTCTCTTTTAAACAGTTTGTCCCCAGTACAACACATGAATTCTAAATGCATGCCATGTTTCATTGGCAAATTAACAAGGACACTGAAAAACTACATTGACATATCATAAAAAATGCAAGAGCATTGAACACTTAATTACAGCTCGAACCGTTCCAAAAAGCTCAGTAGCTGAAACAGTTGGAGAACTACAGTTTCTAGGACTGACTGTCTGCTTAAATCACACCTAATTTTCTGGTATCTGTTGCTGTCAGTAGTGGTGAAATCAGAGGTAGATGAAATGAGCAATCTTTTGTTGGCACTGATGTACAGGAGAGTGCCTGATTCAGAGCAGACATTCATATTTTATCTGGCAGATGTAGTTCATGAAATCATATACCTTCACATGTAGCGTAAGTGTGAGGTGGGTCTCCTCTTGACATTAGAAGTAGACTTGCTCAAGTCAGTCAAGTCATTTGCAAAGCTGTTCATCAGGCTGTTCATTTGCAAGGTGAAGTCTGATTGTGATTGCTCCAGCTTTGCTGCTTACCAAGACAAAGCTGAGCGCAAGCCTAGGGCCACCTTCTCCTCAAAATTTCCTTTGGGGGTTTGTTCAAGAGCAGTTTCCTTTCAGGGACAGGACTTATAGCATGGAAACCATATGCTGTACCTCACATGTGCCTCAAAGCATGTGCTGGATGGGAGCGATCACTTGACGCATGAGGAGGAAGGTGCTGTGTAGAACCCATTCCAGGTTGCAGAGGATGGGTTTTCCAGTGGGTGTTGTTTAATGTCCTTATATGGACTGAGAAGATCAAGTCCCACCACGCTTCATACTCAAATGCATGACTGAGTCTACAGTTTAATGAGTTACTGCCTTTAGCAGTAACTATCTGCCTTTAACAGATCTGTGGTAGGAAATTTCCACAGCAAATATAAGGTAAAATACATTGGTTTAAACCTCTTTCCTTGATACTGTGATTTACCCCTCACTTGTTATGTCCTTAGAAGGTAAAATGGTTAATCACTATGACTCAGGTGTTGGACAGTAATTTATTAAACTGAGGAACCTTGATGCTGGATCGCACAAAGTCACCCGAAGGAATTTTACAGGAATTTTTGCAGGGATTTTCAAGCTTTTGTCCTAAGACCGTGAACCGATTAATTATTATGACTCACATGTTGGGCAGTAATTCATTAAACTGAGGAACCTCGATGCTGGATCCCACAGAGTGCCCGCAAGAATTTTCCGGAGGCCTGCTATATCCCAGGGAATAGCTGCATAACCTCCTCCTGATTCCTGCTGGAAGTAAGAGGAAAGCAGAAGTCTTTGTTTTCACCATAAATAACCTTGGCGCAAAAAAGAAGGTGTCACTCCCGAAGATATGGAAAGAAAGTGGGACCTTCATTAGACTTTCCATAAGAGCTTTTGTAAGAAAAGGATGGAGGGTGAATAAGACTATTTCATTCTTGCATTGTAACAATGCAAATGGGAGTTTTTGTGCTCATGTGCTTGGGAGAAGCTGTTGTCTCTTTTGGGAAAGGGGTTGCCTCTCAGGGGCTTGCTACTGACTTGATGTAGAGTTAGAATGGGAGGGAGGGAGGAGGTTGCAACACGTCTTTCTGCTTGGAAGGAGGAAGCTAAATATCAGTGCTTGAGATTGTGCATTCCCATGATAACAAAATCTGGGAGAATCCGGAGGGGGTGACAAGCTGTTGGCTGTGCCCTCCTTGTGTATGACATTTCTGGCTGAGGTGGGTTTTGGATGTGTGGAGACACAGCTACAGGGAATGGTCCCACCTCTCCCAGGCCCAGCAGCAGCAAGATCCATAAATTGGGTTTTCTGGGACATCCCACCTCTCCCCAGCTCTGTGGCAGACACCGATCCAAATCTATCTCTTGGCTCCACACAAGTGACAGCTCTCCAGGAGACTGAGGAGGGGGAGTTAGGGCTGCTAAAGGAGCCTCTTTTCTTTACTCCTTCATCTTTTTGCTCTATGTACACTTTTTTGCAGCATTTCCTCCATTAGCTCAGAAGCTTTCAAGTCTTGAAAACAATTTTGTCATTTTTCTAACTTTAAGAAGCTGAGTCTTGATTGCCTTATTTGATGGCTTTCTTGTGATTCCTAAATGTTCTCCCTGCAAAAAAACAGTGAAGTTAGTTTTTGAGCCTCTAAAGAAGTGTTACAGAGTATTTTTATATAAGCCAGATTAATGGTTTTAGAAGACGATGCATTTGTCATAAGGCAGCATTTTGGCAGCAAACGGAGCTTCAGTGAGCAGTTGTTTTCAATCTTGTCATGCGTCTTAGAAGAGCTAACCTGAATTTCCGCCTGAATTTGGAGTTTTACAAAATTACAACTCAATCTTATATTAAAAAAGAAAAAGCAAAACCACCCCCTACATTTTAGAAGTATGTATTCTAATAGAGAGAAAAAAGGATTTTTCAAATGCCTTCTCTGTGCTGCTTTTGTCTGTGTCCTCCTAAATTGCAGTTTTGCTTGGTGGAGCTAAAGTAATCACAAAGAGAGAGCTATGCATTACAAATGAACACCCTGAAATTTAAAGTAAAACAGAAACTGTAAAAACTGAAAGAGAAATCTTTACGTGGCATTTCTGGGGGTCACATACAGAAGTTACATTTTTCTTTAAACAAATCAAACTCCAATCTCAGCACCCAATAGCAATTACAACAGGATTTGGAAGCAGCCTTGTGCAAGACTCAAGCAGAGAAACTGTTCCAGTGATGAAAAAGCCCCCAACCAATAACTGTAAATTCTTTATCACTTTCATTCTATCTCAGAATAGAAGCCCAATAAACCACCCAAAGTGGCTGCTTGAAGCCTGTGCCTTGGGAGCTAGCGAGGACAGTAATTTGCTGGCTCACACTTGAGCTCAGGTAGAGCAGGAATTCTTTAATGACACTAGTTCTGTGAATTGCAGTTTGTGAACTCAGCTGGGCCTCAGGTGACAGACTTTCCAAAAAATGAGTTTTAGGCAGTGTGGTCAATTCAGACAATTCGAGGTTGTCCCCGTTGGCATATTCCCCCTTTTCCTGTTTATTGTTAGGATGAAGTCTAACATTAGTCCTCTTTGCTTCTCTCTGCAGTGCCCACTGGATCTCATTTGCAAGGGAGGAAAAAACCTGAATGCAGAAAGACCAAGTCTGGAGCAAGAAACAGGGGTGTTCTTATGGGGGAAATTTTATGCAGGACAATTAAATCCTAATGCATGAGCTATTGTTCTCTAGAAGAAAAAGAAGAGGATAAACCAGACCAGGTGATCTGTCTGAGAAAATTTCTGTTTCAACAGCCACCCCCGGGACTGTGCTAGCAATCACGTACACCAGAAACGTGATGTGTTTCATGCTGAGCTTCCAGGTATTTGTTTTTATAATGCAACATCCTGAAAGATGAGCAGGCTAGAACAAGGTAAGAGGAAGAGGAGACAGAATGACAGTGTTCATTCTGACCCCCCCCCCACCACGTTCAGCGTGTTTTGCCTGCCTGGATCAAGTATCTCTAATGCATGGGTTCCCTTTTCTCTGGTACTCCCTGTCACAGGCAGGCACCAAGGTCCATGGCACCACTGGGGTGGAAGCTGCAGGCTATACCAAGATGGAGTCAGGGTCCTTCCCAGAAAAGGCATTCTTCTTGCTGCTAGGAACCTCTGGGTTTAGAAGCACAAATGTTAACACTGGTGCAGAACATGGTTAGCTGTGTGGGAGGAGACACCATAGTGGAAATGTTGGACTGTGAAAGCCCCTGAGTGCCACAGCAGAGACCAAGGCTGAGGCAGGAAGGATGTGGCAGCCTCCCTTCCCTCTTAGCAGGGCTGGGAGGGAAAAGGTGAAGCTTTCTATTCCAGCTGCCACAACGGACTTTGAAAAATAGGGAAGGAAAGAAGGCTGCCCCACTTTCACTTGTGGGAAGTCTCAAGTGAGTTGGACTATGTTAGGATGTCATTCCTGGAGAACACAAGGGACAAAAAGTCCTTGTCACCCCATTCTCTCCAAGGTGCCCAGCAACAAGGTTGGAAGGTTTCTGTGCTTCCTGCATTGCTGTCAGTACTTTCCTTCTTCCTTCTCTGCCATGGGGTTAAGGCTTGTCACACCATCACACCACTTCTGCTCTTCTGCAGGTCAGAACAGAAGCAATCAGAACAGCAGGACTAGTCTTTTCACCCAGGTGAACTTGCAAACTGCAAGAAACTGATCTATTACAGGGTACTTTGCCCAGGGGACATTTTGCTCTTTATTTTGTTTCAGCCAAATTAGATTTTTAACCTAAGATACACGGATTTCTGCCTCTAAAATCCCTTTAAAAGAAGTGGGTATTTGCACGCAAGTTTTATGTGTGAAAGAAGGTGACTTCATTTTGCTCAACAGATGTGTGTTTCTTTATAGGCTGTGGGTTTGCTACAGGGACACTGAAAGCTGTGGGGTCACATAGCAACTGTATATTTATGAAGGCTTGTGAGAGCTGCTGAGATTAAAGTCTCAACAGTATTCAGTGTGTTGGTCAACGTGCTGATCTCCATGTGTCCAGCTTTGTTTTGTACTACCTATCAAATGAGAAACCAGGATTTTGCAATAATTATGACTGTTATTCAGGGAATTCGTTAGAAATTAAAGGTCATCTAGAAAACCAAAGCAAAACAAAAAATAACCCAGCCTCAAAAAGAGAAGACAGGGATGAAAATAGCAAGCACTAGGAAGTTGAAAAAACATAGCTAAACCTTAATATTCTCAGCAGAAATTTGACACGGGGGTTGCAATGTATTTGGTGACTTTACTGGATCTTACCGCCTTGTTCCCTGCACTGCAAACAAATGCAAATCACTCTGGGAGCAAGTAACTGTCAAAGGATCCATTCCTTTCATTCCCTTTCTTGTCATTTCTCTTTCAAACCCCGATACTTGCTTTGCAGAGTTTATTATTGGCACCTATGCTGGAGACTGGGGAGAGTGTTGCAAGAGGAGTACTACAGATGTGTTTTAGATAAAACAATGTCTCTTTCTTGGTGTTCAGTACCTTGGAGCAACTTCACTGTGGTGTGGCAGGGTGTGTAAGTGAAATGGAGCCAGTAACCCTTGAAAAGTCACCTGGACAACCCATTTAACTTCCAAGCTGCTCTGTATTCATCTCTGGGGCTGTCCAGCATCCCTTAAAGATCTGTTGTCAGTTTATGGAAGGGAAAACATTCAGTATAGAAGTCTGTGATATCTACTGTGGAAGGTTGGCATTCAATTAAAAGAAGGGTAGAACAACCCATTTCCACTTGACATCAAGTATGCAGCAAGGACTATGTCACCTTCATGTGCTAACTTACATGGGATTTACCAGGCTTGCTAATTCTCAGCCACAATAATGCTAATAATAACTTTAGTTGCTGAGGCAGTCCCAATGTTTTCCAATGAAGATGACCACTGAAGAAATCTGGAGCAGCTGCTGCACTGTCTCAGAATGCCCCAGGTGCCAGCAGAGAGAATAAGGGCAGATGCATTTCCCTCTGCATTGAGCAGTGCGGTGGAGCAACCCTCTTCCCTCGCCAACTTGAAGTCAAACCAGAGCTACTATATACTAGTTATATGGATTGAGAGCAGCATTACTGTATCTGGCCTGTGCAGCCAAATGTCTGTTTGCAGAGCCCAGAGGGAGAAGAGGGGCAGTGAAAGTCTCCTCTTTTTGTGGATAGGGGTGCAAGTGTTTGAAATTTCTGAACACAGTTTCTGAACTGTTTCTATGCCACTATTTTTAGGAATTGCTTAAGCCTCTGCTATTAGAGAGCAGTAAAGCTAGGATAATACTGAGATGGTTGGAATGCCTCATCTTCTTTCATTTAATATGCCAGGTGGAATAGTCTCCGTTAAGTCCCTGTAAATTATTAACTCTATTTTTTTTTTTTTCTGGCCAGAAATGTAGTTTTTACTTTACAACTTTCTGACAGATATTTAAACATGATAAAATGAAAGTGGCTTTGCACTATAACTCACTAGAACTTCTCTGCTGAGAATAGAATGGAGCAATACAGGATTAATGTTGATTTTATGACTCTCTATTTTATTCTCTAAGGAAAAAATTTCTTGCAGAGTCAAGAGAATGTTTCTTTGTGTGGTAGTCTCTGGGGAGCTGTGCTGCCTCTGTTTAAGGTCTGTGTGGGTCCAAGTCCCTCAAGACTGCATGGAGGACAGCCCTTGATGAGGATAAGTGTGCTTCAATATCATAACAAATTAAGCTATAAGGAGAGAAACCAGTGTAACCGCAATGATCATTTAAAGGCTTGCCCTTAGAGCCCATCAGACACAATGAGCTTTGGACCAGTCTCTATCCAGACTTCCTTTCTCAGGATTACAATTATAGATGAAAATATTTTGTGTTTGTGTTTCTCTCTTCTCTGCAGTACTTCTCTCTGCTCAAAAATTAAGCTTACAGACTACAGTTTAGTGGGATTTTAGCCACCATGATCCATCCTGAACACGTTTGCACATGAATGTTCAAATACAACTTCCAGCCTCAAGAAATGTTTTCCAGATAGCTCCAGCCCTGATTTTGAGTGTGTGTGTCTCACCAAGGTCTGCATCCTGCTTGTGCTGCAGGGAATACAGGGACAGGAATGAACAGAGTGCAGACCAGCATTAGGTAGATTATACAGAGCTGGTATCTGACAGTATGACTGGTAGAAAAAGGAGGTCAAATGCGGCATTCATTATCTCATGCACAGCCTGATAAATCAGTCTCTGTCTTTACCTTCAACTGTTTGGCTTTTGCCACCCACAACCCCCATGCCACTATGATCTTAATGAGTAGAATTCAATAAATATTTTTAAACGCCAGCTATTACTGCCTATTTAAAGCTTCCTACTTTATGGTTTGTGGGGCTTTCGGGAATCGGTGAGTGTCAGTTCTGTGCAGTTTTGATAGGTTTTATAAAGGGCAAAAGAGAGTGGGTGGAGTTTGGTATAGCAAACAATTCATTGAAACTGGCATAACTGGCAGACTGCAAAAATATAATTACGACAGTGGATAAGAATGGAGAAGACACCAGAGAGTCCCTTGAGCATAGAAGCAGCAGAAAGAGAGTAAAAGAAGAAGAGCCACTTGCAACATTCAAAAGGTGGAGAGATTGAGGGGCACTGAGGTAGACCTGGAGGAATATGTGGATAAAGCATCTGTAATTTGTACAGACTTGAGCAAAAATGAATAAATGCCAGGAAAGGTGGGAGGTGAACAGGGACAGGAGGTCAGGGTTTGCATTTTAGCTTTAGGGTATAAATAATCAAAATGAGATACTCTGGCTGTGGCTGAGGGGAAAACGGCAACAGCTACAGAGGGGTCAAAGAGAGAGTAGAGAAAGAAAGTAGTTCTGAAGCAAAGCAGTATTGAAGCTCACCTTGCCCTTGCCTAAACCAGTTTTGCTTTTCTCTACTTTGCAAGACAGATCATGAAAATAAAGTGGTTGCCTTGGACCCATACTATGCACTAAAGACAGTGACACTGCAAACCCTCCATGCTTGCAAGGGCAATGGATGCTGCAGTGTGAAAAGACCTTTTATGAAACGTTGTGCAACACCTCAATGTTAGCATGGCTTGGGACTTCTGCTCTAGTCCCTTGAGATGCTCGTGCTCTGCTTGGCCACTTGGTCAGAGCATGGAGTTAAGCAAAAAGAAACAAGTTTCTGTTTACTCTCCTGTTAAAGATGGTTTCTAAACAGTTTACAATGTCTGGAATATTTGACATTTCAAGGACATCACAACATGCTGCTGTAATTTCTACAACCATGTATGTTTCCCTAGTTTCTAGTAGCCAAGATGTAGAAATTTCTTATATGGGGACAGAAAATAGGTTAGGAGTGGAGCTCTTAAAAACAAAATAAGAAAAAAGGCTGGTGTTTCCTTCTATTACGTCTTTTCTCTGTTTGACTTTCACATCAGTAAGTATTGGTAAAACTGAATGGCAGAGAGACGGGTTTCTCACTGTTACTTGTACTACAGATATCAATGAATTTCTTTTTTAAAATCCTACTCTATGTGCATTCATCAAGTGTGGCAGATGAGCCATTTCTTTCCCATTATCCAGTGAAGTATTTTGATATTAAAGATGTTTTCAAACTTATAATTTTTACATTTTAATTTTATTTTCTTAGATAATTCTGAAAAAACTCAAGATAAATTAAAAAGAAGGTATTTCAGGTTGTTGAAAAACATAATCCAGAACTGTGATTTTTTTCCCTAGAAAGCCATGAACAGGTATTCACAATTTGTAGCAGGAAAATTGGATGAAGTTACAAAAAAAGAATAGAATTTTACAGACATAGGTAAATTAGGTATATAAAAAACAAACCATCTTTTTGTGAAGGTAATAGAGCATCATGGAGGAGTCAGTGGTACACGTATAACGGCAGCCCAGTTAATACAGTGTATTTCAGTTGCCAAAACTTTTTGATGAGGCAAGTTTCCAAAGACTTTGAAAATAACTAAGCTGTCGTGGAATGGCTGTGGATGTCCTCTCTTGAATTAGCTGTCAAAAGACAGGAAACCAAACGAAATAGATGATCTGCTTTCTCATGGAGAGGCCACCAGAGGAGTCTTGCTGCATCTGTCCTAGTCAACGTATTTCTGAATGGTCTAAAAAAGAATCTGAAATCCAGTGCTAATGAATGACAGATAATGCTTAGGGAAAAAGCAAGCCACTATGATGGAGAGACTGGCTCTAAAAGAAATTGAACAGGGTCAGTGAAAGAATAGTCTAACTACAGCTATGAAATACACTCAAAAAAATGCATCTTTCAAAACAACAAGTTTTCAAAGTCTCCACCAGAAGCTGAAACAATATGCAGAGAAAAGATGGCTAGGTTTCTGCTACCAACCACACCTGCAGGACACTGACTGGAGTAGCTCTTGGTCTGATGAGGTACAGACACTGTTACAGTCCTCATCTTCTCATTCCTTCTCCACACAACTCCTCCCCTTGAAGTCAGAACAAAATCAATGGAGTTAAAGCAGATTACATCAGTGAATAAGAGGGAAAATCAGTTAGTGCTTTTCTCCTGGGATGTGCAGATGCTGTGACAGGCACCCTTAGTTAGGAAACATCTAAAGTGTAATCATATTAATAGAATCACTTTCTTAAGCATGTGAAAACGGAGATGATGTATCATTTACAAGAGAATGAAGACAACACTGGTAACTGCTGGCCTGCATAATATCACCACAAAATGCTTCCATAGTAATGAGTCCAGGAAATTATTGCAGCTGTAAGACAAGTGTGGAGGAGATGATTAGTAGGGACTTTGAATAGATTTTTAGGTTCTCCCTTTTTAAAAATACCTTTCATCCTCAATACAGCCTGATTGCATACAGTAGCTGGCCTGAAGACAAGAAGCAACTACAGCAAAGTCTCATAGAGAAAACGGTAGCATATTTGTATGTGCTGGCAATACAGCTCCAGGATGTAAAGAATGTGCAGTATCCAAATCATAAGAAGGACAGGATGACAATTCTACAATCCTAATGAGAGGACTAAGGCTTTCAAAGAAAATGGTTCTTCCTTCTCCCCTCCCCCATAGTATTTATTACAGACTTTTTCACATTCAGTCCAAGAATCTCCTGGCTTCATCCATTAGAGTTTGTTTGATAGAAAGAGTCTGTGGGGGCATTTGCCCAGCTGTGATGACTGGTGCTGTGTTTCTAGCACCTTCAGGTGGAGAGGCTAGCAAAGGGCAGTGAATATCATGGGACATTTCCAGATGACTAGGACAAAGACACTGGGAACGAGTATAATGGTCAGATCTGCCCTGATCTACGAAGTTTTATTTCCCTACATACTCAAGGCAAAAATCAAGCTATCAGTACATATGAATAAAATCCATATAAATCCCACAATACAACTTTGGTGGTACAATCTAGAATAATTTGGTCACGTCCTTAGTTGATATTAATTAAAATTGAAGAGAGGATTTACCCGTGCTATGCAGATTTACTCTGGTGGAAGATTTAGCCCCATGTTTTTTTCGTGACTGGGATTATGACATGTTAGATTCATTGGCTCATTTGCTACAGTAAATGAGTCTCTGGGCTGTGCCGCGGTCGATAGCAGAGCAGTGAATGGACTGGCTGAGAAGCGAGGCAGGAATAGAAACAGAACATTTGTTCTGAAAGATAGAACCCAATCCTCATTCCTGTTCTATTCCATCATGGGTGTTTTCCACAGCCAGTGGAGATTATCTGCTCTGGGACTTGAAAGGAACAAGAACATTTTTTCCTTAAAAGAAAAGTGTTGCAATGGAAAGGATTTGACAGACCATAGAATATATTAGAGCTTTGTTGAAGTGAACCAGCTTCACTTTCTCTAGAAAGAAAAGGGATTTTTCTGGTGCTAATTTCTATGCTAAGAAGTGAAGTACACGGAATGCAGTGTAGATGCTTGTATGGGGCATGATGGTGTTTGTTTTTGCAGTTACCTTCTACCTTCTATTGAGGTGTCTAGATATGAGCTGGGAATCATGAGAGTTTGAAGAATTTGTGCCAGAGAGCATAGGATACTGAAACTATGGATTAAAAAGATCATACTTATGAGCTTCGTGATAAATGAGTAAATACAGACAGATGAGACATAGTGACTTTGTATGTGACAATAATACGAAGCTGGTGAATGTGATGATCACATGTAGCAAATGAGAAAAATATTTTTCTCTGATTTAATTTCTGACTCAGAATTTAAATTTTTCTTTGAAGACCATTAATAAGTAGACAGTTTAGTAAGGAAGAAGACTGCTCAATTTACCCAAATTCAGAGCTTAGCTTCCACAGAAGATTTTGAAGCATCTGCAGATAGACAGCTGAGAATGCAGGCTGGGAGGCTGGGTGCCAGAGGAATGACTTTTCCAAAATGTGTTCCCGATTTTATTACCTAACATTGATATAAGATTGCCTTAATCTTAGCGTAACTGGTGATGATCGCTGTTACCAACAAAAAGCAAATTTATAGTAGTCTGTTTCTAGTTTGCTTTACGGGGAATTGAGCTCCACAGCCCCTGTGACCAAGCTGCAGGGGAACAGTGTTCAGTGCAGATCAGATACAAGAGAGAAGAGCATGGAGAAATACCTTCCACTTACTCATCATCTGCCCAAGTTTCCTCTCTTGTTCTGCGTTGACTGCTGGGCAGCATAACTTCTGTTTGTATGACAGCTTTCCCTGAGGCAGCACCTCTCATTGCATAGGCTTATGTCCTGTGTGTGCTATAGTGAATAAACATCATTCCACTGTGTGTGTGGCGTTGCCATTGACCTGATCTGTTCTCATATCACCTGGGGAGAAGTGTTTTCTGCAGTGCTAGACCCAAGCAAAGACAGTATCTGACATGAATGCCCTTTTAAGTACAAAGCAACTAGTGCCATAAAATGATTTATAAAGTGTCCTGGCATTTACAGCTACTAAGATAAACTGCTTTGGGGTATACGATAAAGCCCTTTATCAAAACTGGCTTTACGTGTGTGCTTTCATCCATAAAGAGAAATGTGTGAGAACATATCCTCCTCAGTCTCCCCAGAAGGCTCAAAAGGACAGCTTGTTCAGTACAATACTTGCTGTTAGGGTGGGATTCATTTCTGGATTATCAGCTTGTAATTAAGGGAGTTACTAATGCTGAGAAGGAATTTTAAGATCAATCCATATTCCATTATCAACTTTAATGGATAAAACTCCCATCGATGAAGACAGAATACAAACTATTGCTGTGCCAATTACTCTCCTGATATGAAAATGTTTGACCCAACTCTGTGGAAGAGCACTGATGCATGGGAGTTGGAGACCTGGCACAGCACTGACTGTGAGGAAGTTAGACAGTCTGGGATGGAAATGTATTTTTTGGGCTTTCTTCCACTCTGAATCCTCTCTGCTCTTTCTAGAGGTGGCTAAAACATCCTTGTTCAACGTACTGGGTTCACAGCATTCTCTGTGCTCCCGGAATAGCAAAGTGCTTGTTTGTTGTTCTGAGTCCCCATGGGTCATCTTTGTGTGAGAATCTGCTCACTTCAGTGCTTCTGGGGAGGCTAAATTTACATCTTTAAAATTCTAAATACCTTTAAAATATGATTTCCTTGTGAGCTCGAAACAATGTTCGGAGACTCACTCTCCTGTCGACTCCAGATCTTTGCCTCAGGGCCAGTGTTCATGTTTGTTTAGATGGGTTTTTGTTTTGTGAATGTGGATGTTCTATTCACTGTTCTGAACTATCCAGCTATGGCTTGGCTTCCTGTGATCAGGGACATAAGCCTCACTGATCCAGTCAGCAATCTGGGGCCTGTGAGGCATGATAGTCTCACTAATCACCACTGCCACCTTTGCTAGCTCCTTATTTACTGACTTTGGACAACAATATGCTACCAGCTAATTGCTACTGGGTGCATGACAGAGCCCAGGCAAGCTCAACAGCAGACTGGATGGGAGGCAGCACAACCCTGTGACTGTTGATAATGAGGTAACTACCAACAAACTATGGTAAAGAAGGTGGAGGAAGTTAGGTAGGGATCATTCCCTGACACTAAGGAAGCCTAATCAATTGAGGAGAAGGATCACTTGTTTGCTAATTGCAATTACTTGAATAAATGCTGAGCAGGGTGACTTTCCTGACAATCAGAAGACTACACCGCAGAGCCCATCCATCTCAGGGGCAGTTAATTAACTTAACTGCCTGCTCCCTCACATTTGAGGAGGAAACAAGATAGCAAGTCTTGTCTCCTCTTTATAACCTTTTACCTTTATTTATTTTGGCATCACTTTGGCAGTGACTCAGTTGACATTATCTACCTGGCTTGTGGCCATTAATGTATTCAGTATGCCTTGGTGGTGTGGGATTCAAACACCTTGTTTGCCTCCTTTGTAGTCCAAGGAACTAAAATGACTTTTCTCACCTTTTCCCACAGATGGTATGTGGAAGGAAAACACCACTGGCTAATACTGGTGCTCAGTGGAAAATGGTGCTCAATGAAAATGTGCATATGAGTTTGTTTTAGACATGCTACAGGGAAGCAGGGGCTGTGGAATTAATTTTTCATCTTTCAACGGAAGAATTGCTCAGCTTCAAAATATTGCAGCTAAAATTGCTTTAGATGACCGGGAAATTGAGTAAATTGCTTTTCCTGTGATTTTTCTATTCTTCCTTTTCTCCCCCTTCGTATTTTCTAGTCCTTCTGTTGCTATGTACACTTGCAAAGTACTATTTACTTTTTCAAACAACAGAACCTCTAAATTGCACCAGGAGTCTGCCCTTTCAAAGCTAGTTAAAAATATTTGAAGTTGCATACAATCCGCTCTCAGCCATGCATTCTGCTCTGTTTTACTAGATGAGGAAAGTGGAAAAGAAAAAATACTGATACTAAAATGTCCAGTTGCAGCCAGAGCTGAATTACAAGTAATAACTTTTAAAGGAAAGAAGAGTTAACTATTTTCTAAAAAGCCAACTCTTTCATTTTTCTGTAATGTTCATTAAACCCAACTGTTCTCTTTATTTTTTTTTTCCTCTGGGAAATGAAACAATTGGTATAACCTTAAAGAAAACATAAAAATATACCACTACCAGGAAGTGTCAAGGTAGCAGCCTGGTGGTATTAGCCCAGGAGAAGAAAAACAGCCCAGGAGGCAGAAGCCTAAGCCTGTCTCATGGTTCATTTCAGGCATTCCTGTTAACACTGGTTCTTCTTAACAAGGTTTCTGTTTAATACTGGTGCAAGTCCCCTGGAGAAGTGGTAGAGTCTCCATCTTTGGAGATACCCAAGGACTGACTGGGCAATGTCTTGAGCTATGTGTTGTGGCTGACTCTGCTCCAAGCTGGTACCTGCCAGCCTCAGCCATTTGTTGAGCCCATTGCAGAGCAGAGGCAGCATTTGCCTAGGAGTATCACAGATATAAGGGCAGTCAGACCTCACTACCATGGTCTCAGTATTACCCTCTCAGTTGCTGTCCTCCAGGAATATAATGACCCAAAGTGCGGAGATACTTTCCCAAGCAAGGAGAAAGAATCATTGTGTGGAAGAACAGGGAAATGGATCTGCATATCTGGAAGACTAGCTCATCAGGGCTCCTTGCCCCTGGTTGTCCTTGACTTCTTTGCATGGACCATCATCATCCTCTCAGGACTGTAACGCAATAATTTGCACACTGCTCCTGGTGCCAAGTCTCCAGTGCCTTGAAAAGCCGTTTGTCCCCAACAGTACTGAAATCACGTCACTACATCAAGTGCATGAACAGTTCTGACAAGAGGAGGAGTAATAACTTGTTTGGTAAGCTCACTTGTGCTTTACTGAATTCATTTATTGGCTGTCCAGCAGCTCCATCAGGTGCTTTTGCAGCAGTCAGACACAGAGACATGACCTCAAGTCTGGAGTCAAGTCAAAAGGTCCTCCCTTCTTTACAATAATGGTGAAATGAAAATCTCCTCAAGGAAGCAGAAATGTCCTGCCACACTGACCTACACTATGTGCAGTGCAGACTAAGCATTAGCATTATTTCAGCAGCAACAGCAAAGCGTGGCTGTGCCAAGCTTTGGCAGATTAATGTGCTCTGGACATGCCTGAAGTGCTTAACAGTTTGAGGTGGCAATAGCAGGAAATTCAATTTTAATCGAATTTGAGCATTGTTCTCTCTCCAGGTGTAATAGCTTCATGAATGCAACAATGTGTAATTTCTCACATTCACTTTTTTCCATGGTTCAATGCAAATTATAGTGTGTCTTCAGCACAGTGATATAATAACAAGCTGAGACAGATTGCAAATGTGCCAGTGAAATACTGAAGAAGAGGACATTTTGTCTTGATGACTGCAGAATGTGAGAAACAGGCCATCAGAAGTCTAGTTTCCTACACAGGAGCTTGAGACAAGCACCTCACTGTTGCAACACGTGTACAAAGCAATTACAGTAAATAAGCCATAACAGAGAGAAATGTTAATCTATTTTTTGAGACATAAGGCAAACGTTGGCTGGCTCCTACTGGCTCAGCATTGCACTGCAACCTACACATTAAAAATGTATTGTACAGAATAAATGGAATGGGAATAGCTGATGCATATCACAAAGCAGAGACACTGGGAGCTTTGTTGAACTGCTGGATAATGTTTGGGTATTTGCTAGTGACAGATGGTAAGCCTTTCCATCCATAGCTGTGTGCTCTGGATGGAGGTTTGCCTAGTTACTGTCACTGTCATCTTTGTCATTTTATTGTCAATTCTTACAGCTTTGAGGGCCCCCATGTGTTTAATCCCTTGTGCGGAGATTTTATGAGGGAGTTACTTAAGAGTGTGGTAGGAGGGAAAATAAAACAAAGCCAATTCCAGTTACTCTTAATCCCAGCAAAGGCACGGTCTGTGATCACTTATGCTGTTCCTAAATGGCTGGGGTCTGCACTCCATGTTTGCATCTGGGCTGAAGACACACATGGTGTCAATTGGTAACATGCAGAGGCCAAACAAATAGATGCACCAACATGAACCCACGTGCGGCCTAATTCCCTCCGCAGTGGATGCCAGTGGGAAGGCACAATATGTGTTGAATACCAGAAAATTAATTTTGAGCTGAAATACCCTTCAGAACAGAAATACCCTTCATTTTTCTGCTGCCCAGACCAAAAGTTTCACAAGGCTGGAGGGGACTGGAGGTTTCTCTTCACAGTAACAGAGCACCAGAGATATGAATCTCACCAACAGCACTCTGGCTGTGGGTCTGCACCAACATCAGTCTTAGACTCTTATTCCTGCCCAGGGGCTCTTGCCTGCTACTGAAAACTCTGAACACTTCTTCAGCTACATTTTAGGGGAGAGAAAGCAAAAAGGAAGGTAAACAAACCAAAAAAAGCAGGGTTTCTCTCTTCTTGGGAGAAATTCAGGACTATGACAACATTCAAACTGAGGTGCATGGAGGTATGTTAATAAAGAACGTTGCTTGCCCACACCACTTACTTTGCCTGTGTACAGACAGGTGATACCAGGACCCACAGCATCCTGGCTCCCTCGGGTTCCTTTCTATAACATGACTATATCCATATATACCTGGGCTCTAAGTCCTACTCCTACTCTGGGCCATGGAAACAAGACCCAAGTCCTTACTGCTTTATGGCACCATCATACCTTCACATTTCTTCCTTGCTAACATGGAATACAAGACCCCAGCCGCTTAGGAACAGCATAAGTGATCACTCTGTCCCTATGTGCATAGTGTATTTAAGCTATTTTCTTCTGAAAGCAAGCTAATACACCAGGAGAACTGCTCCATGGCACGTCCTTTGGATGCTTAACATGCCAAGAGTCACATAACTGTCCTCTCTGCAGAAACCTGAGGTAAAACAATCCCAGCTTTTATCAGCTGAGGCTGGAGCCTTAATTTACAACTATCAAACAACATTTCTTTTAGACTCATGATTTTTGTCTCCTCATTTCTCACTGTGTCTTCCTCTGCCCCCAGAGGAATTTGTTCTCATTTGTTGAAATATCTCCTCTCTGGACTGCCTTCAAACATCAGCTGTAAGCCTGATTAATTATCAAGGAGGTCATCACAATTCATAATAAGTTGTGTGCTAATTACATGTACCCTACGAGTATTTTCCTCTCATTTATCTTGTGAGTGTTCATTTTGCAGACTAATAATGAATATGACAACTAAAAGTGAAACTAGTAGTGTGGACTGTCAAATAAAAGCATGGGGGGATTGGGCTCTTAATTAAACCTGCTATTTGCCTGGCATGACAAATGCTACTACCCAACTTGCTTCCAGAAAAGGCTATTTATTAAAAACATGTTATTCCCAAGAGACAGATAATAGACACTAAGGCACTCCAGTAACACCAAAAGAATCACTTAGTATTGAAAACTATTTCATACCCACACTGAATTAAAGAGTCTATGCAAAATCTCAGCCTGTGAGACTTGGAGAGCAATACTCTCTCTTGTGCAGGTGAATACAAACAAGCTTTTCTGCTCCTTCTGAACCATAATCCAAAGAGCTCAGGCTTGTGGCTTCTTTTCCCCAGTCAGGCTTGGCCTAGTTTCTCTCCCCCTAAAACTGTCTGTAGGCCTCACAAATAATGTTTGTAGTCAAGAAGTACAATAAAGTTGGCTGTGAGTGGTCATCCGTCACAAGGAACTATTTTGGTCACAGCTTCATGGCTGCATGAGAATTTGCAGTTTGGAAGTGAAAAATGGTTTACTTATATCTTTAGAGAGCATTTCATTCCTCCTCACAATCTAATCTATGCTTTTTAGACAAGAAAAGGTGTGGGTAGAAGTACATGCTATGAAATCTCTGGAGTTTAAGCTACAAGCCAGCATGATGGCAGCCAATGCTTCAGAGAAAACAAGTCCTTTCTTTTGGGCATCAACATTCTGCTGGCTGTTTATAGTTTGCTTTAGAATGGACTTCTTTAGGCTGGATGTAGGTATATTGGGGCAGTTAGTTTTAGGAGTGATATGTCAGAAAAATAGTCCTGCTCCCCCCAGTTCTATTAAAAAATCTTATTACTTTTAACCTCCTTCCTACACTGGTTTTCAGATCATCGCCTGCTTCATTCCTTGAAGTAGCTTAGCTAAATTTCTGAAGAACGTGCTACTTTCAATAAGATTTCTTTTGTTCCTCTAAAAAGCCTCAAATTACTAGAGTTGTGTATGTGTGTTTTGTCCCCCCCTCCTTCCTCCTCTCAAATAACTCCACTAATCTTAGGGCTGAAATTCAAAAACTCATTTCCAACAACAAACAAATTCTCTTACAACCCTGGCATTTCAGGAATAACAAGAATGAGGTGACCTCATGCGGAATGGCTCTAAAAAGCCTTTTTTTCTTTTAGTCCTTTTAGTACCACCAAAAGAGCTAATTACGACCCATGAAATGTCTTGTTCGTTAGCTCATGACTCCATGACTCAGGTGCCATGTTCTGCTACTTAGCATGACCTCACCTATTTACATCACAATAGCATAAAACTGTAATTACAAATAGTTTAAAAGTCAAAGAGGTTTTATCTTGAAACACCAGTTCTGCCCATCAAAATGACGTTCTTTTTTGTTAGCCAAAACATGTCATGGTAGTAACAAATTGGCTGGCCATGAGGTACACTGCATTACTACATGAACACCAAAACACATGTATCTTCTATTATAAAAGGTAAATCATTCCTTTGTCTTACCACCCTAAGTACACTCAAAGATTCTGATTCACAAGGGCACTGCCTTTCTTCTTTAACTAATACAACTACAGTTGCTAAAATTAAAACCTTTCCATAGAATGCAACATTTTGATTCATGTTACCTGTGCATTCATCAGGGGAGCAAAACAGAACTGGTCTTTCTCTACTAGAGCTTCCAATACTGAACAACTCTCCTGCAAGTGGCTGACTTCTGGAGCTGCTCTTGCCACAGTGCCTTTCTTTAGCCCTGCTTTCCCACTCTTACAGAACTATAACCAGCTAACACTGCTGTCAAACACCTTTCTTTTCCTATTGATACCAATCTGATTACAGAGTAGGCAGTGAGTTTGCTGAAAGCACTACTTAAATCAGAATGGCATTTCTTATCCAGTACATTTGTTCTTATGACCTTGATGACATATTTATAGAATTCGGTTTTTCTAAGGGAGAGGCTGGTTTGTGCTTGCTCATGCAACAGCTGTGCTTTGTCCTTCGAAAAGTCAGTATAGTCCCTATGCCTGGCTATTTTTAAACCACATAGGTCTTACTGGTCATCTAAAAATAAGTTTCTAATATTCACATGTAGTATACATAGAACCATCATTTGACCAAATATGGTAGCATAAAGGGGTCCGTGTCAGGTCTTTGGCTTCTTCTATAGCACAATTATGATTTTAAAATACACAACAAAATGATAAATAGACCCTGCACTTCCTGTTTGCAAAATTCCAAGAGCAGAAATTAATGCTTTTGTGCAGATAGAGTGTGGGCTGAGGATACCCTCAGACTTCTCCCAGCAGTGATCAAACAATGATGAGTTTTACTTCCCTGAAAGGGTCTGGTTAATCATGATCCCGGCACAGCAAGGAAGATAAATATTTTAAAGGGGAAAATAATGTTAGAATGTAAAACAAAAATTCTGATCCTCAGGTATAACAATGAAAGGTCTTTCTTCTAACAAAAGCATAACAAAATCTTCTTGTTATCAAGCTTTCAAATCAGAATTTCTCTCTAAAGACAGGCCCAAAACATCTAGGCCACCTGATTCCCAAATCTTTTAGGTTTCTTCTTCCTTACTGAACCTAGCTTAGAGGAGAAACCTCAGAGGACTTGGACGGCTCAGACCCAAAGCAATCCCCATAATAGAGCAGACCTAGGTTGTGGCTACTCAAGTCTTTCACAAGAAAAGCATACCAACTTGGCTAAGAGAAAACACTATGGGCCATCTAACATGACAGCTGTATAGGACTACATAGGCCTTGGCAAAATGTTTTCATTTTGATTAACTGGACATTTCTTTGACAAAGAACAGAACAGAAAAGGTTTTCAAGGGACAAGTCCTTATGAAACCTCTATCTGTTACAGTTTATAAGAACACCACAAGCAGCAGAATTAAGAAGCTCTTGTTTCTTATTGATTTGTGTCTCACAAATGGCCACCTTTGTGGACTTTGTTTTTAGTAAGTGATGAGCTGGTTGTCAAAGCCCTTTTCCTCACTTGTTCTTTTCACAAACCCAGTAGAATCTTCATAACTTTGAGACAACTGCATTTCTTCAAAACCCATAGACACTGACTGCATCATTCCAGAATTAATGGGGAAAGACTGGTGAACACAAAATACACCACTGTATCAAAAAGCGTTTACTTATGGAGCCCAAAATACAGGCATTTACCAATACAGGAAGCTCTGACATTTTGCTTATACAGCTGTCTATCTAAATTAATGTGCTCTATCTGCATGTTGTTATACTATAGTTGGGTGGAAGCATCAGGTTAAATGTATTCCACTTAACAGAATTAAGGTCAGGAATTTTGGTCACCCAAGGTTTTAAAGATTAATCATAAGGACGTCAATGAAGCTGTTTAGTTTTGAAAGTAGTCAGGACCTACTTAGTTTATGAACTGAACTGGGTAATGCAAATCCTTGTTTTGAAGACCTCTCAAGAAATATTTCTGTATGACAGACTGTGGATGGTAATGGGATATTTTTAGTGTAATGTTTGAGTGCATCGCAAATCTGCTTGGATTCCTCTAGAAGAGAATGAGTCATTGCCCACAGAATAGATACGCAGCAAATTTAACTTGCTTTTTTGCTCATGCAATACTATAAAGCAAAACAGTTTCCTGAAATGTGTTCTTTATTGAAGTTCATTCTTCACTGAGACTTTATTTTTAAATTTCATATTTCTCACACTCTGTACGTATTGGACATGATTCAAACCCATCACAGACATTAAAATGACATTAATGCAGTTCACCTGTATCATATACATGCAGCACAGATTTTGGGGAGAGTTCTGCTCCCCAGAAAACTTTAAAGTCTTGATTGTATTTCATATATGTTACAACCTTTTAAAGCTTTTCTTTAACATCCCTTTCACAATTCTCCTGTCTCCTCTGTTTGTGTTTAGCAACTCTACTGCTGCCTGTTTAGGTTACTAAGAGCTCTCTTTGTTCAAGTGTTCTCTGTCAGTATTTGCCCAGCATCTACAGGAGTCCTAACATCACAGTTGTGTCTTACTATAGTAAAAATAATAAGTACATCTTTGTTGCTCCTTTCTGCAAGCTGTGGGCATGTCTGGTATTTCTTTAAATATTCACTGTTGCACTCAAATGAACTAAAAAAGCTCTAAGGGTGTTGTGATGGAAAGGGTTCTGCCTGTATGACAATATGAAAGGCTACTGTAAGGCATGGTTTCCCACAAAGAGGAAATTAAGTTCTGTGGTTTCAGCTCAGCATGTGCTTTTTCAACAACATTTCAGGGCTTTCTGCAGCAACAGTTTTCATAAGTGAAGATGTTTTCATAAATGAAGATAGACTCACACAATTATAAGAATCGGTTTTGAACTTCATGGTAGGATAGATGACCTAGCACTACAATGTAGCTCCTAAGAGGAAACTTCTATAGCAAGAACTTCGTGATGCTTATTGAAGTTTAAAGTACATATTTTTTTCTTAATACATGGCAGCTTTAATGCACAACATGCTCTGTTGAAAAAGCAAATTCCAGTTATATTTTCACACAGTTCAAAACTGAGTGGGTTAGTTTTCATGCAATTCAAACCAACAATGGTCTTTATTGTTATCGCTTATCTTATGATACCCATTGTGATTATATACGCTATTTTTTTTGGTGTTCAGTAAAGGAAAATATTGCAACTAAATATATACAGATTGCATTGTTCAGCTGTGATAAAGGGATGAAAATAATGTTCAGAAAATCACTCCTTAGGGAAGTTAGCAAGAGATTCCCAAAATATTGTTTTGTTCAAACAAACAACTTATTAACCCTGGATCATAAAGCCTGCAAGGCACAGAGAACTCAGAAGAAGCATGGGAGAAAGGTCCACTCAGAGGTTACTGACAGTGATATGCTATGATGATTAACGATTCTTGCAGATACACACATTTTAAAGGCCAGAAGAAACCCTTCCATCACCCTGTCTGTTTTCTGCAGGAATGTCCTCCATTAATGCGCTCCACATAACCTGTGTTTGAAGAGTTTTCCAAAAAGCCACAGAATATGTCAGACCTTAAAGAGTTGGACCTTCATTGGTGACCTGAAACTTAGGAGCTTGTATTTTAGATGTTTCCAAGTGTCCCTAAAGGGAAGCTTACACAGAATAACCTATTTTATGAGGTTTATGATACTTATTCCTTTTTATTGTTGAGATCTTCACAGAGAAGGAATGAGAAAGGAAAGCAGATTTGTGGTGATGAGGCCTAGAACATGTTTCTTTTCATTACTGACTGCGACTACTTCCAGAATATGGAAAGAAAGCTAGTGAGTTTTGTAAGATGATGGAAGGAAAGATGGGATAAGGAAGGCCTTTCCTGCTCAAGCTGCAATGTCATTTTCCTGAGGCAAGAGAGACAACAAAAACTTAGGGCCAATAAATTGACCTTCATCTTGCTCGAGTGATGTGCTCGTCACAGACATTAATTTGACAATGTTCTAGTTCTGCTTCTGATTGAGGGTTTTAGTTGGCACAGTGTCATAGTTCTTTGACAGTTCAAAATATAGAGCTTCTCAGATGGAGGAAGAAAAAACTTCTGCATTTCATTAAACAGCTTTTGGAGGCATGATGGGAAACAGGGGTATGAAGAGATTGCAAATGCAGATATAGGCATTTACACCAAGTTTCTAGGCTCCACTTTAAATTCAACTCCTGGCCTACCAGTGCTTGGCATCATCTTTGAGTAGCACAAATCTGAGATAAGGAAAGGAATGTGAATGAGCCCATTAGTTCAGAACTCATAGATCGTATGCTTTTGGGATGTTAGAAATTGCCAGAATATGTTGCTAAAAAGCCTGAGAGATCAGCCAGGACAATAAGTTACTGTTGGGAAACAGCTTGCTTATCTGGCTTTAATTTGCTGCAACTGGGTTGCCTGTATGAGAGTATGTAGCTACACATGCACATAAGAATCTTTCCACTACTCCATGCAATTCCAATCCATCCTTCACCCCTTGAATGGCACACAGCACTCCTGAGCAGTGGGATGGCTATTTTCACTTTCAGAGGCACAGCAACAGGAAATGTATTCTAAACTCATCTCATTTAGTTTGTGGAATTGCTCAGGTCTCTTGCCAGCTGGAAGCTGGTTGGCAGGCACACATCAACTTCTACCCTGTCTCAAACAACCTTATGCAGCTCAGCAGAGTAGGTTATTAAATAAGAAAAAGCAGCCCGTAAATGAGAATGAATTGGCCATGGATGCTTGTTCAGTCTGAGCTGTCAGCGCTCACTACATGTCATACACACAAGGGTCATGACTCATTGCCAGAAAAGGGAACAATGCCTCCAAGAGGTCACAGAGTGGGATACGGTGGAGTATATGTGCTAGGTAACACTGCTTATTGACCACCTTGCAGAGGTAAAAGCAAACAGACCTCTGCTTTATAATACACCTGTGCTGCACACAGCTGACCCAAAATACTATAGCTGCAAGCTCCACGAAAAACATCTTTGTCTGGCCGAGAAGCACCAAACATAGAGAACCAAGAACCATGAGAGTCTTGCCTCAGTGGCTCCATTGCTGCCTCATTTCTCCAAGAGATTGCAGAGGCTGGATATGCAACTTCATCCTGGGGTTCCCAGTGATATCAGCTTTAGTAGTACTTGCTGCTTTATTTCACCCTGTCAATGGGGATTTAAATTAGCTTTCATTTCCCATGCCAGCACAACCGTGTAGCCAGCTTGAGGCCCATGCAATTAAAACATTTGGCCCGATAGCCACCTCTTGGCCACCTCTGTCTCATGTTTGTCCTAGTTCCCCTAAACAGCAGCCAGGGGATTTCAGTTATATTTCCTGAGGGAAATTCCAGTATAACCAAAATACAGCTCACAACTCTTTCTTGTGAATTCCTTCTGGTACTAGTATATCATCAATCAACATAAGACACGGCCTTTTAAGTGAACACATTACATGGCAAAACATATATTTTGAAAACTTTTTTAAAAGGGTGAATATTTTTTATAGGGATTTCTTTTTTTGTAATAGAATTCAAGAAGTTCATAAGCTGCCTGTAACCATCAAAGGCATCTGATGACCAAAGACCCATCTATAATCACATAAGATCATAAAATGGTTTGGGGTGGAAAGGACCTTGAAAATCATCTAGATCTTGATCATCATCATCACCCCCCAGCCACGGGCAGGGATGCCTCACGCTACACCAGGTTGCTCCAAGCCCCGTCCAACCTGGCCTTGAACGCTCCAGGGATGGAGCAGACACAGTTTCTCTGGGCAACCTGTGCCACTGTTTCATAACCTTCACAGTAAAGAATTTATTCCTAATATCTAATCTGAGTCTAACCTCTTTCAGTTTAAAGCCATTCTCCCCTTAACCAATCTCTACAGGCCCTTGTAAGAAGTGCCTCTCCAGCTTTCTTATAGGCATTCTTTAGGTACTGCAAGGATGCTATACATAATATTCATCTCTGCAAGGTGTGGATTATAGATACTATTTATGTTAAAGCTATGTATTTAAACAGGAGAATGTGATCTTTACTTTGGAGCTGCTTCACTGAAGATCAAAGTACAGCTGGTTCTCTGGTGCAGGAGAGAGACAGGCTACTCAACTGGCCAAGGACATACTACAAGAGCAGCACTGGGGAGGAAGAGGAGTACAATCTTTTTGCTGTTTTAAGGGGTTGAAAACACAAAACTTGGAACTTGCCCATGGCGGCAAAGTTAAAACTGATGCCACCTATCTTCAAGAACTACCAAACACCTATCTTCAAGAACTATCAAACTACCTCAAGTAGCCACCCTGGTTTATGTGGTCCTAACAAGGCAAGATGAGTCCTTATAAACAACTCATTTTTTTGGCAAAGGATTGGTTAGGCTTCACTGCAGAAGATAAATCCTAGCACTGTTCAGGCAAAAGCAAACCTCCTGAACTAGAGTTCCATTGTGCAGTGTAAAATCCAGTCCAAAACTGTAACTACCCCAAAAGCTGGAACTGTGTTTCACAGTTTGTGGCCACCTCTTGCAACACAGGTCTGGCTGGATATAAGCAAAGTTTGATTCATTTAACAATTAGGAAGGAACCAAAGCATATTGTGACAACTACAAATACTAAAGTATCTGGAGGTGTTTTGTGGGCCAAGGACAGGAGAAGAATCAATATAAAACAGCTATCAGAATGGCTATGAAATTTCCCTCCCTTAGGAGACTCTGCTCCAGTTACGTCAGGAGTACAAATCAATACCCTTAAATTGGTTTATGCTTTGTTTTGTACTTGGTGAACTATACCACTGTGCATGTTTTTGGTTAAAGAAATAGAAATAAATGATATTGGCGGTTTGCGGTACTTTTTGTTTTGGTTTATTCCCTCCCATCACCTCCTTTTTCTTTTGGTAGCAGTTATTTCTACATTTAAACAAATGCTGCTGCCAAAGGCAGAACTTTTACTTGGTGAAATACGGCTGTCTTGCATCTTGGAGAAGATAACTGTAGAAAGCTTAGAAATAATTTCAGTTCTTGGAGTAAAAATAAAAACATTCCTAATTCACTATTCATGCAACTCTTATCTTCAAGGAGCAAGACCCAGGTGACAGAAGAAAGTAATCAGGGGAAATAATGTTTAAACTTGTTAATTACAAGTAGGCTATTGGAAGAGGTCAGCACAGATCTTCAAAGGGATGCCTTCCCACCACACTCGTTCTGAGCTTCTGCAAGTCTGTTACTGAAGATGAAAACTGATCCAGTCCCTCATACCTGAAAAATACCATAATGCACCTTGTACCTCCCTACATGGAAATTTGGTAATAAATAAGCAATAGATGGACTACTGATTCCTTTTAGTCATCACCACATTTACATAAATATCTCAATCAGAACTCTGGGTAAAGTAGAACAACTCAAATAGCCAGGTTCAGGTAGCAAAATGTAAAATCCCTAGTTCAGAAGACAGCACAGTCCTAAATACAAGCTCTCAGGCTACGAGTCCTGGCTTGGCGATGGTCTTTTCCAAAACAACCTCCACTCTAGTAAGACTGTATTAACCCACAGTCTAATAAGGCAAGGAGTAAAGTTACATACAGACTGGTGAGTTGCTCCAGAAATCAGTTTGCCAGCATGTCAGTTGGAAAACATCAAGTTACTTGGAACTTCAATTTGTATAGTATTGCCACAAAACCCAAATTGCATGTTACAATGCATCTTCCTAAGCTATGAATACTGGCATCTGGACATATCTGATGAATGCTTTCTTCAGCTGTGATGATATCATAATAGCAATTCCAGACATGCTCTCCACCTTTGTCATGGCTGTGACATCTGGTTTCAGGAATATAATCTGTTTGGATGTCTGGGTAAAACACTGTTTTCAAGGGAAACAGTACAGAGTCCCAGTAGCAAAAAGGCAAAGAGAATCAATGAATACAGTGTTATGATGTATCATTGCTTGTTGCACCATTTGCATTGAAAATGTGAGATGCTAAATACACACAAAAAAATAGCAGTTCTCCATACCCTGTGAATCACAGTGCATACATTAATGCACGGGCATTGAAACTCTCTTAATACTCTGGTGGGATTACTTCAGCTGGTGGCAGGGGATGTGTATCTGTTTATGTGCATGTTTAAAAAGTTTTCTACTCCATTCCTTCTCTCAAACACATCAGTTAGAAAATATATACCATTATCCCCCATTTTATTACATTGTTTTTTACCAGATTACAAGCTCTGGAATATCAATTGCCTCTCAATAAAATAAGTCTAATGGTAATTCAAAGTACTTCAAATAATTTAATTTTAAACCTGTTAAATAAACTTGGCAGTGTAATTTAAATTCTGTTTTTCTTCCCTCCCCCAGCTCCCCTTTTGTTCTCTCCCTCAAAAGACATTTTGCTAAATATTGGTATAGAAGAAATGTTTGGCAAACAGGAATGAAAATAATAAGGGAAAAACACTCAGGAACAGACAAAAGGGTTTGTGGAAAGAAGCTGGAGCAAGTGAGCTCTGTTTTTCAATACATATGCCAGGAAGAGTGCAGGATACTTAGGAAGTAAGAGCGTGTGTGTGTGTGTGTATACTGAGCATTGAGTCAGCGTTGCAACACAGAGGAGGAAGAAAAATCATGTGGATGTTGAAGCACAGGATGTTCATAACTCTTGAGTGAGTTATGATAAAGTGATTTATGAGTGGAAATAGCAGCAGAGTAACAAAATAAAAGACATGGGAACCAAAGATGAGTATGCTAAGTGTCCTGTGTTTTGAAATGTGACACAGTTAAGATCATTCAAGGTCCACACATGTTTGCAAAGGTGTTTTAAAGACAAATGAAGAGGGCAGGCTATCAGTATACAGAAACAGAGAGACCAGGACAAAAAACAAAGCAAAACACCAAACAACCTAACAACCAAACCAGCGTGAGAGATGGACAGAGGTGGCAGACTAATAAAAACCACAGGAATATGCCTGAAGAGATGTTGTGAAGAAGGAAGTATAACCTACAGATAGAAAGGAATATTGACTTCATTTTGACACCAGAAGACGTCAAACCTGTGGGAATATGAACTCTTTATCAAGGAGATATCAGAAAGCATGTTCCCAGTGTCAGAGATCAGATGGACTCTGATGGAAACCAGAAGACAGAATAGAAACCTGTAATTGTTCTTCATGCTAGACAAATGACTTCTGGACTTGCTGGATTGGATCAAGGTTGTCTATGATAAACTGTGGTCCTATAGTGATAGACCTGGGTGTTTTCCTGGTCACTAGAGAAGGCACAAATAGGTCATGAAGATTAGCATAGAGCTCTAGACTTTGACCACTAGGAGACATTCACAGAGAAAGGACTGCTGGTAGATGGTCTCTACTGGAGTCCTTGGGAAGCTGTAAGGCTGGTAGATGGTCTCTACTGGAGTCCTTGGGAAGCTGTAAGACTGATTGTTTCCAACCAGTCCCTCTGGAGTAAAGGATTTTCAGGACTTCCTATAAGTTTTAAACTTACAGAAAAGAAGAAGTGATGAATATAGCAATAGTTAGACAAATATCAGCATATAGAAAAATAGATATGAAAGAAACAAAGTACTAAACATGGAGGACAACAGTTTTCTGGACAATATTTTTTAACGAAAGAATCTGATGGAGAAATCAAATGAGTTAGGATAAATCAACTTGATTCTTATTGCAAAGAAACTGGGTGGTAAAATAGAGGGAACTAGACCAATTAATGTAGGAAATCAAAATAACTATATAGGGTAAACAGAATGAGTATAGAAAACCAGTTGACTTGAACAGAGTTACTAAAGAACACTTACTCTTCAAAGTTGACAGAAACAAACAGGAAGTGATCCAAGAGGCTGAAAGAGTAAGAATTATGGAATCACAGGAAAAGATGTAGGTTGGAAGAGACCTCTGGAGGTCACTATTCCAACCTTCTGCTCAGAGCAGAGGTAACTTCAAAGCTAGATCAGGTGCTTCAGACTCTTTTCAGTTGAATTCCAAAAGTTTTCAAGGACGGAGATTTCAGCACCTCTGAAGACACTGTTGGAGCTGCATACATGGACTTTTTTAGAGGCACTCAAGGTCAGATCTGTTTACAACTTGAAAGCTCTTTGATATTTTTTGACAGATAAATATTGCAAGGAAATATCTCATTCTAAATGTCATCAACTTCCCCACTGGAAACTCAGAACAATATTACAAGTAATATTAAAGGCTATGCCAATTTCTTCACTAAATAGCAAAGAATCAATCAGGAGTGACAGCATTTTAGATTTATTTAAAATAAATAACCATAACATTACATAACAGTATGAAGAGACGATGTTGGTTAAAATACTCCTGGATAGTGTGATCAAAGGTTGAAGATTAACAGGAAAAAATCTGATGCACTGTAGTAGACAGGCTTGCAGTTTGCAAGCTGATGCTGGTGGACAGTATGTATAGGGCAGTCACTTGTGGCCCAGAGATTCAGTGAAACAAGGACCAGCATAAGACCTTGCACTATAAGATGTGCAGAAGCAGAAAGCTAGATTTATTATTTCTTCAATGTTTTCGATGCTTGTAAATAGCTTTTTTTCAGTACCTCACACTTTTTAGATATGTTATTTTGTTAGCTGGCGTGCTGACAGGCTGTGAAGCAATTTATTAATCTGTGAGGACAACTTTGTAAATTATATTTGATGAATGTTGGCATCTCCCTACAGTTTTTACAAAGTAACTCTGCAGATGACATTTTTATCTTGTGAATGGATGATGAGATTTATTGGTCATAGAAAATAATCAAAGATAAGATCCCATTTGCCACGGTTAAGAAGCTAGTCACTTGTAATCTGTGTCAGATGGACTGAGAGATTAGGGGTAAAACAAAGATGATGACAAGGCATTCAGCAGAAAAGCACAAACAGCAGATGCTTTCACAGTTGAGAAGGAATATGCATAGTCCTTAATTTGCTGTTTATCATCTGGAATTATTAACCTATGGTTCATTAAATGAAGCATCTGCTGCACTCAATATGAAAAATGCTGAGGTTCCTGTACACCTGAACAACATCAGCCTTTGTCTAAAAGAAGAAAAACCCATGCAAAATGAAAGAAACTGAGGACTGTTGGAGTTGATTAACAGAAAAGAAGCATGAGACAGCTTGGCAACACCAAACAAAGGCTACAGGATTGCTTGACAGATGATATTCAGGTGCAGATGAAACTCTGAAATAGAGGACGTAGCAGCCATGGGTTTGAAATTTTTTTCCTTTGGGATACAGGAATGAAACTGGGCTCATCCAGTAAACTTGATGGTAAAACAAGAGAAGCTCCCAAACAAAACACAAGGGATGTCTCCAGGTAGCAAAATAATCCTTTCCCATGCCTGAGCCTTGAGCTGGAAGGCTTTTCCAGTAATGTTAATGGGCAGCTGTGCTCAGCCTCAGGCATGAGGAGCAGCTGAAGCCACACAGAAGGACTGGGAAAAAAAATGGCAGGGTGCAGCAAGAAGAAACTTTGGGATTTTGGCCTGTAAAAAACATTTCATAAGAAAGTTTGGAGCTTATGTGTTAGCTGAAAATGGGTTAGGTTCCGGGAAAAAAATAAAAGAGCCAGCCTCTTTTCATTTGATTGTTCTCTTCTGATCACAGAAAAGGGAATTTGTTCTTTCTTAGACAAGACAGATGACTGCAGTGATATTTGATTCAAGACTAATTTCTTCTCCTGACAAATTTGACTACTGCTTTGGCTGTAAAGGGATAAAAGTATTTTTCTTTGTATATTCCTGCTATAAAGCCTATAAAACATCTGTGTATCTGGGAAGAAAAATATGACATATCACTTATTGTTAAGATTTTCTGATATGATTTAACTCTATAGAACAGTTTGCCTTAAATGTCTTCATTTTATTACAAGTAATTTTTTTACTTCTGATTAGAGAATACAGAACTCTGAGGCAGAATAAAGAATTGTGCAGCAGACCCACAAGGACACTTTAAGTGGGCAAGCTGAGAGCTAGAAAAGGGATTAAAAGAAAATTTCCCTTCATTTAAATGGTTTACTTTCACTCAGGCTAGCTCATGTTCGGCAGGGAGGATTAAAAGAAGAGCTCTCTGCACAAAGGAAATGAACTACAGAAAGGACCTTCAGTTTCTGGCACTGTCAAGATTTCTTTTTAGGCCTGATAAAGTCACCATGTAAAGTTAAATAAAACATGGGATGCAAAATAGGAAACAAATGTGGCACAGCACATAAGCAGCTGAGGACATCTGATGATGCTTTGTTTAAGCTTAAAACATTTCTTTATCTTGCTTCAACTTTACGAGCATTTAAGATGCTGTCAAAACGAGAGCAAATCCCATGCATTGCATAGAATTATTTGAAACCTTTAAATTTCATATGCCCGCAGTCCAAGAAGGTCATTCAGATACAGCCTAAAGGGTTTTCCTCTCTAAGTGGCAATGAAGACATGCCCATTTTCATTAATGGTCATTAAAAGACTTGATATTAAAGACTTAATTTTTACACTTAATTTCCTGTTCAGAATCATGAATCATCTGTGATTTTGAGTTCTACACTTGCCTCATTTGGTTTTGCATGTTTTGTCCTCTGCAAGCACTTTATGTAAAGAAGACACTAAACCAAAACAAAAATCACTTAAGGCTTTCCTAACCTCATAATTGACTCATTCTTGCAAGGTCTCCTTGCAAAAGAGAAGAGAATGCAAGTGTTTCCAGGGCTTCAATAGCAATGATGGTACACTTTTATACTTGTGTCTTATATCAACTAAGAACATCTACAAGAGTCAGTAGATTCCAAAGAGCTTCTTGACACTAAACAAAGTACACTGAGAAAAAACTTGGTTAACGAGTACAGCATGAAAAAGGAGAATTCTTGTCCTGATTTGGTTACTAGCTTTTTGTATTGTCTCAGTTAAGTCCTTCTACTGTAGAGTTTTCCCTTGGCACTTTACAAACTTGTTGCTCCCTACCCAAACTCAATTTGAGAAATGGTGAAACTTAAAACCCCTTTTTTCTTACTTTTTTTTTCCTCATTGGAGAAGAATAGGAAATGTGTTTACTGCTATCTTTATAGCCTATGGGTCTTGATAATGAAGAAGCCTGCTAAAGAATTTCTTCACTGTAAAACCAGGAGTCTACACTATACTCAGGATTGTGGAACTCTGCTCTCCTGTTGGATCCTCTGGACACTTCCGTAATAATAGACAGCATATCCTCAGACTCTCATTCCATCACATTAGACACCCAGGAATCCTGTGGAGCACAAAGCTGGCATACATGCTGCTGAGTACTGTGGCAGCTTGAATGTTGACATGTTTTCATGCACGTACCTTCTCAAGACCAAGAAAAGTCAACAACAACAACAACAAAAAAAAGCTTGTCTTATGAGGCTTTTACTGTTTTCAGAGAGTAAAAAATCCCAAAACTAGTATAACAGGATTTTCCTCACCAAAACCACCTTTTCCCACATCATACTGATTTTCTAGCTGGCTTTGTAGTCTGCTGCTCCACCTATTAGTGCTCTGTTTTGGGATTTTTACACTAAATAGAAGTCTGGCACAGCAGTACTTCTAGCCACGTTGCTAGGATGACAACCCCAAACCAGCTGCTTGCATTTCTGATACTAGGATTGCCTCTGAGACTACAGGGACTTGAAGGTACAAGCTAAAGCCCTCACTGAGCAGACAAAACTCTTTGTGTAGACACTCATTAGCACAACCTTGCTGAGCAATAGCCCTTTGGTCAGAAAAGAAGCCAGGTCCTGGCTCTGGCTGGGCTCTCTGGAGAGGAGAATCTAACAAAATTGTTTAGTAAGATCTTTAAGGGGGCACAAAATGATCATATGGATTTTTAGACGATTCTTTCCTGATTGCAAATGCTAATTAAGGTGTAATCATCTCTTTTTGAGCATGCGAAGCCTGATGGTAACAATCTGCTCATACGTAGCTATCTTGTTCCTTTTCTGAGTGTACAGCATTTATCTGTGTAACCTAAGGACAGCACTGTCATTACCTGGATTTTTGCGTGTGGTCTGCAGTAAAACCAAGAATGTCTATAAACCCAGTTCAAATTGACCATTATGCAAATATTAAATCCCAGATGTTACTGCTTCAGGGTTTCAGCCTAAGTGCAGAACTGTGATGTGTTGCCAGTTCTCTCGTTAGCTGATAAAGCAAATTTGACAGACCGTCAGAGGTTTGAAGATGTTAAATTCCCATGTTTCTTTTTGAGAACAGAAGCCCAGATACAGAAGAAAAAGCCCAATTAAAACTCTCCCTTGCAGGAGGATTACAGATCAATAACATTAGATATCAGCATGTCCAAGAAGGAGAGTGGCTGTAACTGCTACATCCATAGAGTTCACGTCTTACTAGACACGGAATTCATTTGAAAAAACACCCAAAGACCACTCAAAAAGCAAATTCTACTATCACAGAATCGTTTCGTTCATTAAATCTGAGCTATCCCAACATTTTCCTGGGATGATGACAGTTCAGCCACAAACACATGAGGCAACACTTTCAGCATCCTTTACTTTTTCCCTCTCTCTGCAGCACCAGTGCACTTTGCATTCTCACAGCAGAACAAACATCTGTGTTGCTCCATTCTTCTCATTTTCCATACTAAATCCAAAGCACCAATAGGAAAGTGGGGAAGCCTTCAGACATGACTTTAAAAGAAAGTCACAGCATGAGTTCATAAGGATACAATGTTCTTGTCTCTTTAAATGAATCAGCTATTTAGCAGCTAAATTGGGAAAGCAGCCAAAGAGTTCCCAGGAGACCTGCTGGCAGAAACACATCATAGTCCTGTAATATAAAAATATGAACTCCATGGCATTAAAGCTCCTTTATTGTAACACTTTCCAAGATGATTTTGGGTAACAAAATGTAACAGCAAGCACAGGATCATATGGGATTCAAAGGCACAGACAAAACCACCTAAGCCCTCCTTCTTACATCCTTCTTGCTTGGAGGTGCTCTTAGCTCCCTGCCAGCCAAGAATGAGACAACAGGCCACTGTCAACTGGCATTTTCATTAGGGTTAAATACCTGTCTATATCGGTCACAATAGATATGTGCAACCCTGTCAGAACAAGTGGGACAAGCACTTGGAAGCCCTAAAAGCTAAGATGGTTCTAAATGAGCCTCCTTTTGCTGTTGCGCAGACACACAGATAGACATCAGTTACAATATGAGACAATAGACAAGGCTGAAAGAAACATTATTGAACACTCCTTTGTTTAAACACATTTGTAGTGTCTCTATGGCATGAGTAGCGTACTTGCCTTCATAAGTTAGGTGAGGGTTTTTCAGGCTAAAAGTCAGCGCAGGCAAGGACAAAAGATCTGTCTAAGCATGAGAGAAGGTGTTCATAGAACTAAGCCCTAGAAAATAACCTTTGTGATTTTTGCCCTGAGGAAAGGTCTCAAACCTGTGGCAAAACTGAAAAACCTGAACTGAGATGGATCATGTCACAGCCTGGAGACCAGCTTTCCTTTTGATGAAAGTGGCCTCACGCACAATTTATGGAAGTTCATTCTTACAAGAGCATGCTGAAAAAATGTCACTAACTGTGAAAATAAATGGCTGCTGCAGCTAGGGATAAAATAACTGCTTTGAGGTTTCACAAAAGTAGTATTTTCTGTTGAGATTCAGCAGGAGAGCAACAACCGATGCTCTGACACTTGTATGCAGAAGTCAAAAATCCACCTGACAGTCAGAAAAATAACAACTGTTTTGTATTTTCCTGCAATAGCCAGATGCTATGAATCTTGTGCAGCCTTGGGGAATATGAAGTTACTTGATAACATGCGATTTGATATTCCAAATAGAAGAATAACCTGACAAAATGATTTGCTGAAGAGACATTACCAGAAGCATCCAACTGTTCCCATTTCTCTCTCATGCAGTGTCTCCATGGTACCCAAAGGGGTGGACTGGAAGTACAAGCTTGCCATCAGATAGAAAGATCCTGAGCCATTTTTATGATATGCAGCCCATTGTATATATAATGTTTTATTCCAGTGTCACTAAAGGAATCATCATCTCTTTATATCCCAAATAATAAAACAAATGGCGTGCTGGAGATAAATTGCACGTACAAGCATTTAAGTCTGTAGGTATCCCCTATTGAAAAGGATAAGTTATGAGAAAAAAGGAAGTTTAATATATATAAACAGAATCTATTCTCAGACAATGTAAAGATAAGGAAAGATCTGGCAAGTTTTTAACCTTGTGGGCCATGGATAAGACCATATTTTCTCTTGATATTTAGAAATATTCTTGGCAGCGCATGGGCAAGGTGATTTCAGCATATTCTTCAGCAGGCAGTTGCAAAGCCTCTCAGCACTGGGGCAGCCATCAGAGATGCATTCCTGTAGAGCCATGGCCAACTAAAACAAACCTCCCTGAGAGAGAAGGAAGATTCTCCTTCTGTACTATGAGGCATATGGTAACCGGGTTCACACAAATAAACAAATAAAAACAGTTTTGCTTGCACTCTGGCTCCCCACACACCAAAAAAAATCCTGAAACAGCAGGGTCCAGGCTTCCTAAAAATACAGAAACAGCCTTTGTTTTATTTTTTGCAGCTTATGAGGAAAGCGACTGATTTAGCTTGCAAAGAACAGAGCTGGTTTTTGCTAAAATCCTTGTTCTCCGGTGCTTTATCCCCACAGCTAATTAAAATAAGTCTTAGAACAGCTATTAGTCCCAAATGCTGCTTATCAGCAACTTCTACTCCAGCCTCTAGAATGGAGCATCTAAAAGATGAAGTTGCAGATGAGATTTAGTGACAGATGGTAAGAACCACAATTTTCCTTCCTGCTTCAGGTTGGGAACAAGATGTCTCTGACCTGAGACAGGGTGACATGCTTGCAATAAGGACCTGCGAGACAGCTGGTTTTGTAAGTGATGAGTAATTAAGAGATTTAATTTCATAATTTCCGTGTGAATTTTGAGCTCCCCCAGATCCTTCAGTTTTCAGTCAGGCAGCTGGATATTTAAATACCCAGTCTGTTGAGCTATAGACATTACGTACTGGCTACAGCTTTACTAAGAACGCTAAGCCAGGTCCCATGAATTTATTAAGCAGAGAGCTAACAAATGGGTTAATTACTTATACAAGAACAGAGCCAGAGGTTTACCCCTAAATAAGGTATGTTTGTGGTGTCCATTTGTATTTCGTCTAGGAACAACATACAAACAGGTAGGATATTTCATACAATTTCAAAGCCATACTGAAGCATGGGCTGCCTGGGTCTGACCTGCACTGCTTTTGCATAAATTTACCAGTACAATTCAGTGGTACAGAATACATATTTGAAGAACCAGCACAACCCCCTTTTTAGTACCACCCTGTAACTCTAGATCTGGATTTTTGTTTCCCTCTCAGGAGTAACATAAAGCAAGGACAATGCTTTGTGGTTCTGTGGTTGTGACTTAGCTTGAAGTTAAGAATGGTTTTAATCTGAAAAGTATTTGCAGTTAGTTAGATGCAGACAAAACAAAAAATATAATATGAATACAATAGCTACTTTTGGTCAGAAGAAAATTGTATTAGTGAGCTCAGTCCCATAAATGAATAGTAGCCTTCATTACCCTCTACAAAATATCAGAGGTTCTGATACTTGTGGCATGTACAGAAGGTATTGAAGTTCACTGACTGCCAGTGGAAGTATTACCACACATTTCTGGTGCTTTTCAGTATCTATTATAACAAATGTAACTTCATCTCACAAGATTTTTCTTCATTACCATGATCTATTTAAAGAAGATCTTGACACAAACTGCCGCCAAGGACCGAGCTCTCCCTTGCAAGTTGATGGTAGGGGCTAAAGTTATGTGGCTGAAAAGAGTGTCCTGACCACCCTGGTCTAATGTCCTTAACTACTTTTTGTAGGTTCTCAGAGTGAGACCTTGCTCTGGCAGCTTCAAGCAATATTTCATCTCGAACTGGATAGGTTTTCTGTCTGTTTTTGAGAACTAAATTGGCTTGTACAACATTCTGATTCTGGATTTGGCTCCATGGGGCGGTGACTTGGCTGCTTTGCCAAACGCTTGAAAGGGGGTGAGCCCATAGTGCCTGAATACTGCTCCACTTGCAGGAAATCTGCAGATCATAAACTTATAATTCAAAACAGAAACTGGTTTCTCAGGGTTTTTTTCTGGGAACTTTTTGGCAACTGGGAGGAGTGGCTGACACACCAGAGGACTGTGCTGCCATTCAGCGAGACCTGGACAGGCTGGAGAGTTGGGCGGGGAGAAACTTGATGAAATTTAACAAGGGCAAGTGTAGAGTCTTGCATCTGGGGAAGAACAACCCCATGTACCAGTACAGGTTGGGGGTTGACCTGCTGGAAAGTAGTGAAGGGGAAAGGGACCTGGGGGTCCTGGTGGATAGGAGGATGACCATGAGCCAGCAATGTGCTCTTGTGGCCAAGAAGGCAAATGGCATCTTAGGGTGCATTAGAAAGGGAGTGGTTAGTAGGTCAAGAGAGGTTCTCCTCCCCCTCTACTCAGCCTTGGTGAGGCCGCATCTGGAATATTGCGTCCAGTTCTGGGCCCCTCTGTTCAAGAAGGACAGGGAATTGCTTGAAGGAGTCCAGCGCAGAGCCACAAAGATGATTAAGGGAGTGGAACATCTCCCTTATGAGGAGAGGCTGAGGGAGCTGGGTCTCTTTAGCTTGCAAAAGAGGAGACTGAGGGGTGACCTCATCAATGTTTACAAATATGTGAAGGGTAGGTGTCAGGATGATGGAGCTAGGCTTTTTTCAGTGATATCCAGTGATAGGACAAGGGGCAATGGGTGTAAACTGGAACATAGGAAGTTCCACGTTAACATCAGGAAGAACTTCTTTACTGTAAGAGTGACAGAGCACTGGAACAGGCTGCCCAGGGGGGTTGTGGAGTCTCCTACACTGGAGATATTCAAGGCCCGCCTGGACAAGTTCCTGTGTGATGTACTGTAGGTTACCCTGCTCTTGCAGGGGGGTTGGACTAGATGATCTTTTTAGGTCCCTTCCAACCCTTGGGATTCTGTGATTCTGTGATTCTGTAATCATAGGGTGTTTTTTGTTGGAAAGGACCTTAAGGTCATCTAGTTTCACCCCCCCTGCCATGGGCAGGGATGCCTCACATGTGACATTTTTACATAGCTATGTAAACCCCTAAACCTCCATCTGTTTTAAAGCATACTAGGTTCCTTTCTTCAGTGTGAGGAATGTCAGACCATGTGTTCCCCATGACACAGAGGCACCTGTAGTCAGTTTTCTTTTATGCTTCTCCTCATAGCAGATAACATGAGGCTCATGGTCTGACTTCACGTAATTGAACTGTAGTTTTACACACTGACCCCTGAAATTGTTCTGGTTTCTGAATCACAAACTAATCTCCTTCTCTACTGGAAACTGCAGGTTGATTTCAGTCTGTCAAAACCTGTATCTTCTCCTTCAGTTTTGTTTTCCATTCTTTCAAAGGGAAACGTGCACTTTGTTGGTTGGCATTGCTCCCATAGCTTTCCTTTGCCCTCTACATGTCAATACATGTTTATGATTATATTGAAAGCATTTGCAGAGAAGAGTAGAAAGTTTGTTCCCCAACATGATCCTTGTATCAGCTTTCCCTTTCTTTGATATTGGAAATTGGCTACAGAAGAAAACAAAATCTAAAAATGAAACACTTAAGTGTATCCAGCCAACTCTTTCCCCCCTGCTCGCTTTCCATGACCTTGGACTGCAGCATTAACTTCTCATATGGAACAAAGCTTCGCAGCAAACGGTCCAGGAAACGAAATTAACTAGGATCTTGATATGATATGCCTAAAGAATTTCCACATGTTTATGAGAAGGGAACTTCAAGTACTGAAAACACAATGCTCGCGTCATGCTTTTGCAAGCTTTCCACTTTATTTGTCAAAAATATCTCCACAGACTTTCCCATAACTAAATGTTCATAGCTATACCACCTCCAGCTGTGATCTCATCAGATGTCCCAGGCAGAGCAAGGTCAGGCCTAGCTGGTTCATGTATGTAGAGCTTCCAAGAAAGGCCACATTGGG
Organism: Lathamus discolor; assembly: GCF_037157495.1. Taxonomy (NCBI): domain Eukaryota; kingdom Metazoa; phylum Chordata; class Aves; order Psittaciformes; family Psittacidae; genus Lathamus; species Lathamus discolor. The sequence continues at coordinate 141,468,735 of NC_088886.1, forward strand.
AAGGGGATGCGATACCAATAGTACTGGATACCAAAATGTTGGACAATAACAACCTTAGTTTAACCTTGGGTTTTGCTACACACGGAAAAAGAGAAATGGTGTTGTTTGACAATGAAATTCAACAGCAGTGAGTGAATTAGTAACTATTTTGGAATCATAGAATCATAGAATAGTTAGGGTTGGAAAGGACCTCAAGATCATCTAGTTCCAAACCCCCTGCCATGGACAGGGATTTTCATCAACAATTTCTTGTAAATCATACATGCAAATGAAACGTGTGAAGATTGTCGAGTTGGGAACAAGAGTGCTTTGCTTTACACGCAGGGTGATGGGAGAAGTGGCTTGGATTAGCAAGGAGCATCTGCAAAAGGAGTGTGTAATTTAAGATGCATTTTTACAGAAGCTTTCAATGACCCTGTAGAACTCCACTGGGGAGTCAAGGTAAGATGCACAGTGATTGCTACTGTTTCTGTGAGCCCGGGGAACAGCACCACAGAGCCATTCATATAGTATACTTCCATTGTCACAGAAATTGCAGGATTTCTGGAGAAACTGAGTTATTTGGGCCATGAGAAGTCACTTATGGGCTTCTATCTTACTGACATTTTCATGATGACTTGCTTTGCTTATTTGGCTTGTCTCCAAATGTTTGTTGAATGGATAAATAATACTCTCCCTCCCCTTTTTCCTTTCAAACGGGAAAAGTGAGCAGCTCTAGTAACAAAATAGCTGCAAATCACCTTCAATTTGGTTTGTTGCAAATGGAGGTGTTTTCAGGAAAAAGCACCCTCTTCTTCTTTGGCTTTAGGAAGGATCTGGTGACTGATCTATTTTGAGGGATCTCTAGTGACCTGAAACTTAATTTGCTCTGTCTGTTGAACAGAGAGACAGTCAAGGTTCTGTTCACTGAGTATAAAACCAGGCTGATCCCCCGTTCTTATCCATGATAAGCAGCCTTCCAGTAGCATGTTTGTACTCTCACAGTCCTGCTTTATTAGCTCAGATGTTTTCTCACTAGCCTGGCAAGATACCCTTTGCTTTGTCAGCTCAAACTGTTTTCATACATAATATCTCATCTGCATTTCTTTCATGATTTGTCACTTTGCCCAACTCTGCATCTCCTCTTTTATTCCCTGTGAACAGCAGTTTAATGTTGTTTCCTGCTTCACTTTCCACTACTCAGAACAAATGTACAACTCAAGCTCACAAGAGGTTGTCTTTAGACCTGATGACAAGCATTCGAGCTAGATGTAAGCAAACCATGTCTTCCACAAACATATATCATACCCACCTCCCAGGGTCACACCAGATTGAAGGGACAACAAACCCATGAATTTGAGAACAATATCATTCATATATGCAGCTCCACATGCACACAGGCTGTATTTTTTAATGACGGAAGACAAGATTTGGGCTACACACCTCTCTGATTTATTCAAACAGCCTGGGAATTCATGTTTGCTGCTTGACCTGCAGTTTCTACAGATCATGGCTGATTCTGAGAGTGCTCTTGCACCTCTTTGAAGAGCATGCTTGATAGGGTGATTAGTATGCTGGAGGCTGACACATACATTTCCATGCATCATATCTCCCTGGGATCTAAAATGATGTTGAAGAACTGAAAGATTTCAGCAAGTCTGGTGTATTCAGACGGGTCTGATTTTCTTAACTTCATTTGAGACAAAAAATGACAAACAGCAAGAAAACCTTGGGCAACTTAATTATTTACTCGCCTCTGCTGAATTAAGCCTTAGGCATTCAACCTTGAAAACCATTAGCTAAAAATCTTTGAACACTGGGAACATGACAACATGGTACCCACATCAAGAACAGCAGACAAGGACAAGTATAAAAGTTTCATAGAAATAAGTACAAGGGAAGAGACAAAAAGAAATTGGATGGAAACATTTACTTTGTTATGGTAGGGAGTCAACTGAAGAAGTTTCTTGGCTTCTTTGAGGGATTGGTTGCTACCTTGACTGAGAGGTTGAGGATTGCAGGCTTGTTAGCAATGTTAGTTTTATCTGCTGAAATATGCAAGACAACTTCAAGTGAAATCTGTCAAATAAGCTGCAATTAGATTAAAATAAAAAATACAGAATATTGCCTAAGTATCTGGATTTCTCTCTCAAAATACCAGAAGATGCGATAAACCCAGTAGTGGTCTTTGTCAATCATACTGAGGACAGGAGAATAGGGACAGATTATCTAGAGACAACAAAAGGATGCTTTGCTTCCAATAAGGAGTTTAAATACAAATAAATAGCCTACAGAGCCACCAGTCAAAGAGTTGAATGTGACCTACGGCTAACTTTAACAATGCATGACAACAATGACATGTAGATAACAACCTTTACGTGTTAGCTTTTATAGTACCAGAAATTGTGCCAGGTGATGGAGGGAGAGAGAAGGTAAGAAAGGGGAAAGCATCCCAGTCATATGTGTCAATTTGGAAGATCTTGTAGCAAACTGCCTCCATCCAAACATGTTAGTTTTTCAGTAGCCTTAAATTGTCTCATAGGCATTGCTCAGGATGTCAGAGATTGAATGCTAACTCCAAGAACAAACTGCTCTCAACTGCGCCTTATTAAATTATACATATGCAACCACTTAAACAAACTAACCACTGTCCTGTTTACACTATGTCTTCCAAAAGCCACAAGAAATAAACCAACCCCCTTATCTTTACAAGAAATGCCTCTTGTACACTTTGTGATATGTTGTGTCTGCGCACAAGCCTGGAGACAAGCTGATTCCATGTACAGGGCTACACTTAAACTGTCAGGAAGCCCAGGGTCTGCTCCTGCTCTAAGCACAGGTTTGTTGCTCACCATATTTCACTTCCCAGGAAAAAACTGCAGGTATTTTATTAATTTGTACACGTGATTCTGTGATCAGAGATTATCATAGACTTTAGTTTGGTTCTGTTACCCCAAGAAAACAAAAATGTAAACGGGGAAGCTTAACACATGTTTAGTCTTTGGGACACAGGCGCTCTCAGTTTCAAGTGTCTTTGGAAAAAACAAAGTGTCCTCCAAAACTCTGTTGCTTTTCATGCTCACAGTCAAATAATCAGCCCATTTCTTAGTAAATAACAGGGTCTTTTATCAACAAGAGCCTCCTGTGATGCTTTGGATATATTAGCAGCTTTTCCAGTATTGTAACAGCAGTGGTAATCACAGCAGCTCTAGGTCCTGCGTGGGAAGGCAAAAAAAGCAGGGTAAAACTACTTGTATGTGAAAGAGTTGCATCCAACTGCGAAAGAGGCTTTGTATCCCAGCTTTAAAACCGTTCACCCCAGTTAAATGAAATGGTTGTGGAAGTCAAATAGAGGGGTGTATAGCACTATAGATAAGTTCCTGCAGCATAGGCTCCAGGCAGGAGGGAAGGTCAGTGTAAATCAAGGTAAAATGAATCCCACAGTGCCAATGCTGTGAAGGAAGTTCCATGATGAAGTAACTAAATCTGGGCTTTGAGCCTAATAAGTCCAGACTGAACAACCTCCTTCCTGTCCTGCACAGGTAGGAGGTGAAATTTGGAGTCCCTTAGTAGCTGGGTGCTACCTATCTGCTTTCAACTTTCCTGAGGTTTTATAGAGTTACCTGCTTGTCCCTTTCAGAGTGACACAATGGAAGTCTTCATACATAGGCCACATCTAGCACAACAGGAATCAGATAGCTGCTGCATAAATGATGGCAGATGACACAGTGCATGTCCTGACAAATCGAACCAGCTAGAGATCTGAATTTTGGTGTATCAATGTGTGCTCAAGCAACCATCAGTACCTCTCTAAACCAGTTTGAGATAGCTAAATTGAAGCAGGTTTTAAGCCAAATCCTCAGGAAGGTATCTGTATGTGAAAGAATAATGCATTGCTTCCCTACACCTAATATAGAGACAGTTTCACAGTGAGGAGGCTGAGCACTTCAGATACAGTTTCAATCACAGAGTTGGAGCTGGGGGTACAAGTAAGGTTTGTAGCTCCTCTTATTAGAAAGAGCTAACAACTGCTTCAAACTTCCTTGCCAAAGGCAAGATAGAAGGTTCAAGGGAGATATGGTACAGAGTTAGCAATGAAGGATCAAATGAAAGCATGCACCAACAACCTCTATTAGAAGCAAGAAAAAAATTTTGATTCATTTAGATTCTAATTACAAAACAAATAGCCAAAAGTAAGTATTGGTAGACATTACCTTTGCCAAGTCTCCAGAATCCCTTTTCCTCTTGAATAGCAGTGACAACTAAGGAGAAAGCATCAATAGCATCAATTACATCACCTCTGCTTCTGAAACCTCTTCCCCTTTCCTGACCTAAAGCTTCTTACTCCCAAGAAAAGAAAGCCTCCACACAAAAAGAAATGCACTTCCTAGAAGATGGCTATTATTATTTCAGAAATGAGCCTTGCCTCAACATCCATCCTCATGCTAAATCACTGGAAAAAGACAGACAAGCAATAACTCCTACCACATTCCTACTCTCAACTACCTTTCTGGTATGCTCCTTGCCTTACCCGTTATAAAAATCAGCTGTTCTTCCATCAAATTCAGCTGTAAAGTTTCATAGGTATCCTCCCTCTTCTTCCCTCTGCATCTACCAACAGCCTTCATCTTCATTAAAGCTCTTTGGCTGCAAGTTTAGTCTAATTCCTATAATTCCTTGCAAATGCTCTTTAAAGAAACATCATTAGAAAGTTCTTATAGCCCCCTCCCCCCGCCTTCTTTAGGGAAAGAAATCTATTTGTAGCAAAGTTTTCAGAAGGGGTCCCTGTGTTGCCTCTTCGGTGACTATCAGAGGCTTTTGAAAATCTGAGTGAAAATGATGTAGCTGGAATTCAGCTGTGGATTTCAGCCCACAGCTGATTGTCTCCTCTAGCAGAATGTATCTAGTAATAAGAGTCTTAGATAAGTGTATAATTGAGTTTCTGTTATAATTAGAAAATAGATAATTTCTTGTAGTTTAAGAATTGAACTGTGGCTTTTTTTCTTTTTCTGTGATTTTAATACTGACAAAGACAATACTGTCATTTGCATAACAAAATGACTAGGATGACTCTGCATCTATTGACTATTGCTTTTCAATCCTAAAATGTAGTCTAGGTCCATGGAAATATGCATTCGGGAAAATAAACTGATCTTTCAGAAGTAGGCATTTGATGTTGCTGTTGGCTCTGAAGCACACGCAGAAGCCTAAACTGTGTATGAGATGAGCTTTATTCTGTTAATGTGACATTTGCCAAATGGCACTGCTCACAAGAGGTAATTCATGAGTTCCCTAAGAGTTTGGAGGTTGATTTTTTTACCATCTGTTGGAGAAGTGTTAGCCAGAAAGACCATGCAACTATGGCTTCTGCTTGGAAGCTATCTCAAATACCATTGTGAAAAGGTGATAAACTGAGTCACAGTATAACCCGGCAGCTGAGAAAGAACCTGAACCCACATTCTCCTGACTCCCCACCACACCTTTTAATAAAGTGAACCTTAAAAACAAGTTCCAAGGCCAAGCAATGCCACCTCAAGTCCAGACTGTCAAACCAAAAAACAGGCAGGGCCCTGAATAGGGAAGTGTGTAGCTGATAATCTGTGCTGAATGATGTAGAGTTGCCATTAACCTATAAACATCATCTCTGTTAATAATCTAAAAAAGGAGGACCCAGGAAATGAGTCAGTGGAGGCTGACTCTCCTTCATGTAGCTGCTGCCTTTATTATAGAGTTCTCCTTCCCTCTCCTCTGTCAAAGGGATCCACACACATATGCTATTATGGGTTGGATTAGGCATCTGGAACCGATTTTGTGGTTTTATCTTTCTATTTTTTCTTTCAATAGTGCTGAAGAATTTGCTTAAAGGAAAAGAAGAGCAGTAATTGCATTAGCATTGAAAACAAATCTCTGTTAAAAGTGATGATCTTTGAGTCTAAACAACTTGATAAAATTCGCTTAAACCATAAGAGCCTAATACGGAATTGCGAACTGTAATCTAGTATTTTTTCCATCTTCTTCTGTGTGTGTTTATATGTACATACATATATGTGTATGTTTTTTCTATACATAGATACATATATACAGAATGACATTCACTCTGAAGTGTGTGGGCATACAGTGACACATTGAATTTTCACGCTCTAGCAAAACTCTCTAAAAAAATTCATCCTTGTCTCAAATATTGCAAAGATCAGCATTGACCACTGTGTTTTACCCCTTTATTAGAAGATCTTTAATTTCAATGGTGTCAACTGACACTGTTAAGGCAATTTTGGCTAAATGATGACTCGGTAAACATGAGCTTGGTAAACTGCCCTGTCCTCTCCCAGACACTCAAGCATGTAGCAGATCAGGAAAGTGTGTTTTCCCATCACATGATCTTTCCTGTGAAAATAAAGTGGTTTGATAAGGAAAACTCTTAGCATATAGGCCCCAGGAAACAATTTGGGAACATTGCACAGTAGGGATGGGATATCCTGGATCCCTCACCTTGACACATGTCAGAAGGGGACCTCTGTTTTCTTAGGCTTCTCTGTGCACAGCTGAGGGCCTGCTAAAGCTGTAACATTCCTAGTGAGAGCACGGACAGTGTCCACGTGTCACTCTACAGAACATCAAAGAAAGTATATATTTATGAACATGCAGAGGAGACTCATGCTTCTATCATGGAGGAGACTCATGCTTTTGTCAGTACTATGATGTATAAAAAGAATCAGAAGAGCCAAGTTAGAGAAAAGGCTTTTTATGTGGACTTAGGAACTTTTTTTCCCATTTGTTAAAGTGTTTTGTACAGTCGAACTTTAGAAGCCAAGAAGGGGGTGGGCAGGAAATCAGGTTGGATGTGAGGTCTAAAATGCATTGGCTGAAGAACACGAGAAGACTTATGGTGAATTTTATGCAAAACAAAAAAGACTTCTACTGCCTAACTCTACTGTGGGATAAGAATATATGGAGTGAAATGAAGATACGTCTCTTGAAAGTAATTTTTTTCTGCTGAGGATTATATAAAATCCTACTTTTTTTCTCTCTGCCGGTTGACTTATAGTCCAGATAAATAGAGTGCAAACACTCCTAGCTCTGAAGGATGTCCATTCTTCTATTTTTTTCTAAGAGAAGGAATGACATGAAACTTCCTCTCCAGGCTTATTTTCTGCAGTCTGGATCCTTTCTTGTGTTCAGTAAGTTGTAAAGACTTGTTTCACTTTTCATCAAATTATCTCTTCAAAATCATTATTATTTTTTTTTTCATTAAAAATTTGATATACTGAGAGCTTTCAAAGTAGATTTCCATTGCAAAATTGTTCTAATGGATATATTTTGACCAGCCTGAAAAAGGATACTGACACTTGCTGTGATAAAGAATGGTAAGGAAGACTATTCATGACACCTAATATCAGCTTCTAAATGAAGATTTCAGTAGTAGCAGTAATAGGCTTCCATTGAGTTAATGGAGCAAGGGGATCTTGCAGAGACTATTTATGAGAACTGGATATGTGCATCTTTCTGCTAGCTAAAGAGGGAACTCCTACTTTCTACACAAAAAAATCCCAGCTGTTCTTGGTGCTGCAAAAATGGGGATAAGTGAGCAATATTATCTCTTTGATAGCAGAGAGAGTGCACTGATGTTCTTCCCTGAGAAGGAAAAGAGACTGACTTCTTTCCAGAAGATGACATCCCTTGGGCACTTACACATGTTATGTGTAAGGATGCTGTAGATTCTTAATTCTGAATTTCTTAATTGTTTTTCATTCACCTTCAGATTTCAACAGGACAGCTGACACCAGACATGCCTAAACAGAGACTGCATACATGACAATAATGAGCCATGGTACTGACGGATATCTACACAGCCGTTTGCAGCACAGCATATATTCCTCAACTTCAGACCCTAAAATCTTCTCTGGAATTTCAAGGAAGAAAAATTCACTTGCTGTTGTCTCTATGGTATCACAAGTGCTACATGGTTGTCTGGTCATAGCAACATAGAAGTCTGTATGAATTAATTTACCTGCAGAAAGACATGATGTTTGAAATGATTTCATTCTTCAAGGAACTTAGTTTGGTGGCTATTAGGGGTGAAAACAACTTATAACTTTAGAGTAATCTAACAGACTGAGAACATAGGGCCTAAAAAGTCTTTTTGCTGCTGCACAGTTGAGCAATGGGAAGCAGAAACTTGTCCCTGATAAAATATAAATGAAGTTCTCTACCTTCAAACCCAGCCAGAATCTAGCCTGTGAGTCAAAAGGATGAATTGCCTCACTACTCAGCCTTGGTGCAGCAATGTATACTGTGGATCTGAGCCAGGTCAGAATGTATACTGAAAATCTCCTTAGAAAAGACCAAGTTATTTCCCTTCTGGCATCAAGTAACTCAAAATGCCCACACTGGCTGGTTTCCAGCACACAGAGTGCCTGTAAATCCCTTTGAAGTTGTTGATAGATGCTGGTACTTATCCCATAAGATAGAAACAAAATTAAACTTGCCATGGATTTATTAGAGATACTATTTCATGTGACATACAGTGACCTACCTTGCCTTTGTTCCAAAATAAAGTCTCACTAATACCCTACAGCATCCTCTGGGATTTTTTTCAGGAGGCACCAGGACTGTGCTTCATTGGACAACTCCTGCTCTTCTCAAGCAGCCTGAGGTGCTTGGCCAAACCATACATTAGCAGCACCCACCACTGGCCAAGCACCTAATATAATTTACTGCTTTTATACTCCTGTTTATAACTTCTTCCTTGCATATTCCCATGGCCAGCTAAACATGCCACAAGGATGCACATTAGTTTCCAGAAGCCATTACCTGTGATTCTGCCCTCCAGGAAAGGCAAAGGTGTCACAGGTCGTGTCAGCCATACTCAGGGAGCTGGTTTCTTTCCATCTGCTAACCCCCATGTGCTAATTTTACAGGTCATTTTTAGGCAGACTCTCCCTCAAGCAAAGGCTGATGTATCCCACCTTGTTAGAAAGAACATTGCACAAAGCATGGGGAAATATAATGGCTGCATGGGAGTGAAGAGCAGCAGCTGTGTCAGCATGGTGCTCGCTATAATTACACACCCAGGTTATTTTATAGCACACTGCTCGGGTGTGCAGGGTGAGTTATTGTTTCAGCAGTGGTGCATGAATCACCACCGGCGTACTCGTTTCACTCAGAGGAACTATGAGTAGCACTGAGATAATGTTAATTTGTCTGTGTTAATGTGGAACACTGTTGGGTTTGGTGTTTTGAATACCTCGTTGAAAGGGCTGCAAGTAGCTTCTTGTCACTATGAAAGCAACTACCAAATTAGAGGGCTCAGGGAGACTGATATCAGTGTGAGAGTATTGTTGGACTCTTTTTCCTGGTTTCATAATTAATTTTGATTTTGCTCTGTAGAATTAATTTTAACTGGCTGAGAATGGTCAGTGGTCTGGAAAATGAGTGCTTGGTGTTTTATTTCAGTATTCCAACAGTTTGCACTGCAGCTTTGAGCAGACTGGGCTAGAGACACAATAACTCAGGAAAACCATATCCTGGTTCATGTATATACATATAGATAGATAGATAGATAGATAGATAGATAGATAGATAGATAGATATAGATATATAGATGCAGATATCAGCATATGTGAGCCTAATGTTAATTCTTAGCACTTACTTCACAGATTAAGTTTATTCATTAAAACACCCAGCTGACAGACATGCTGAGAGGGTCTTTCCCTGGTGGTGGAGCAGCAGTGGGATGGGATGCAGTGTGAGAGCTCCCCATGATGTGAGGGCAGAGCTCCCCATGGATGCTGCTGCTGGGCAGTGCATCATGCCGCCTTGCTCTCTGCATTCATGCATAGGGTTTGGCCAATGGCACGTGTGTGTCTAGTGCTGGGAGTCACAGCGATGTCCCCAGACGTGAGAGGCATGGGCAAAAGTGTGAAGTGGGAGCAAGCAGCATGAGTCAGCCAAAGCAGAGTATTCCTGAGCAGAGCTCAGGAAAGTAGCAAAAAGCTTTGGATAATAACATGCAAATACAGATTTGCATGTGCATCTTAAAAATGCATGTGTCTCATTCTTGTGACTAGACGGCAAATTGTTTGACCAAGTGCTACTCTCTGAAAATTGTTTCCTCTGCAGGGGAAATATGAGGCACAGGGACATTAACTCGTCTTTTTGGAATCACTCAGCAGATTCAAGGTACATCTCTGGAGCTGATCCTGGACTGGATTGTCTCAGTAACTGTGTCACTGTGAGGCACACAGTAACTTGAAAAACATTACATTTCGTGATTAAAACCCATCTTCTAATGGCCAACACCTCCTATAAAGACAAATGTCATCCCGAAATGTCAATATTTTAAGAAATAAAAATCACTTAATAGGTTGCTATGAAGAACTTTTTTTTTTTACGAGGCTTGCTTCCCTAATTAGAAGTTACCAGGGATTTACCAGAGCAGTCTTAAAGTGTTTATGGGCGACATTGAACAAAATAAATACAGCCTTATGCTAACAGTGAACGTCTCCCGTTATTAGTCATAGCTAGTGGCAAAGTCTGTCCATTTACTCCTGATTGTGGACATGTCCTTGTGTCTGCAAAAGATAAAGGGGATTTTTTAATTTCAGCTGAAGAAAGTTGCATGGCACAAAGCTAGCATAAAAGCAAAGCAGAGGGACTGTCTGGAAGAGGCAAATGTGCTTGTTTTCCTTAATAGAAGAGTTTCATGAGAAGTCTATGGTGTGTTTAGAATCATTTGTGTGCCCAGCACAGATTTATTAATGGTAGCTGAAATTCAAATCAAAAATACCACAAAACCTCCTCAAAACAGAAAAAGTAATTAAAGAAAACAAGCAAACAATCAAACCCAAAAAAGCCACACAATCCTTTTTGGTCCAGATCAAGTTCTCTGAAGAAACTGCCAGAGCTATTTCCCTACCAATCTGCTTCTCCGTGTTAGTTTGTCTTCCAACAGCAGTAGACAAAACCACAATGACTCTCACATCTGTTAGGCCATTATTATTTCATGTGTAGGGGTGACATTGCCACTTGATGATGCACAGTAATGACGCATAATGGCCTGGTGACGTGAGTGGGCTGGCTTCTTGCTCTCTGTCACTGGGAGTCTCGGCAGCTGTGGCTGCTGGGTGAAGAGGGGAAGAGAAGCAGCTTTCATTTGAAATTGCAGTGTGACATAGCAGTGATATAATTTTCAGGGCAAGCAGAAGCATAGAGGTGTCATCATGTACGTGCGGGGCATTGAATAAGCTTCGAGGGCATGAGGAGGGCCATAGAGTGTATAGGAACTAGCTGATGATAGCTGAAACCACTATGCAGATCCAAATAAGCTGTGTAGAGCTCTGCATGTGACTTAGTGCTTCAAAACAGAGACTGAGGCAAAGCCTCAAAAACATTCTGCTTCTAGCCTGTTATGTGAAAGAGAGTGGCCCAAGCTTGATCTTAGTACAAGAAAGGGAAGATTGGGGTGGTCAGTTGTCTTTTTCTTTAATGGATTTCTCATAGAATCTGAGTGTGCTTATAAATTCAAAGGAGGAAAACAATGTATTGAATAATAATTAATATTTTCTCTATTGGGAAGATTACAGAGGGTAAAAATCTTCTCATTTCTATTCTTCTGCTGAGTTCTTAAATTTCCCTCTAGTTTTGCACCGTATTATTTTGCCAGGCTAAGTAAGCTGAGCTGCTGTAGCTTTCTCCAACGTGATTCCTACACCTGCTACAATTTAACTCCATCTTCCTTTAACCTGTGGAAAAGAAACCACATGCTGTCCCACACGCCCCCACACAAGCCATGTACAACAGGGCCTGTACTCTCCTACCACTATTGCAAAGCCAGATATTGCTGAGCTCTTAAAACAGCGTATGAAGGTCAATGTATACCCACATCATATAACCTATATTATAATCACAGTTCCTTTTTGCATGCCTCCAATTCCCCTCCTTCCCTGCCAACCCCAGCTCCTCTGGTGTTAGTTACTGTGTAGGAGTTTATGGCCTCCTTCCACAGGAAACGAGGTCTCCAAGGCCCTGGTGGGTGATGTCTCATGCAGCTTTCATTTTGGGTGCTCTCTTATAGGGCTGCATGTGTGTGCTCAGTTACCATCCTGAAGCATTTTGATGCCAGTGATTTACTGGGAATACCGCTATGGCTGTATGCACTACCATGGGTCAGTTCTGCCATAAATATGAAGGGAGACATCTTATACCTCCCATGTGAGCTACTTCTATCCCTTACGTCCCTCAGACAAAAGTGGTAATTTTAATTTCCAAACTCGCTTTTGCATTGCTCTTCAGCACTTCTGTTCAAAGGTTACAGCATCTGTTTTCTCTGTGGCTCCTGCATGAATTGCCTTTATGAGCATAATCTCAACCCAAACAAGATTTATTAAAAAGGGAAAGAAAAGGAAATTAAAAAAAAAAAGAAAGAAAAGGTTTATTTAACATTTGACAGAAATTTATTTACATTCCTTGTGAGTTAAACTGTTCAGCTGTGTGATAAAAGTAAAAAGAAATACAAATAGTTCACTTTCCGTGAAAATCAATTTTCTGTCTATTCAAATCCTCTGTTATCATGAACTTTCTGTCTAGAGAAAGATGTGAGTATCTTACTTGTTTCTCAGTGGAGTTTTCTCCAGGTAAACGCAGAGTAGAAGCTGAATCCATCACTTTCCCTGACAGCTGGCTCATTGAGGTTGTTATCTTAAGCGTGATTAACAGCTGCTTTTCAAATGCTCATTTACCTGTTTCAGAGACTTGTCTTGCAGAGGTTGTAACAAGTCAGCAGAGCAAGAGTTACCCAGGCATCATCTCTATTACATTTTCCTTTACATCAGTTTTCCCTTTGAGTCCATTTTTCTGCAGATCTATGGGCAGGTTGCTGGACTAGGCTTAACATTTGCCCAGTCTGAATCTTCTGAGTTTTTAGTTGTGTTTATAGGAGACAAGTTAGAGTTGGAAACCCTGAGCTGACCATCTCTAACTTTCTGATAGTTGAGATCTGGAATCAACCCGAGGTCTGAAGTATCTCTGCTGCTATGAAATAGCACAGAAACTGCAACTAGTCTTTGTAGTTCTAACAGAATTTCACCTATTCTCAGAACTCCTAAAATACAAGAAATAAAGGGAAATGAACATAAGCAATGCAAAAAATGAAAGGAACTGACTAAGCATCCACACAACCACAGTGTGTAAGGAGCATGTCATCTGAGCTGCATGGCAGGTGTGCAACTAAATGTACTCTTCACCCATTACCTTCTAAATCAGGAATGAAGGCAGTAGACAGCTAAAATGAAGAAACCTCAGCTAATGGTGTTGTCTTGTCCTAGCCTGCCATGAAGTAATAATGCAGTTAGGAGAGGCAGTCTGACTAGTAAGCAGATTGCCACTGTGGGCTGTAGGAAGGATTTTCTCACCACTTCTCAGAAAATGGAGGTCTTTTTTTTCTATGGGGCTGAGCTGTACAAAACCATGTCCTTGTCAAAGCCAGGCAGAAGACAAAGGATGTGTGCTGAGACGTGCCCTGGGAGATGCTGTCAGGCTGATGGTGATGCTCTCCTTGGCAGCCTCTTCTGGAGCGCTTAACCTTGTTGACACTGAATGTGTGACCAGACTGGCCTTGCACATGCGTTGAAAACTGCAAACCAGATACTGTTTAATGCATGTGAAGGGATGTTGCAGGCCTGCTCCCAGCTTGCTGGCCCCCATGCATGGGCACCTACACAGGCAGAGATACCGGCATTTCATTCTCTGTATCTCTTACTGACTCCTCAGCTTCCTCTGAGGATAGAGAGGCATAAGCCAGATGCCTTCAGGTATTATGACATTAAAAGGCAATTCCTCCCAGATGGCTTTAGCCATCTCAAACTTGCGTGTCTCCAACGTATTTCTTTCTTCTCCCTTCAAAGAGGCACCTCTGGTGGGAGATTATTGTGTAAGCTCGTGAGAATATGATGAATCTTTCTGCTGACACCTCTCTCACTGTTTATCTTAGTCAACTAACCTGGACTGGTGTAGTGGGTTGACCTTGGCTGGTCACAGGTGCCTAACAAGCCTGATACTCCCCTCCTCAGCAGGATGGGGAGGAGGGGATAAAAAAAGATGGAAAAAACCCTCATGGGTCAAGATAAAGCCAGTTTCATAAAACTAAAAGCAACAGCCACACATAGAAACTAATGAAAACAAAAGATTTATTCTCTACTTCCCACAAGCATGCAGTGTCCAGCCTCTTCCTGAGAAACAGGGCTTCAGTATGTGTAGTAGTTCTGGAAGACAAGTGAGGTAATAAAGAATGCCTTCCCCCTTCTCCTTTCTCTAAGTTTTTATTGCAGAGCAGATATTACATGGAATGGAAAATCCCTTTGGTCAGTTGGGGTCAGCTGTCCTGGCTATGTCCCCTCCCAAGATCTTGCCCAGCCCCAGCCTATGGGTGGTAGAGAAACATTGGAGAGAAGCCTTGATGCTGTAGAGCACTGCTCAGCCGTAGCCAAAACACTGCTGTGTTATCAGTCTCTTTCCAGCTGCCAATACAAAGCACAGCACTATGAGGGCTGCCATGGGGAAAACTAACTCCATCTCAGTCGGATGCAATACAACTGGACATCAACTTTCTCAGTGGCTAACGTCTGGTGGGAGAAGAGCCACCATGGATATTCCAAGGCCCAAATTTCTCTGTGGGATTAGCAGCCTTGTAACAGCACCCCCATTTAGAGAATATGAATCATGATTTCAAATGTTTTTCAATGTTCAAGGTTTTGGGTTGGGATAGCTGCTGCTAAAAGTGCAGGCTAAATCCTCCTTCTCATGGGTGGTAAAATCACTTTGGTTGGGCTGAAGACCTGGCTCCTAGTTGTGTTCTTCTCTTTTTGATAAAAACAGAGCTCTTTATTGCTGAGCCTCAAATGAGACTTTATGAGAGAAAATAGCATTTGGGCATGTCTGCTCCTTGCTCCAAATCACCCTCCCACCGGTGTAACCACTGCGATTATTGCATGCTCCCCAGAGAGCCGGGGACAAGCAGAAATATGGTTGAAATGGAAGCCCTTATCTGTGCAGACCTGAAGTCTCATCTGTCAGGACAGTCCTGCTGATCCAAAGCAAACCAATTGCTCTTCTAAATGGCTTTGAATTGGGGAGGGTTTAACTGTGAAAATAAAGCACTCCAGCCATGCTTCTCCCTGTTTTCCTAAAGGATGAGGGGTCCAAGCCTTTGTGTGGGTCTTTTCACACAGTTCCATCACTTTTACCAAAGCAAGAGCTGGCAGCTATTTTTATGGGGAAAGCTGCACAGCTTGCACAGTAGTTTAGTTT
Source organism: Lathamus discolor (assembly GCF_037157495.1). NCBI lineage: Eukaryota > Metazoa > Chordata > Aves > Psittaciformes > Psittacidae > Lathamus > Lathamus discolor. The sequence continues at coordinate 141,484,017 of NC_088886.1, forward strand.
TTCAAAGCAGTCTAGGGGATTTCATACAGATATCTTCCATTTGCTTTAATACACCCTCACTTTGATGAAAGATATGTGTCTGAATCCTCCAGGCTGCTTTGGAAGTCTCAGCTATAGGGTCTAATTTAAAACCCGCTGAGATCAGGTCTCTCCACTGACGTCAATGGGTTTTGGACAGTCCCAGTGTGCAGGATGTTTCTTTATTGGATGTGCCTGTAAAGGCAGAACCTAAGCCTGTTCACAATGACCTATTCTTCATTTCAGGAATATTTTACTAGTTCTTACTAATGGCCACAGCCATAGAGCAGTAGCATTTTCCAGGCTGCCTGGTGATGAATGATTAAACAGCCACAAATACAGTGAAGTCTTTAGTGCAATCACTATTAGAAAGGAATAGGGCAGGGGGGTAAGGTTGCCTGAGAGACATCTGTAGTGATTACAAGGGTTAAAGAGGATGCCCAGAAACAGAAAAAAGATACTGAGGTGGTAGCTTAAAATGAAAGTAAAGGCCAGAAACATGTTTCATGCTTTCTTTATACACAGCTTAGTTTCTGGGCTACTTCATCTACTTCTGAAACACTCAACATGAGCGTCAGCTTGAAAAAGAGCAGGAGAAAACAGTGATATTCTCAGAGGTACAAAAAAGTCTTTCAGGGACCTGTTTGCTTTTACTTTCAAGCACTTGAGGTCAAGCTGCTTGCCAGAAAAGATTCCCTCACAGATCAGACTAGCAGGGACTGTTTTCATTTGGAAATAAGAAGAAGGAAAAAGAAAGAAGGCCATGGGAAACATGGAGTGTTTGTTTTTTTTTTTGCATGTGGGATGTAATGGTGTCTCTCTGGTCCCTCATCAGGCAGTGATGCCTGATTCCTCTGCAGGCAGGAGGACGTACCTTTGGTATCCACAAGTGTCCAAACTGAGGGTCTTACATTCTTTATGAGCTGATGGAGAGTTTGTTTGTTTGTGTTTGAACCCTGAAGAATGTAAGATTTGAATCTTGTGAGCTTGGGAAGCACTGCAGAGACAGAAAAGATGCTTCTCATGGTCCAGGGAATGGGCTCAACTTATCTGTGGCTCTGGCTGTGTTCACAGCTGAGAAAAAGCAGGATGACTGTTCAGCTGCCAATTGACAGGTTGAGGGGTTTAATTAATAATTTAATAGACTGAGTCACCAGAGCACTGGACCACTTATTAGCTCCGGAAAGTTGCAGAACCTCAGGTTTAGGTTATTCTGAATTTCTTGCCAGCCCTTTGAGAAAACCAAGAGCACAATAATTAACAGCTGTGTATTGTAAGCAGCAGACAAAATTTCCAGTTATCTTTTAGGTTTTAATTTGTCCTTTTCCCCCATGAGGTTTTTCCCCATTCTGATCAATGAGCAGCACTCATCTATTGGAAATGACTGCAACTGAGAATGGAGCATCATTATCAGGAGGTATCTGTGGGCTGAGGTCATGGTATTATGAATTTAAATTGTGCAGATGTATGTTTTCAGACCTCTTCTCAGCTCTGGAAATGTACTCTGTCATTAGGAAATTCCAGGAATCACTTGACAGGTCTGGGTGTGAGGTGCAGAACAAAGAACCCATTATTTCTATGAAAAGAAGTCAACTTTTTGAACAGTTCTCATGTTTCCAGGCTTTCCAGAGGGACTTGCATCAAGAAACTGTACCCATTTGGGCATTTGATGTTATGTTCTTTAGCCTATTTTTCTAAAAAGAATATAGATCATTTGAACATCATCAAGTAAATCAACGAATCTGACTGAAACTGCAGAGTTCTCTCCTAAACAAAAAACAAAGTCTGCTCAAACAAGGAGTTAATTTCTCAGCAATGTGATGTTACTACACTGATGGTGCACAGAATTATGTGGTCACAGAATATAAAAGGGGTCTTCCACAAAGCTGGAAAACAAAGGATGCCGAACTTAGGAGAAATATTCAACTTGGCACTGCTTGCTTAGCTCCAATTGTAGTTCTAATGATTCACAGTCAGATATTTTGGATTTGTGTATGTCTGTCTACGTATGCATTCGTACACAGTTATATCTATACTGTCACACACCTCCCCCACACTCTTATTTAGGAACATGAATCCAACTTGTGATTGCAGAACACCCCCCTAATATTTTAAAAAGCAGTGGTAAGGTGTCAGAGAATTGTTATGACAGATTGTTATGACAGGTTAGTCAGAAAACTGACGTGTTAGAGAGAAGCATCATACCCATCTGAACATGCTGGAAAACTGACAAGATCGCAATTACATGTACAATTTGGAAGGAAGTATATAGGCATATATACTATAATCCCACTATAAGACTTCTGGCTATGTTACAGTACTTTTCCGTATATCTATATGGAACTAGATAATCTTCAGGTCCTTTCCAACCCTAACTATTCTACAATTCTACATGCAAGTCTCATCTGTACTCTGGATTAGCTGTCACAAGATACAAACTAATTCTGCTCTGTTGACTTTAACAGAGCTATTCAACTTCATAACAGCTGATTATGTGTTGCACTATATGTATAAAATAAGCATCAACATATATCTTATTTCTAAGGTATTTAGGTTGTTATTTTGGAATTCAAGCTATTTTTAAAATCTCAGGTGTGATGTCAGTTCCTCTAATTTTTCCTGCTTTCAGCACAAGGAGAATATTTACCTGTGTGTCTGGACAACATAATTTGGATTGTAGCTTTGATGTTATAGCATCAAAAACCTTGATTCTTTCCAAAGATGCTGATTTGGATGGCTCAGAAAATTGTTCTTAATCCATACATATTTTCTGTGTAAATTGAAAGAGTTGCTGTTAGTAATCAAAGGTAGTTTTTACACTTGCTCTGTAGGTAGGTTTGGTGTTTAGGATGTTCTATACAACCTTATATATGCATCAGTAAAATCAGCTTTTTTTCTTATCTGTCCCATAACAGAGATACAAGTTTGATGCATCAGAAGATAGTGCTGTTGCTTTTCTTAACATGCTTGTCCCACAGACAAAAACCCCAAACAACTTACTTTTTTTTCCCATTTAATTTCTGTGGCTGTTTGGTCTAAACTAACACACAGAGAAAAGCAATAACATGGATATCAACTGTAGGGAAAAGAAAACACCCACTCATCAGTGCTCTCTCGTACTACTTTTGCCAGATTTAATTTCAGACTACCCAATTTTTATCCCATCTCAAATATCTCATTTCATCTGAAGTTTCTGTGGTATTAGAAGAAAGAAGAGCCAGAATCTAACATTTATAAAGTCTCATGGCCTTTCTTTCTCATCCTTGTTTTTGTTTTTGTTAATTCCCTTCCTGTTTTGAGAGAAGCAGAGCCATTTCTCAAACAGTATTGCAGAGAACAACTACTTGGGGACTGAGCCATGTGCCAGTATCTGTGCCAAGTCCCTGGTAGGGTAGGGAGCTTTTGAACCATACCATTGCTAATCAAACAATCTGGCAACATTCTGCCAACCCTGTCCTTGTCATCTGCTGCTCACTCCGCACGCACACTCAGTGAGCTCGGCATCAGATTCTCCCTGCTGTGCGCAAAGTTTCTCTTTCTTTGCTACCAGCCAAAGGAAGCAGGGATGGGCTGATTTAAAAATCTTGGCTCATCTTATCTGCTCATGACAAATATAATGCTCAAATTAGCCTTGCAAGTCACTTTTTCCTAACTAGAAATTACTTTCTGCAATAGCCTGTGACATATTTTTATTCTGCTTTATATCTTTCTAGCCCACAGGTCTGTTTTTAATACCCCAGGCTCACTTTCCCAGCCTCTTTTTTGGGGTTTCATTCTGAAAAGAGGAACAGTTTAGGAAAGTGTTTAAGTAGACAAACACGTTCCACTGCTTTCAGGCCAGTTACCTGTGTTTTTAAAGTTCAGCTTATGGTTGTGTCATGGAATTAGTTTTCTCTTCCTGAACATGGACTAGTGCTATCTCCTCCTTTGCATACAGTGGCTCTCAGCGGTTTAGCTACCTCTTTGCTCTACAGTCATTGTTCCCTCCTTGCTTCTCCTTCTCACCACAAAAAGCAGGGCAAGAAGATTATGAAAGCAGAAATCCCCTTGGACAACTCATATCCAGGATGAAGAATTACTACTCATAAAGCATTCCTGGAATCATTCCCATGTGCAGGGAAAGGTCAGTGAGTGTGAAGGCCTGTGGAGAGCTTTTCCATAGGGGTTGATAATTTTCAGTGACATAAGGCTTCCCAAGAGTATATGGCAAAAGGAAAAGTGCCTTGAAAACCAGCAGCTCCTTCTCTTTTGGGCTAAGGCCACCCTGTCAAGTCTTGAGAGCACAAACAGGGCTAAAAAAATCCAATCTTTTGATTATATTACTGTTAGAAGCAGGCCACATGGGTACTTAACCTCAAGGGGCTGGACATCAGGCATCTAAATTTATTTTGAATAAAAGGGATGCCTGTGGATAACAGGCATCAAACCAAATTTCTGCAGCAGTGACTTAATACTTTAAAAAGCAATAATTTTCAAAACATTAAAAAGGGCTGAATCATAGAGATTAAGCCTTCACAATAAATATATGGATTAAATATTGTTAAGGATCATGGAGTTACGCTGCTTTACCCATCCCTGATAGTACCTTAGTTAATAAAATATATAGTGGCTTTGCTAGTATCAGTGTGGACTACTTCTTTGCACTGGATTGAACCAGAGCAATGGGCAAGAGTACTTACAAGGAGATGCAATGAATAGAAGGTAACATGTCCATCATAAAGCAGATACTTGCCAAGAACAATAAAGACCACAGATTTGCTGTTGAAGTTGGAACCATTTAGGTAGAGCTTTCTTTGGCTTGGATTGAAATTGTATCTTGCAAGGGGATGTTGGTTCATTTTTTCTTGATACCTACATCCTTCACAGACAGAAAGAATAAAACAAAACCTACCAAACAAACTTTATGGAAGGAAAAATCCCCAAAATTCCTGAAAAGATTGAGCTGTCACAGAGAAATCTTGATTTGGGCCAGCTGGTGATTTGCTCTTTGATTGAAATCTTGTGATTTAGAGGACAAAGTGGGGGTTAATATCAGCTCTATAAATGAAAACCCCAGGAAGACCAGTACATATACTTCTAGAATAGACAAGCAGTTTTAAAAACATTCCCTTGGAATAAAAACCTTGAGACCTGCAGTTTCAGTGATTCAGCAAACAGCAACAGTGACTGATTTAGCTGAGAGCTCAGAGGAGCAAGTTGCTGCTATCTGACAGTTTTGTTGTGTGTCAGCCAAGTTGCGATAACTCCCTGTGAGCAAACTGGGTTATCATATGTGAATGCTGCTTTTCATCAGCTGGCTCTACTGAGGGCACTCATGAGGGATCTGTGGCAAGGTAGGACCAGGCACACAGCCAGGCGCTGAGGAGCTGCTGACACCAGGTTTTGCTTGTGGCTGAACCCCATGCTGCTCTCAAATCACACTTTTCTCAAAAGCACCCCATTTCCAGGTTCTACCTAATCCGTTTTCAGATAACAGTAGTTCCACAACATGAAGAATTCCACATGCTGCTGGTTTGCTTAAGTGCTACCATGGTTTCATATTCATCAAAAAAGAAAACCCAAGGTAAAGTTATAGTTGGAAAATTTGTTCATTTCTGAAGAAAAAAGTGAAGGAACTCCTGATACAAAGCCCACTGAAATCAGTGGGACTTTTCACAGACTTCTGAGATTGCTGGGTTTTATGATCTTAACTGTTGCTATACCTTTGAGTTAGAAGGCACATTCAGACAGGTTATCCATTTACTGGGAGGGCTGTCTTGCCTTAAAGTTAGTTATCTCAGGGAAAATATCACTCTAAGTTCACCTGCACATTCTTACAGGAGGACTCCATTCCGGGTTATGCTTTAACTTCTTTCTGTACTGCATTTCCTCACAAATAATAAAAAGCAAGGTCCCTGTAAAGCAAACATGGTGTCTTGCTTTCTCTGCCTTCAGTGTGGTAAGCTCCTGGCAAGTGATAATGCATTGAATACATTAAGCGGCATTGTAAGCTCATTTTTTTGGTAGCTAAAATTTGTTGCAATTTGGATCATTAAGCTATTCTCCATGCAGCATTGTCTTAGAAGAAAACATATTAAAAGGCTATAAAAATTGCTGATACCACATTTGTTGACTGAAAATAATGGCCGTCACTGGAGACAGAGCTATTGGAGCTTGGCAAATTAACCTCACAACTAACAATTAAAGCAACACGTCTACTGAGGACCTAGTTTTATAATTTGATTCACAGAAGTAAATTTCTCGATGAATTTCAAGCTTGCAGCGCTGGATAAATGTAGAACATAAAGCCCCATGGAGTAAGGCCAACTTTTCCCCCATCCAGGATCCTGTTTCTATAGAGGAGTATAAGAGCGGGGCAAATGCATCATGATATTTCCAGAACTTTGGAAGGGCTGCTTTCCCAGATTTCAGTTATTTTCAGTTTGTATATTAGTGGAGTGGGAGAGGATGACCACAGCTCCCAAGGGATATTTCTTCTATGCATTTCTCCAGTTCCTTTTTGAAGCCATAAACTTTTGTCCCCTACTAAACCATATACTGCAGCAAGGAGATCCATAACTTTATATTGTGTGAAGTACGGACTTTGCTTTGTTTTAAACCTGCTCACTGTTAAGAAACTATAAGCACCTCTTAGTCCATGTTTTGCCAGAGGTAAACCTTTCTTATGCCACACAAGATTTAATAGACCTCCATCACGTATCACCTACTTCTTCTTCAATCCTGTTCCAGACTAGGCACTAAACAGATATACTTCTTTTTCATGTGTAAACTGCCTTACAACCACCATAAAAGCATTGAGATCTTGTAAAGTTACCCAGGTGAGGGTGAGTTCTACCATAAAAAGTACTGAATGTGGTTTGTATCCAGAGGACCTTACAAGTGTTATAAACATAAACCAATAAATTGTTTCTGCTCCCATGTCAACAATTAGCCATGTCTTATGACTGAAATGAATATGAATATGCTCTAGAGGAACTACTGCATAGTTCCTCTATAACTTTCTTCTGGCTATATGACTGTCTTCTAGCTACTGTAGCTGCCTAGTTGGGGGGACTATGCACAAAACAGCAGACACACCTCCATCTCTCAGCCAACACCTTGGAATGATAAGTGGATATAACTTTGATTCTCTTAAGCATAAAATAAAAATAAGAAACGAAAATGTAGGAGAACTGGATTTGAAATTCTAGAGAGAGATCTATCCCATGTAGCAGTATGTTTCATACTTAAGCACCAGTTTAAGTATGTCCCACCACTTAAACACCAGTTTAAGTGTCCCACCACTTCTGGGACAAGGAGTGAGACCCACTTGGTGCCCTGCTGAACCAGAGCAAGTGGGATAGAAAATTAGATTAACAACAAGAAGATAAACCCTCCTCATGGGGAACTGTGAGGTGCTGCAGAGCTTTTTATAGCAGCACAAAGAAGTGTAAACCTTCTTGACCCTGTGTGTCTTTCCATTAGGAAACATTTAAGCTGTGTGATATTTGACATTGCTTTCTGTAAATATGTAAAGGATCAGCCAGATGCTTTTTGAAGCTGGAACCGAGAATTCTGGGGGGGTTAGAACAGATGTTTCGCCATTGCCTACTGCTACAGGGACTGCAGAAGTTTACTTTTTCAGACTTTCAGCAACCATACAAACATGAAAAGGAAACTTTTACTTGTTACACTTGCCACGAAAAGGAAAATGAGGGTCAGCAAAATGCCCATGTCTGGGTATTGAAGGTTGTTTTAAACATCTCTGGACAGCTCTTTTTTGCAAATCCCATTCCTGTATATGGATAATTCTTTCTCTGTTGTTCATTCCTACTTTACATATTTTTATAGAGATGGTCTTTTGATGTATAGTTCTCAACTATGACTCAAAGCAAATACTGCATAAATCCCTATAGATTAAACAGTGCTGATTTAATTTGAAAGCATCTCGGGTCTTACTGAGCAGCTGAAGAACTAAAGTCTGGCCAGAAGGGTGCAGATGGAGCTGGCTGTCTCAACACTGCACCCTAGATTACAGCTATCATGTAGACCATAAAAATGACAGCCAGGAAACACATTGCATACATCATTCAGCTGGGAAGAGGTTTAATTCAGTGTTTCATGAAGAAGAAGGAAAAGGTCACATCTAATACACAGCAGAGAAGAAAAGCTTTTCCCAAGGAGATTTTGGCAGGAAAGGTCCCATTCAAACTTTTCTTGTAGGAATATTTTTTTTTTTCCTTGGGGAAAAACAAGTGTAAGTGAAACTTCTCTTACTTTCTTTAATTGTAGAACAATTCCCTATCAGGTAGAAACTGAAAAAAATAGTCAGAAATTGATGGACAAGATGCCTTCTTTCTGAAAGTAATATCATCACTTTTAAAAAACACTGAAGGAGGGAGTGTTACTTTAAAGTGAAAAGCAGCACTTAACCGTGAAGCTTCTACTGTCAGCTATTTGGTGATACAGCTTTTATAATGATTTCTAAGTGGGAAAAATAGTGAAAAAAAATGACCTTTTGAAATTTATTATATTAAAATTGTAGTGTTTTGAGCCATAAAAAACCCCCAAACTTTTCAAAAACTCCTTTCAGCAGGTGATTATTAAACCTCTTGCTATTAAAACAGTATTTTGGACTTGTCCGAATGGGATCTAGTTCACCTTGCAGTATTAATATCATCACTGCCACATTTTCCTCTGAAAAAAAAAAAAAAAATGCAGCAAAGGTAGAGCTAAACTCTGTTCTTTCATGGCTCAGCACTATAGAGGCATAAAGGAAAAACTGGCCAAAGATCCAATCCAATGCCCATTAAGAATCAATGAAAAGCTTTGCAACGGGCTTCTAGTGTGGGTTACCTCTCCACTGACTATAAATGATATTAATCTGTCAGGCAGCAATAATACAGCAATATAATTAACTTGGTTTCAATACAATCACTTTAACTTTCATTAAAAGTGATGAGTTTCTTTCAGTTACCTTGCCATGATTCATTTTGTTGTTGTTTGCTTGTTTGTTGCTGATAAAAATAAATAAATCCTTTTTTGGTTAATTTCTGCCTGGACTGGTGATTGTTGCTGTAATGGGGTCTGACTTCCAGGGTCATGCTTGCAGATGCAGTGACAAAAAGGGACATCTGTAGAACGTTGAAATAACAGCCATTTCCTCAGTGGAGCCAGGAACATGCACATTTCACCCAAAAGTTAATGAGAACTCGATGCAGTATTGACTTTGCCTCAACAACTCTATGGCCGGAAAGCTAGCATTACAATAGAGATTGCACAAGTTTCTGAACAGAAATGGGCAGGTGGGGGGCAAATGTGGCTCCAGAGTCTGGAGATACCAGGACTTTGGGCCTCTTCCTTCCAAAAAACTCCCTGACAGACAGGTTTGTTTTGTACCTCAGGGTTTCATTGGGCTGTGGAAACTCAATAGTTCTCATTGACTTCTCAGTGCCATGGTTAAATTGTGCCTTCTCTTGGGGCAAGAACTAGCAATGAGCAATGTCTGCCTCCTCTGCTGCTGTCCTTTCTTTGTCATCAGAAACTCAGGACACTTCTGACAGTCTAGTTGTGACTTCTTTCTAGTCTGAATCTCATGTCTAACCAAGATGACAGGAAGTTAGGTTTGCTCTTCTCTGAAGTATGTGATGCTTTTCACTTGAGCATCTTAATGGAAATTACAAAGAGCTGCACCAAGCCACAGCAGGGGAAAAACCAGCATTAAATATAGATGAGTCTGTACCATGTGGAGCTAAGAGGAACTTGGCAGGTTTGACTCCCATAGGTTCATGTGAGCACCTTCAGCTGCGATCCATTGAATGGCCGCCAAATGCAGAAGTCTCAGAGGCTCTTTCAGCCTGGGCTACAGAGGAAGAGAGGCCAGAGTATACATTTTCCTTGCATTCACTCCATGCCACATTGGTATGCATATTAAGGCTTACATTCCTCTTCCCTTTCTTTTACTTTTCAATCTCTTTTCTGAAAATATATACAAGAAAGTCCACAGTTTTCAACCGGAGAGAATAGACAGGGGTAGGATATAGTCAGCTTTCAGAGAGTCCTGTAAACTACCCATATTCTTTGAAAAGGCAGGAAATGTTTGAAAGTATGAAGGTCATAGTGCACAGTCGCAGAAAAGTTGCGGTGTAGTGTTAAACTGTATTATGATACTTAAGAGTTAGAAAAAGGTTCAGATAGATGCATCTTTAAGCATAAACATAGGGCTAAATAAATAATGGCTTGTAAAGGACAAACTGAAGAGTCAGGAGAGGAGTTTTGTTTGTATTGACCTGGAGGAATTTGGAGAAATGGAGCAAAGGATTAAAAAAGTATATACATGAATTTTTAATCTGGGTGAATTTATGCTGTTTTCACATTATTTAACAGTTATTTTAATATTAAAATCCAGCTTCATTTTTAACAGGGTAAAAATGGCATTTGAAAGGTAATTAAACAAGAAATATTCCCATTTGAGGAAGCTGGCATTAAGATGTGATCATGTCCCTGCCAGTTGTTCCTTCCTGCCCCTTCTTCGTCTCCAAGATATGCCACATGACTCATTCACAGCCTTCAGTTGCTCTGGAAATCCACATGGAGGTGAAATTTCTGTTCATCCAAGAGGGCTTGCTTAGGTCTCACAGACCTGATACCAGGTGTATAACTTCTGCCTTGTTCTACATGAGGAGCTCTCTGTATCAGGGACAAATCCTCCAGTATGTAGCCAGTATCTCACAGCCCCTTGCTCCCAGAAGGCCAACTTGGTCTCCTTTGCTTGGACAGATGATGACTGGGCTAGTACCTGCAGCCTGCTGAGCTGCCTAGCATGGCGCTTCCAAAAACAAAGGACCAGACGTTGGCCATTGGGCCAGTTTTGTAACTGTGAAGGAGCAGAAAGGATACCAGCGTCAGGAGAAAAGAGTAGCAGCATCTTTCTCTAAAGTCAGGAAGTCTTTGCAGATTTCACTTCTCAGCCTCAGTCTCATGTTTGCAGGAACCCTCACTTGCAGGTCCAACTTATATAGTTCCTTCCTCAGTTTCTTGTCCTTTCTGGTCCTTGCTTTGTGCTTGCTTTGAACCCAGCTGAGAAGGCTGCATCTATTCATGTCCTGTTTTCCAGCGACACCTATTAAAACTCGAATAATAAGACCAGCTGGCAGAAGTAAGCAGGAGCTGGGGTGAGCGAGCAATAATGTTTTACTGCCCTGTAGATACTTGGAAGCAGGGTAAAAGATAGACTTCACCCTTTAAAGTCTGATTTAGGTCTCTTCTGCTTAGGATTCCCTTAGGATGTCTTCATTCTGGGAAATCTTTAATGTATGCGATGGTTGGCAAGGAAATGCCTTGTTAAATCTAGCTTAGTATTCAGCAAATAATATCCAAAAGGCTGAATGATACTCTAATTAAAACCTATTTGCCTCAGACTTCCTCTGTACCCATTAACGTTCCTCTGCACTATATCCCTTGGCATTATCTCAGATGTTATCCCACCCGACTTCTCCTGCTGCCCATGGATTTGATACCAGCTCAGTAGGTCAGCATGTATTTTGCAGGGAATAGCAGGTCTTTAGGCTCTGAGCTTGACACATGGCCTCAATAAACAGAGGGTTTTTCACTGCTGAGCTCAGAGTCACAAATACAAATGCACTGGGCTTGCAGCATGTGGCAAAGTAACCAGAGGATGAGAGGTGAAATACTCTGTCAGTATTCTGCTCCAAGGCAAAGCCAGTTCCCATTGAAGAGCTGTGAGAAGGAAGTGCTCAAGGCTATGAAGCCACTTGCAGCAGGGTACTTCAAGTGAAACATGCCCGTGAGACAGGGCAGTTTTTGTTCCTGGATGTGGGTTTGGCGGTTAGAAGTATTAAATGGGCATTCCTAGCCCCTCTAGACATAACAAATCCTAAATGAGTATTAGTGGGTTCTGAGTATGGCTCAAATGCATGTGAAATGATTGTACTTTCTCAAATCCATTTGCATCTGGTGTGATTGATTTTGCATTTTTGTTGTGGTACCTTTAAAAAATCTCAAACAACCATCTTTCCCCATTATTTAACATGGTCAAGAGAAAGGGAAAGCTGAGTCCATGGCCCGCCATGAAGACGGAGATATTGTCTTCCCTGCTGTCTAACATATCCTTACATCCTCTTTTTTCTCAAGCTTTCATGTGGAAGTGGAAGGGGCAGAGATCACCTTTCCACCAAGTGCCTGGCATGGGGTGGTACGGATGAGTTTGATTTCTCAGCACTGCAGCCACTTGCACCATGGCAATATATAATTAAGGACACTAACAGTGTCAGGAGCAGTCTCTTGCTCCCAGCCCAGGATTAATGTCAGAGAGGATTGTATCATCACTGCTTTCAACTCATCAGCCCCTGTCAACTCTCATGGGCATCTGAAGACTGTGTTGCCCTCCTCATGCTTTGAGGCCTTCAGGATTTGAAAAAGAAGCTCAGAAATTATGTCCTTTATTTGAAAGCTTTCTTTTCCACCAATTTATTAAACATATATATATATATATATATATATAGACACACACATATATAAAGCTGTCAGGAAAATAATCCGGTGGATATGAAGTCTTTAGGCCAAGTGCTAAAATTAAGTCATGACGTAACCAATATTAAAATGGAGGGTCCATTGGTTTCCTTGCATAACAGATATATCTAGATGTATTAATTCAGCATTCAGGCACCCATGGGCAGTGTGTCTTAGGTGACCTCTTCCCCATCCACCACGTAAGTTACAGACTGAAACGTAACTAAAATGCTTGAGAAGAAAGTGCTGGGGAGGCAATTTCCTACCAATGCCTCCACCTTGGCACCCCAGCACACATTGTTGTTCCGCTATTGCTGTTAGCACACATAAATTACTCCATTTTCTATGACTGACAGTAAAAATGTGCAGCTTTGCTGAAAAACAGTAAATAAGGTTTGGGGCCAGTTTCTTACTGAGAAAATTCATGCAAAGCATTATTTAGTGTTTTGTAAGACTAATCTGCATTTACCTAAGGGCTGTGGGGCAGGTTTAGCTCCAGGTACTTCACAGTTCTTCTGTGGCTGTGCTTGGCAGGCATCCAGATCTCTTAGAAGCCCTACTTTTGTGAGAGCTGCTGTGGGGTGGAAATCTCAGTTTTTTTGGTCAGCTTTGCTTTCTACACAATTATTTTTTACTTTTGCCTCAGAGTTCTTCACTTAAATTACAACAGAAGATACGTTTAAATGTGTTTCATGCTTTCCTTTTTAGTCCTGTCCTGCGGTGATTTACTGGACTCTGTTAAACACAAATCTCTGGCTAGAAAACCCAACGCTGTGTGTCTGAGCAGAGGACAATGGGGGCTGAGATTTTATCGGGAGGGAGCCCGTCTTGTTTCATCCTTTAAGAGTGCTTGCCACCTTCTGGTTTGAGAAAGGATTACAACAGTTTACTCTAGGGCATATTGAGGAAATCTACTGTAAAAATGCTGATCCTGGTCCTAATCCCCCTGAAATGGATGACAGATTCTCAAGATGCCATAATGCTGATTGGAGAGCTCTGAAGTGAAACGACGGATTCTTTATTTTTTTTTTTTTAGACAGAAGGACGCAGAGACTTCTGGAAAGAAACAAATAAAAGTGGTCTTTTAACTGTAATATTTGATTTGATACTATTTGCGTTGTTGGAGAATGCCCTTTAACCATTACATAAAACATTCAGGAAAAGTACTGAAAGCAAGAATAATGAAAAATTAATCTTATAAGTGGAATAGGTACAAATCCTTCAAAAAGAAAAGAACTTTGAAATTGAAACTTTTTTCTCACAAAGCCCTTTGCAGATTCTGACCAGTCTGAGATGCCTCTGTTTGATCTTGCCAACTGTCAGCAGACTGCCCCATTTCAGTGATGATACTTGAGAGTATAATATGTGCCATTTGTATGAGAAGAGGATCTACGTTAGCTCTAAACAAGCCACTTCACAATTATGGCTACTCAAATAATATGAATAACATCAGTACTAAAAATCAAAACTTCAAATCTTTGCCAGTCATCTGCAATTTATCCAGATGAAAGAATTCCATGAAACATATATATAATGAAGGTTGGTACGTGCTTATTCTAATGGACGTCACATTTGTCTGGCTTCATGTAATTCATACTTAATTTCAGATGTCACAGTACCGTCCAAAAAAATCATCTATATTTAATTGTACAGAGAGCCTAATTGAAGGCACCAGAGTATCTGAAAGTGTTCCAGCAGTGCGTGAAGCAATGCGACTAACATATGCCATTTGTTTGTTCAATTAGTTCCTTACCAGCAAGGGACAAATGGGAAGTGAAACAGTTGTTTTTGTATGTGCATTTTTATGACACGCACATAAAATTATGTTTATATTGGAAAAGGCAGGTCAAAACCAATGTTCCTCACAGAGAGAGAATGGCAGTGAAGTTTCAATGTTCCTCAGTACTTGGCAGTTTACATAAGCTTTCTGGCCCAAAAACGGTTCATTGTTTTCTTAGCTCTAACTTGGGCTTATGTCTTCACGAGGTAACATAGCCCTTGTTTGCTTTTGTTAATTAAAGCAGACTTTGCTATAACTCACCCCTGATCACCGCCTGAGTGATGCCTGTGGCCATGGTGAGGTGAGCAGCAGCTGGTTGTGATTCACTTAGAAGAAGGTGTGGGAAGACAAACTGAAATTTGGAGGAATGTCAGCAGGTACGGAATAATTCAGTGTTGCGCTGCAGAACTCCTTGCTGAGGATGCTACATGTCTGTGGATGCTAAAATCTACAGACAATACACAAAAGGACTGGAAAAATAGAGAAAATGAAGCCATGGCTTTTATTCAGCACTGCTTTTATGCAGAAGAGCTGGGGGTAAAAGCTCTGCAAATTCATTCTGTCCATCACAAGAAGGCAAATCAGGGTCAGAGACAGAGGGAACAAAGAAAGAAAAAAGGAGCAAGAGGTCTCTGATGCACAAAGAAATATTTCTGCCCCTTTTGTATTTTGCAGCCAAAGTTCATTTACTCCTAGGCCTTTGCTTGGGGCAATGCTCAGTTACAATAACGTCTTGAAGGTGGGCAGCCCCGATGCCAGAGCACAGTTAGCTGAAGAAGCAGCTGACTGCTGACCCAAGTGACTCAGTAAGTGATGGCTTTTCTCAGTTTTGCCCTAAACCCTCACAAATCACTGCCGGCCCCATTTTGGAATGGTGACATTTTGGCAGGGCTTCCTTTCCTGGCCAGAAACAGCATCAGGTTTATGAAAAGCGAGATCATCCCATCTAGGCTAATTTCTCCCACTCTCCCTACCCAAACGAAAAATCACAGTTCTTCCTTCTCAGACTCTCTTGACAGAGCCCTAAAATACATGAGGACCAGGGGAAGTGTAGGTTAAAAGCTAGAAACTTCCTCCTGCACAGGCTGCTGCTGTGTCACAGTACTGATAGCCAGGAGAGCTCTGCAGTAGTATGTGTGAAACAGGTCTCTCCTTGTCACATTTGATGCATAAATCAACTTCTTGTTTCTTTGCACTGGTTGAGCCAATTTTCCTGCCTTCTGTTCAGCCATATGAAAGTTACTGATAGGAAACATGTTAACATAAGAAGATTTTTTCTCATGTCTCAAGCTCCATTCATTTGCTAAAGCAAAACAGGGTACATTTTTTCACTAAATATTTGAGTTGACTGCCAATAACAAATCTGACTGGCCATATTAGAGACAGAACAATTGTGTCTGAGCCTTCACTGACTGTGTGGTTTGTTAATTTAAATATTAATTTTGCTACCCAAAGAAGATCAGATATTGTGACTGCAACAATGAAAGCTCTCTGCAGGCCTGCAGGGTCTCGGGTATCTACCGTCACACCACAGTCTATCCACCAAGGACTAAACACGAATTCATTTGTCTGAAATATTTGAACCATCCAGAAGAACACAAATGTTTGGAGGCTGAATAATCTCTAATAACGACTAAGAAATCTGTACATTTTACAGCATTTTATTGTCTCTTTTTTAGGATCAGTTTGCTGATTTTTCATGTGAAACATTGCTGCTCTGTAGATCAAGTGATAGCCATTTTTAGAGTATTTTGGAAGGAAAATTTCATTGCTTTGGCTGGTCACAAGTGATACAGTATGAGTCTGTTCATTATTTGGTTGAACATATTCTGGATTTTGAGGACAATATATTTGTAATTCCCTCTTGGCAAATGTTTTTTTATTAAATACTTTCTTAAATAAACTAGTTTCCATGGATGTTCCTGCCAATACACTTATTTATTCAAAACTTTGGCCTTTATCCAAATTGACCCTTATTTGTCAGTCAAAATGGACAGATGGAGGAGGTCAGCATTTTCTGGGGCCAGGCCATAAAAAAGAAATATTAAGTTCCAGCTCTTTCCATTCTGTTGAGAGGGCATTTCATTTTAAGCATGGCTGATTCTACAGCTTTGAAATGATGTTTTCAGAAGATAAATCCTAAAACTGCTGTTAAATCTGTTGCATTTCTCAACGCATGTGAGGCAACATGAGAGGAAGCATCAGAGCATGGTGAAACACCATTTCCCTGAAAGGAAGGAATATAGCCTGATTTATCTTGCCATGCCATTTGCAGCTGAAATAAAAAAGCCCTACAGGTATGAAAGCCATTGGATGGTGCCAAATACATGCAACCTTTGCTCAAGGTACCTGCTGTCTGAAGACTTCTGCCTGCTGTAAGATATCACAGAGGTAAAAGGATGATTAAGTGTAAGTGCCTGTAGCCATAAGCCAAAAGCTTCCAGATGAAATAATGCTCTCTCTCATAACAGAAGCAATTACAATGTAGCTGTCTCTATTGCGTTTAGTATTGCTACTAAAAGGCTGCGCTGTTTTCAAGTACATGAGCGATAGCAGCTAAATTTTTATGGGTAAAGAGTAGTTTCTGCTGAACACATCTTAAAGCATCTGGAACTTCACAGGAAGCCAGACGCGGCCTATGCAGGCCTCCAGAATAGGTATTTTGGATGTGAATACATAGCTTGGATTGAAACTATGCATGCATGCCTTCCTTTATACATACATAAGCATATAGGGAGAGAAAAAAGTGCTCTTAGTCTTATTTGGCTTCATCTCTGACATAAACCACTATATCCATCGGATGATTGAAAAATTCTCTTCATAGGTCCTCTATTTTGGACATAGTAACATCTTTCTCATGAAAAATCATCCTTTTTTTTTTTTTTTCCATAAAAGAAACCTAGAACTGATAAATAGGTTGGTTTGGTGTTTCAGTTTGGTTTTGTTTTATTTTGGGGTTGCTTTGTTGGGGGATTTGTTTAGATTCATTTGAATCCAAACTATTTCTTGGCTTTTTAAATTATTGACATTTTTATGACAGCTAAAATAATGAACATTTTTCAGCAATCTCTACTAGTTGCTTCAATGTGTTCAAGTGCTTTGTGTAACTTAGCAATTTACAGGAAGATCAAATTCTTCATGAGATGACATCTAGAAATCAATGTCATGTTTCCTGTGCTGCCTCCACCGTGGAATGATGTGCTCTGAGCTGCCTGTGCCCTGATCCTCCTGACCTGAGCAGGTCAGATTGTGAAACATCAGTGAATCCATGCTGGGAACTGATGCCCAGTAGAATTCTACAAGAACCTTATTTTTATGGACATAAAGGTGTACCAGCCAAGTCTCCCCAGTCAGAGGTATGTCAGAGGTCTTAACATCATCCAATAAATTAGTATGTGGCTCATAATTTGATTTGGAGTCATCAAGAAGCAGAGAGGTCACCACGTCTCTAGACAGTCAATTAGGTGATTAACTACCTCCACCATTAAAGCAAACATAGTCATTTATTTCTCACTAGACTACATCTGGCTTGATAACTTTCGCATATTAAGGAGACTTCCACTGCACACTGTTTCCAACACTTAACTTTAGAAAATACTGCACTGAGATAGTCCCTCTAGGCAGGACTTCCTAGTTGTTTCTGAGACTTGAGGTTACATCTTGCAAAATGTTTTGCTATGTGGTCTGGATCTACAGGGTAAGATAGGTTTAACTAGGGGATCTTTTGCACAGCATAAATCTGCTTTCTGTGCAAAATATATTGAAGGAATAAACCCAGCATTGTGTAAAAATGAGCTTAGAAATTGTAAAGTCATACTGTTTTCTGCTTGCTAATCTTCTGCTTGCATAAGCTTAAAAACACAGAAAAAGAGGGCTGGATTTCAAGAAGTGGTTCGTTCTCTCCACATCACCTTCAGCTGTAAACTACACAATTCAAACCACGTATGTGAAACCCTCTCTTAAAGAGACTTCTCATGATCACATCTCCTTGTTGAGCAGTTACACTCATTTGTTTCCTGAATATGACTCCTAAATCCTTTTTCTTGGAGGGTATCCCTGTTTTCTATTAGATCATAACATACCATTTTTCAGTGGTGTATCTTGAAGTTATTTGAATAGGCCAGATGGCAATCACGTGATGCTAGATCCCTCCGGATCATTCTCTTGCCCTTATCTGTACTTAACAAGCTACCAGGCTTTGTCCATACTTAAGAATTACTTCGTACTTCCTTGATACTCCTTAACGAAACATCTACAACAGCATAATCCTGAATCAGAATCACTCCCAGAAAATCTGCCCAAGAGCAACACCTTTTTGCTAATGATTTCCTATTAGTAGATCTCTTTTGGCATTTGTCAGTTAATTCTTTGTCCATATATTGTATTCTTCATTGGTTCTAAAGTTTAATCAATCTTTGAGACAATTCTATTTCAAAACCTTAAAAAAAGATGTAACATCATAGATTAATAAAAAGTACAACTGGAGAAAATAAAAGGATGATCAATTCTTTCCCATACTCCCAGACAGGATCATATGTACCAGTATCTCATTCTAAGAATATTACAGCTTTGGGATAACTTTATCATCAAGTCTTGCATCCTTGTCAAAGAACAAATTAGGTTTTGTGTGACAAAACCTCCTATCCACAGAGCAATGTTTATTGGCATTATAAACCTTTTCCTTACTGATTACATTTTAAGAGATGTCTTTTAATTCCAAGTGTTCACATTTGAACATCCCTTTAAATGTAGAAATGAAGAATCTTTGTTCCGCATTGCAAGAAACTTCGTCTGTTTCCAACTAGATATTATCAGGCTCCTCATCTCTATCCAAAATTACAGTTTGATTCAAAGATCATTAAAGCCAGCAGGAGTATTTGCAATTATTTAATAACCCAGGTCTTTTCTACTCTTTAAAAGGTTAAAATATTTGACAGCTTCTTAGTCTAAAGAGAATTTCCAAATGGGTAGATTTTATTCTACTGTGACATAATAGGACCTCAGAAAGCAGGAACAGTTGTCTTTTTCATATTCACATGCCAACATGTGTCGAAGGATTAGACTACCGCTTATAGTAACAACCTACAAAACACCCTTGGCTTCTGGAGAGTGAGACATGAGCAGAAGGAAAGTTTGTTGGTGAGATCAAAACCTCAGAAAGACAGAGAGTGACAAGTGACAACTGTATGCCTAAGGTCTTGTTTTTATTATGTAAGTTTGTTTCCTAGAGATACATATCCTAAGGACACTAAATTATCTCTGAACTTTTCTTGTATTACTTCAGAATAAACTTGTGTGAAAGGCTAAATACTGCCCCCCACATTCTTTTTTTGTGTCCTCACCATTCATTACACACATTCTATTGTAAACTAGAGGAGTTTAGCTTACAGTTTTGTTCATTCTCAGAATTTATCTTCTTGATCAGATCTGCTTTTCCTGAGCAGTTTAAAAGCAAATTAGTCTCCAAGCACCTAAAGTGACAAACATCTAAAGTATTATTGACCATTTTCATCTTTCATATGGGGATTTTAAGATTAATGTGCTGCATGCCATAGAACAGAAAGTAAAATAAGCTTCTGATGAGGGAAAATATGAATTTTTGAGAAGGCAATTTCTTGATAGCACCTTTTATTTATTTAATGTTTTACTTTGTTATTTGAAAATGAAACTGTCTAATCTTGGTTTGTCATGATTAGTTAATAAAAGTTAACATATTTGGAGGGGGTAGAAAGGGCAATTGACACAAATTCTACAAGTTTATTACTGAAAACTTAGCTCCCCAAAACTTGATGCTATAAAGCAATTTATGTAATCTTTCTAACTGAGCTTTCTCAGTTGGCTGGAAGGCATATGGGCTTGGTAATTGCATGCAATGCAATTTGTGGGATCTTTTCTACGTGGGATATTGGTATTTGCTTAGCTGGGGTTCTCCTGGAAGGGTATCCTCCACTTTGACACTCATGTCACAGGATGAGGACCTTAAGCTTTCCCAAGGGAGCTGGCTGGCTATGCAATCCCCGCTGTGTGTGTATCTCACAAGAATTAATGGTGACTTGCAGTTACAATGCAAGTATTCATGGTTTTGCTGATAAGTGGAAGGAAAAAATATCATCCGGTAGCCTTGGCAAGTCATGCTGAAATAGATTAAAATCCTGTCTGTTTTCTAATAGTCAATAATACAATGCATTCACAGGACTTGCAGAGCAATTCCAGCTGTGAGCACGCTTCAGCACCACCAGCTCAAGGCTTATTAGGCTCTACAGCTGGAACCTGCTACCCTGAAGATGATGTCCTGGCTAGGATGAGGCTGCCATGCAGAGGAAGGGGAACAGATGGGGAAATTGGGTCTGAGTGCAAGGAGTAAAGTTGGGTTTGATGTTCCACACTGTCAGCTGGAGAAAAAGCGGTGGTTGATGTCAACTTGCACACCCAAACCCCTCCCTCAGCTGCAGATAGCCCTGCTGTTCCTCACACTGCAAACCACAAAGCAGATGAGCAGATGATGGGACTACGGTTACAATGCTGTCCCAATAAACTGCTGACCTGGATATATGCATATTTCAGTTGTGCTTGTGGTGAGCCTTCAGTCCCGAAGTTTTGTTTCATAGGCTAAGATACAAGCATAAAAAGGAAGACAGATTTGAGAAACAAAGTTAAGTGTCATGGATGCTCTCTCAGCAAGACAAAAACTATTCTTTTTTAGGAACACATTTCAATCAAAACTAATTAAAATATTTTAAATTTCATTTAAACACACGTAAAATTATACTTTCAGATTGCTACTGAACTCTTCTTCCTGTTTTTTGTGCTTCATTCTGAATTTTCTGTTCCAATGAAATGCCAAAACCTCAAAATAGATAAAATTTCCTGTTTCTTCTTTTAAAATTTTGAGTTGAACAAAATAAACCAAGTTTTTCTGAAAGCATAGCACCACATATACTCTGTTCTTTTCTTAAAAAGCTTGCAATGCTTCTCTCATTCAAATTATGATCATTTACTGCTATGAATGTTATAATGAATACAATTCCATATTGCATATCATTCAAACAAAAGAGAAAAAGTAAGAATTACAGACAATTAAGTGGATGAAAATTCTGCAGCAGATGCATGGCATAATTTTGTCAAAGAAGCATCACAGAATTATACGAAAATACCAAAAAGAGAAAGAGTTTCATCCCCAAGTTCCTAAAATAACAAAACTGACTTGGAATCAAAGAAGAAAGTCGCTCCAAGTGAATTACAGGGTTCCCCCTGGCTGTATTGATCTTTGCGGAAGAATCTTCTCTCTTTCATCTCTTTAGCTGTAAGTGGAGGGTTATCTAAGGATCTGTATCTTTGGTGGTATGAGTAGCTTTCTGAAGGGAGTGTTGTAGGTAAAACATAGAAAGACTGGACAAAGACTGCTTCTCTTATCCCTGAGAAATCCTGTCTGACCCTTTGAACAACTGTCAAGTCAATGTGTAATATAGATAAGTTACCTTGTTGAAATCTTCAGTGAATATCCTTGCAGTAATTCAAACGCTTCTTACTAATGAAGAAAAAGAGGACAGATAGCTAGATCTCAGTGGATGAGAGCTATCACTGAAGAGTAAAATTCCAAGTCTTATAATAACTAAATATATCATCCACCCTGAATGAATTGTTTTGAAATAACGTTTCACTTGGAAATAGATGTTAGAGAGAATCTAAAGTGCTGGTAAATGTTAACAAAGAAGCATCAATCCCTTATTTTTCTTGGACTCACTTTTGCATTACTTACCCCTACATTTCCTAATTGTTTGCTACTGTTGACTGTGCTGCCTCATGAACATGCAACTTGCTTTCTGACCTTGTGGTTGACTTTAAAAAGTAACTTTCTGTAAGATATGTTAAAACTCCACCCATAATCAGTTATTAAATTAATTAAATACTATCATTTCTGAAAGATGACAGTGCTCCTTCCCAGAGTGATGTTTCTCTACTCCCACCTTGTTCCAGCCCACACCAACTCCAAGTCAAAGCCAGAACATACGCCTTGCTTTCCTTTGGACATATCTGACCATTTGTCTGTCTGACAGCCCCATCTTGGAATACCTTGCTTGGAGAAATGTAGTTGTGCTTTTGCACTGCAATTAGCGATAGTCCTAGCAGTGACTGGTGAGACCACAGCAGAACTGGACAGATCATTTGGAAAGTGGCCAGATGGCAACCTGGTTGCTATTTCTGCTACTGAAAACAACACAATATCCATAGTGTGATCAAATTCAGACAGTATTTTCTTCCTCTTCTTGTTTGTTGATAATAGAAAGTATGGTCCCTGAAGGGGGTGAACTTATTATTACAGCCAATTGAATGTACTGTGTAGTTATGTCCCAAAATACCCATGTGAGAATATATTCAAAGTCTTCTTAGGAGTCAGTGAATAAACCCTGGCACTGTTGACAAGCCCACTGGGGGCTATTAAATGCAGAAATACACCTCTGGCACAGCAAGTCTCTCAACCACAATTTCCTGAGGGCTGTGAGAGTATTTTGGGAAAACTATCATCATATAGTCATCTTGGTTTATATTCTTCAAGAGGCATCTGCTATTGGCCACTGGTGGAACAGAGGGACTGGAGTAGGTGGATGCATCACAGAAATCAGAACTACTGCTCTTAATGAAACTGATGGGAGTTTTACTGAGCACCTCAATGGGGAAGAGATTCTCTCACAGCTTTCACAATGGCAAAATTTCATTACCAAAGTAAACGTTCTCCTAAATAAACATGACAAGTATCAGCATTTGTGCTTAGATTTTGCTGCTAGGGCTGGGGTACTTCAGTACCTAGCTCATTCATACACAGCTAGCTTGCATATCTTCATATCTAACTGAGGTCTTCTATGCAAACCAGTTTTGTTACTTGAATATTTCCCTGAATTACTCAGTTATGGGAAGCATAATCCCAGATTTTATGATCTTGTTGGATCTGCAGAAACCACTGCTAGTACCAAAGCCATTCCTGTGGCTTCAAGCTAGAGTAGGTGCAGCTTTTCTCTGTAGTCACTGCTGTAGTCAATGCTCACCTGTGTTAAGGACTATGCTAAAAAAAAGAGGCAGAACCTGCCACTTTGGGAGGTGAAAGGATTGTTACACAGCATTTTGTCTCTGATACAGTGCTCCCAGACACAGTCAGAAGTAAAGAGTTTGCAAAGAAATGTGGGACAACAGGGAAGATCTGTGGGGCAGGACGACATCTGTCATGAAGTCTTTGGAACAATTTGTTCATGGTGAAGAGGTTTAAAATTTGCTCTTTTTGGATGATCTGAGATGTTTTCAGAACCCAGATTATGAAATTACTTATGTTTATTTTCCACATATAGAGTGCACATGCTGGGAGAAAGGTGAATACTGAACCTCAGGACTATGAGGAAAGGATAAACATATATATATGTGTGTGTGTGTGTGTGTGTGTGTACTTGGAAAGAGACCCTTCTTCCAGTTTACATAGAGGTCACGTTGCCTGATCAAATTTTAAACCTACAAAGTCCAATATTAGCTAAACTATCTGGGATGAACTGAAGTTTTCCCACTGCAATGCTCGTGACGATAATGGTGACTAAAAAATCAGTTAAGAAAGCTCAAGCAGACAAATAATCTTCTTGGAAGAAAACACATATCAAAGAGCAGACAACAGAGTGCCCATAAAAGCGCTGTACTGTTCATATTTTGCATTTTTTCCATTCACCCATTGTTCTGTTTTCTCAGATGCCACATAAATCCCTCCAGTGAATTTTCTACCATCCATAAAAGAAACCCCAGATTTTGGAGGGTATGATGATCTGAAGAAGCGCTTGACATGCATCACTGTTTTCCATTCCCAAATGTAAATAAAACGTAGTTACTCCTGGTGTATGGTTTCCATTAAGATTCCCCTTTTGACTGTAAGAGCAAAATTGGAAAAACAAACTTACTGTTTCCAAAGTAGCTCACTGCCTCTTGCTTCAGTGCATGAGGCACCCAAGCACATGAAAACAAAGATCAATTGCTTTAGATTCAACGTGACCTTGTCCTCCTATACCGTTTTATTTCCAGCTGGGTCTAATGGAGCTGAATACGCTGTTTATGTCATTCCAAAGCAGATGTGTATTTGTTACTTGAGCACAGTTCTGATTTCTATTTGAAATTTATGGAAATTCACTATTGACTTCAGATGGGAGATGGCTGGGCCTGAAGTGAGTGTGACAGACATAATAAACCACCTGCACTCCTACCTAAGCAATTCCTTGAATTAGACATAACACCCGTGAAATTCAGGAATAGAATCAATGACATTTCTCTGAGCTAGATTGCTGGCTGATGTCAATGTTCCAAGCTAATCTTCAGATCTGGTGATGTGAGTAAGCAGCAGTACTTGACAACTTGAACATTGGCATACTCTTAACTGTGAGGATTTGAGGGGTCAGTGAGAAAAGACTCAAACGTTCATATAAAAGCTTATCTGAGGTACCAAACTCTTTGGTAATCTATTTCTGAGGAGTTTATATGGGACTGCATTGGCTCTGGTCAATTCGGTACACCATTTATCCCCACATCTTCTCCCCAAAAACAATGTCTCTGACCCTGCTGTAGCACACACTACCTGGATTTCTGTTTTGACGTCCCTGAGGTGGTGACATTGCCATACCCCTTCCTCCATCCAAATGATTCCGTTTCCACTGACCTGAGTGGGATTCAGACCACTCCGTTTGCTTTCTCCCCTGTTCACCATCTATTCCTAATTTCCCAGTGATTCCTGATTACGGTTCCAGCTTGACTGTATATTAGTGCTAAATAACTTTAATGCTATTAGCCTACTGGCAACCCAAATTGTGTTCCTTTACTGTTCCGCTTGTCAAATTGAGGTGCTTTTAGATTGTAATGTAAACTAAGGCAGGATACTCTGTTATTTGTACAGCATACAATAATGAATTATGAGACCCACAACAACCTGCGTATTGTATTTTGTCTATTTGGACAACAGTAATTTCCAAAGAAAACTCAAGCATAAATATTATCCAAGCCACCTGGTCTCAGTTTTGCGTGTCCCTTCTGACTCACTCATTTAATGTTGTAAGGGGAGACAGGCATTAAAAACAAAAACCCCAATCTGAGTCACAGGTCCCGCACCTCAATAGTTCTTCTGTCCCTCATGACTCTCCACCATTCCTCAGGAAGGAGAGAGTGGGGATAAGTGATGACTGCTGGGAATCATAGTTCATTTAAAAGAAGTGGTGGTGGATATAGGTTTCTGAGAGCTGTGATAAAGTGGTATTCTGGAAATCTTTCCTGCTTAAGAGGGGCAAAGCCACCCTGGAATTGTCCCTGTTTACCGAGAATACTTGCTGTGTTCACATTAAATTATAGCTCCAGTTTACCCACTTGTAAAATGTGGTTAATGATATTGTCTTCCTCCATTAAGCTATTTGAGTCTTCTAGGAATGAATACATTCCATGAAAGTTAGCAGCTTTCCCTTGTGTGTGTCTCATGTCCTTGCTTCCCTTCTCTATACAACTCTTTGCCCTTTGTGTGCTCCCTGGAGTGAATTCCTCTCCTACAATCATAAGTTTGAATTAGGTCAAACACCTTCAAATCTTTAGTCTAGCTTTGAGCTGTGCTACTTAATGATAAAATCAAGCTGAGCATGGATCGGGACAAATTATTTGCTTCTCAAAAAAACATGGATTTTTGGGTGTGGGTTTGTTTTTTTTTTTTTTTTTTTTTTTTTTTTTACGTGAGCACAATTGCCATGAATTTTATACAGGTAATCTTGCAGCAATGCTACAAAATAGTCACTGGAACTGACATGACATTTCAGGAGGCTTTCATACTTAATGGCACACTGTACAAGAAGTAAATAACCTGGCCCTGTTCCATTCCACTTTACATCCCACTAAGGTTACAAGGTTGGCTCAACTTGCTTTGGGCTGAATCATCCACAGAGTCTGAACCCACAACCTCTGCAACTACAGTTATAATTTTCTATGACTCGAGCTAAACCCACGAGTTCATTGCCTCAGAGGCAGTAAAAGCCTTATCAACCTCCTCTGCACTTCAACCATGGCAAGGAACTAAAAAACATCAGGGAGAGCATAACACCAAATGTAACTCACTTGTAGAAAAAGTCCTAAATCCAGTTTGCCCAACGTGTAAGCCTCACTTGCCCATTTCACTTTACAGCCATCATAAAAAATCAGAGATTGTCTTCAACATATGCTACTTAACACAGCACCTGCTTTCTTGACAAATAATTCAGCCAAACTTGCAGCTCATGCAAACCTGTGGGATCTATCTCTTTAAAACAAGACAAAACAGTGCTTTTCATTTCAGAATCAGTGAGAGAGAACAGGGACTAAGGGATTCTGCGATAAGGGCATTGTGTCCGTTGAATATTAAAACAGCCTCATAAACCTAAGTGATATGCCAACAGCTAAGCAGAGATGGGATAAGCTCTGCAGGAATGGGAAAAAACTCCCAGTTATTTACAAATATATTCTTTGCAAAGGTCACAAAATGTTCCAGATGGAAATGTGCACCATTAAAAGTAGTCTCAACTGGGATGAGTGAGTCAACATTGTATGGAGAGTTTTTAGCCAAAATTTGATGGACTTTTTGTCTGTGTTTCAGGCTTCCTCTTTGTGTAGCAGGAACCAGTAGGATCTGAGAGAGCTCAGCTCCTTGTGGCCATCTTCAGTACGCTGCATAATAGGGTCCTGTCTGGTTGGACTTCAGCTGAGTTGCACCTTTCAGTAATAACTCCCTTTATAGGCATTGCTGATGGTGATTAGGACTGTCCTCTCTAACTTGACTCAGTCTGAACTTGGACATTCTGGCACGCAACGAGAGAGGGCTGCTTAGCGTTTACCTGAAAAGGATCTCCTGAGCCCTCTTTTGCAGGGACTCAGATATTAGCCTGTGATGAAATCTCAGATGACTCTCACATTCAATGAGTTGGGAGACTGAAGTCACTCTCAGTAAATATTTCCCTGTGTGGGAAGATTTTGAAAGGAAACTCTCATGAAAGGAACTAAAGTCCTTTGTAATCACTGTCTTTGCATGATACTACAACTAACAAGTGCTGCTAAAACAACATTACGCTAAGCTTAATGACTTTGCCTTGCTCATCTCTATAATGGTTAAGGAAACATTATGAATGCAAAGCAAATAGCGTTCAGCCTAGCTCAGGAGCCACATGGCATCTGAATGTGCTGCATGGATTATTCACACTGTTTTTCTTCACCGGTGTCATCTGTCCCCCATCACAGAATAAAGCTCCTTTTCTGGCCTTAGCAGACTCCTCTAAAGCTGTCCCTGTTGCACTGAGGAAAGTTTTGTTTCTAGTGTGTCAAAAACATACGAGCCAGGTCACCCAGTAAATGACAAGTAATAAAATATTACTCTGCTCAAGAAGAAGGGAGAGAGGGGAAGAGCTGGCAGGCTTCCTCCCCAGGGTGGGTGAAGGACTTCCTCATTTTTTATTTCTTAGCAAAGTATCCCAAGATGTCACGCATCTGCACCACTGTCCTGTCCACAGCTCCTTCTTTCCTTTTGGCTTATAAGTAAGCACCCTCTTATCCCCTCATTAACTCCACATGGACCCTGGTACCCTCTATGGACATTTCAGCACAGGGCAGAGCATAGCAGCATGGCAATACACGGTGTTGGTCCACGGCACAATAGTTAGGAGATCAGAGCCTGGCTAGCTGGATAGACTGTGCTGAGCTGCTCTTAAAGCAAACACTGCCAGTCTAGCACAAACCAGATTTCCTCAAAATCAAGGTGTGCTTAGCTCAGGTGTTAGCATTCAGAACCAACCCTGCATTAAATCAGTACTGACTACCTCTCCATGTCTTTCTTCCAACCTCAGTTGCTGAAATCACTGTGATAATTACAGTTTGACCTCTGTGACTTGTTTGTTAATTTTTGCAGCCGGAAAAGAAGGGATATTCAATTTTAACTTCAAAACCAACATAATCTGTTTCTCGACATTGACCTGCTGTTTGTCTGTTACCAGGAGGCAAATATTTGCAGTGATTAGGTAGGCACATAGAAAGCAGATTGACAGAAAGTCAATCAGCATGCCAAATACTTTGCTATTTACCTTCATGAAAGGCTGGTGAACCCACTGGTTTGTTTGCTTTTGGGTTTATTTTTTCAGCTTTCTCCTCTCTGTTTGCCCAGTCTCCAGGAGAGCTGATCAATTTGTCAGCATCTCATTTTCATCTCCATTACCCCAATTAAAACAGTGTCTCTAATTGTTTATTTTTAAAATTCCCAGGCTCTTCAAAGTCACACAGCTCTCAGCCTGACAGACCAAGGTACATAGTGTGTCACAGCACTGGTGCCCATCAGAGAAAAGCTATAGATAGGAGGTAAGTCAATACATTAATTGCCTGCAGTCTTCAGGTATTTTTAGTCAGGGAAGAAATGTGTGTGAAGGGAGAAGTGAAGTGCTGGGGTCCTACACCCCTCACCCTCAACAAGTCAAAAAGGTCCAATTGGTTTTGCACTGAGAAAGCCTGAAAAAAACCCTTATGCCTCTCTTTGAACTCCTGGAGCTCAAAGACATGAGTAAAGCTGTTTGTAAAAATGGGAGGTCAAGCTTCAGTGATAGGAAACCAGCAAAATTTTATGCCCTTTCCCTCTTGGGGAAGTAACCGAATATATCTCACTATGAAGTGAGCATTCCTGCAAATTCCAACAGTTTTCTACTCCCTTATTTCTTCACACTTTGCCATCTGTGTGCTGGTTCCTATCCTGGCTCTGTATCGGGTCCATCACTACAGGTGAGCCATGATAACACATCCTTGTGCTATCCTTCCTTCTCCCAAGGTCCTTAGTTCATTCACACATCCCACCTACTTTAAAATTAAACACCGTGAAATCTTTGCAGGAAAATTCTCTTTCCTGAGGTGGGAAAGCAGTGCTCAGGTCTATGCCTTCATGAGCCGGAATCACATTTGTAGAGATTTCACTGCATGGTGCTGAAGTGATTTCTAATTACAATGTGGGGAAATTGCTTCTGTGAAACCTTTGGGGTTTCATTTTTATTCTGTCTTCCATATCTAGAAAACTGTTCAAGAGATTTGTGTGTCAGTTCCTCATGAGCATGTTGGATTCGTTAAAGTGCACTGTGCATCAAGGAGCTCTTCCAACCCGCTGGATCTTTTTTTCACAGAGATCTGTTCTGATCAAAGCAAGTGCAGAGTTCGTAGCTTCCTCAAATATGAAATGCTGCCCATTTCTTCTTTCCAGAGAACTCTCAAAGCAGATCCCTAAGTCCTTCCACAGCAGGTAACCACCCTGCTGCTGCATGGTCAGAGACAAGCTGTGCTGATTGTAAACTGGAACCTGTTCCAACAAATAAATCAGCAATTGCAGATGTCCAAATGTAGATGTTGATTATGAAGAACTTATATAATTTTGATTGTAGCTTTCTGCTGCATCTCTAGTGCTGGGGATATTTCACCACAGTTCAAAACATGAAGATAGAGGAGCTGGACTTGGAAGAAGGGAAAATGGAAGAAGGGAAATAACGTGTCCTACTGATCTTCTTTTCCCCCTATACTATTCGGTTGCTGCATTGCTCTGTATTATTGTATCAAGCTTCAGAATAGAGCCAGAGAGCCCAGTAAGCAGAAATTATCTACTCTAGGTGTTACCATTCCTGCCCTTTCTCAGCTGTTACTCTTCCTCCACATAGGCAGCAGAGACATGTTTATTAGCTCACATTCAGCTGTGCTTGATCGATATGTACACAATAGCAAAATAGCTCTTGCAACCATTTCATTTTTGATGAAGGATGCTGATTTAATTGTCATAGTCCTTTGTCAAGCATTTGTATGTTGCTAAAGAAGCTAAGGTTACACACTAGCTGGATTAATGAACTGCATGTTCTGTTTATACAAAACTGACACAAAGTTAAGTGACTACATGCAAAAAGAAGATCTCAGCTAATAATTGGCTAAGGACTGAAGGCAAAGTAGTCAAAATTGCAAGCAACCAGGGCCTTTCTTAGAAGGTATTCTATTTTTAGACAGGGACTCTTTTACTCTTTTGAGAGTTTTGATCTTCGTTGTTGCTGTTCTCAACCATTTTAATGAGGACATATAATAGTGGCGGTGCTTTTATATTTTTACAGGTACTCCAGACATTGAACAGGGTGTCATGTGAAGTAGGTTAATTTCCCAGATCCGTCACAGACATTTTATATAATAGAGCCCAATTTAATCATCATTGAAAAGGCCATTTTCCATCAAATTCAGTGCTGTTTAAATTAGATCTAAAATTTTCAGATATGACTCCTAATTCTCATTCCTCAGTTACCCTGGTGGTGAGGGAGGCAGAAATAAAGAGAACAAAAGAGCTAATGAAGATCATTTGACTGCGTGTGAGCAAGGTAAATGGACAAAAGCTGGATACTCTTCTAGTATTCACCATGTAAGTATTTGGATAGAAAAGACATAAAACATTTTTACATATTCACAATAAACTTTCTCTTTGTTTTTTGGCCAATGTAGTGCATACAATTCATATGTAACACTGCCCTGTATTATGGAGAATGGTCAGTGGCAGAACTTATGAAAAACTGGGTGAAGCTTTTGCTTTTAAAACTTGATTCTCTTTAAAATGGCCCTAACTGGAAGGATACATGAGGAAACACTTGAAAAAAAGTTAGTTTTTAATGTAGATAGTATATTAAAAATACACTATTTACTTTTTATTAAGTATAGCACTTAAGAATAATCTCTCTTTTGTGAGAGATGTTTTAAGAGAATGATAGTGAGAGTCACATGCAGAAATTCAGAAAGAATAATTTCCTGAGATGATTTCTCGTGGAACAGTTAAGTCTGAAACAGAGCAATCTTAGGAGCAATGTTATAGAGAAGAATAAGGCCAGATCCTCAGCTGCTAGGGGAATTAACAACTGAAGTCAATAAAAATAAATGAATAAAACACCCATTGGAACCCAATGCGAAGTGCTTCACCTCTGAAAAGTCAGGACTCCTATCAGCAATAGAAAGGCAGACGTAATACGGTGGACTATATTCTATATTGACAACTGAATATCCTGATATTTTCTGTCCTAAAAATATTTATGACTCTAAAAGAGGCCATGCTTATATCCTGCATTTCTGTTTTCTCCTGCTATCTCCTCATATATATCCCTATAGAGAATAAAAAACAGGGTCCCTGTGCCCATAAATCAGTAACTGTGTCCAAATACATGGTTTAAATACCATGTATTAAACCATGTACATGGTTTAATCTAGTCCAAATACATGGTTTAAAATCTTGCAATAAATGCTGAGTAGCTGATGCTAGCAAAAATCTGCGAGTGCCAATGGTTTGCCATCAGTGTGATAAGGGGATCAGTTTTTTGTAGCTGGCAGTACACTGGGTATTCTTAGGGGCCTTAAGACAGGAGCAGCTGTGGCATGAAGAGGGTGGTCTTGCAGCTTGCTAAAGCCAGTGTTCAAGGTGACAACTAAACACAGGCTTTTTGATCTCTTCAAGATCTCTTCAAGAAGAAAGCCAAGAGTTTCTGGGATTAAGAGAAAGGGGAGAGGCTGAAGGATTTTGTGTGACTTTTTCAACATGGAAACCACAAACCCAGCTGTGATTATTTTCCAAATATGGGATTAGTTTTTACTAGATTCTATATTTCACAGGCTGCATCCATCTGTTCCCTATTCTCTGTTTCTAATCCTTCAGAGTGAAATGACAAGTTAGAATATCCCTGACCTCTTTAAGATCTGAATTTGGAGGCTGAAGATTTATCATGTTGATCCCCTGTTACAACAGAAAGGACTTGGATAACACGTCGTGATGGTCCACAAACACTAATGCCATCTGCTTGAAAAGCAGATAGCTAGTTAGCATTTTTGATATCCACTTGTATACTGGTCCAAATACTAATTGAGATGCTTGTCAAAGGTAAATTAAGTAATTTCATTATTCATAAAGAAAAATAGTTTAGAGTTATTCTTGTAAGTATCAATTTATACCATTCAGTCACCTGTTAGACATTTATTAGTAGTTTTCTAACATCACTGTCATTGATTGAAGTTTAATTATTTCACAACTTAAAATATAGGGAAAAACCCCTATTAATGGCAAGGAATCTTATCCAGAAAGTAATAACTGTTGTTCCATTAGGTCTTCCACCCAGTGATATATTACTGCCCTAATGCATTAGTCCTTTGAAATCCTAATCATCAGTTCTCATCCAAGAAAACACTTAAGCATCTGCTTAACTATAAGTCTGTGAATACTTCTGGCAGATGTCCTAAACCATGGCTGAGCTGACAGCAGGATATTCAGCAGCTAAGAAGTACCGTCCTATTTAATGACTGTTACTGGAGCGAGAAAGAGACATCAAATTCACTGTAAACTGTTACCAAAAAAGAAGTAGAAATAATTAATTCCTTTAATGAAATCAATAATAGTATTAATCCTGAGGGAAAACACTTGGCAGTGGCAAAGATGCATTATGTAAGTCCACTGCAGCCTATGAATAAACATTCACTTTGTTCTTACATAGTGGTCTATCAGGGAATTCCTCAAGGTGAGCTTTAGGCATCTCAGACACTTAGGAGAAACTGGGATGAGCCATCAGTGGTTTGCTGGAGGTGAGGTGTGGGAGAGTAAGGAAGGCTAGGAGAGGGGTATTTGTCTGGGGTATTTGTCTGGGGAGACCTCTTTCTCTCTCCCTCTTTCTTTGGAGCAGCTGGGTCTGCCAGCAGAGGCAAAATTGCTGCCTGGTTTGCCTTCTGCCTTGAGTTGGTTTTGGTAGCTCATCATTTTTGCTAAGTGATGTACAGGATGCTTTGCTTGCACCTGGTGCCAATATATTGCGGTGAACCAGCAGGACATAACAAATGACACAAAATCATGCAATCGGCTTGATTTTCTACTTGACTGCACTAACAGGGTGATAAGTTTGATATGAGATATGCTTTTGCTGATGGTGAAAATCAGGGGCAAAACTTGTGTGCTACGATGGCAGAATCAGCAGGATTATGGGGAAGACAAAGGCAGAGGCTAAAATCAGATACATTTACTAGCTCTATTCTGCAGAAATTCATCACTTGATTTTTAATGTTATGGTTACTGTCTTGAAACCATAAATGAGATAAATACTACCTCTGTTAATCTGAAACCTAGAAATCTGCATTTTTTGGCATAAGTAAATATAGTAAATATACGCCTGACACAAATAGGCAGAACTCTTTTTAGAGAGTTTTTCAAGTGAGACTGTTTCAAGTCACCTGTCTGGGTTTTGCTGACATTTGGCAAGTCCAGTGTTCAAACCCCATTGTTCCACTCTGAGAATATTTTGTTGGATAATGGCATGATTTATTTGCTTAACCTTACATGTCTCTGCAGCAGTGGCACAGGCTATTAGCTTTCATCTTGAAAATAAAAGAACATTCCTATTATGCTTATTTTTCCCTACATCCAAACAAACAAAAGTCTCCATAGAAGAGAAGACAAATCCATTAATTTCATTTAAAAGAATCTCAATTTCCTCTCTTTTACCAGCTGAAATTCTAGTGAAGGTCAATGGAAACAAAAGAAATGCAACTCAATGTATTTTCTTAAACTCTGTTCACATTATTCAATCTCAGTCTTTCTGTGAAAGCCAGCAGTTTAACACCCCCCGCCCTGAATGTTCAGAAGAAAAGGATTTTTAAAATGGATAGTTTTGCTTATTTATTTATACAATATTTCATAAACAGGAAGTGAAAGGAGGAGAGGCAACATTGTTCTCTTACTCCACTTGTTAGTCATTCATGATGAGCAAGAGCATGTTCCTTCAGCATTTCATGGGGAGAGGTCAGCCTCACTAGTGAAAGGAGTGGATGAAAACCTATATGACGCCCGCACTGTTTTTCAGCTGTTCTGAGTCAAACAAACTCCTGGAAATATGGAGGGGTTCTCAAAAATAACTGCGGCGACAGTAAAATATGTCTTATACCCAAACATTTAATTTAAAATGATCCTCATTTTGATATCTGAGAAAAAATACATACCTCTTCCTCTCTTTCCCCAGTTGTTTCTCCTCTTTCTGTCATACAATTTTTCATGGGAGAAAAAACAAAAACCCAACCCAATTCATGTGCCAAAATTAAAGCAAGATTGGACCTTGATTCTTCAATCACAGATGGTGATAATCCAAAATGAGTCACTTGAGACTGCAGAGTTTCTGTCACCTATGAGCAGCTGATAACACTTCCATAGGTAATTAGCACTTATCAGGGATAGATCAAAGTAGGAAGTTAGACTAGGGTTATGTAAAATGCCTAGATACGATGAGTGGTAAGAAGAGCTAGTATTTGGAGAGAAAAGTGTGAAAGGAAGCTGGGAGGCTGGTAAGCAGGGATGCAGCCAAGGGAGCACCCAGACTTCCACCACCAGGTCTCTGGGAATGAAATGGTGTGAATGACTTAATAAGTATAGCAATATAACACCATTTCCTAAATATGATTATAGGTACTGGCAGCAGCTTTGAAAGAGGTGTATTCTGCATGCAAGCATGATGAAAATTCACACTACTGATTGGAAAGTTGGGGCTTTCTACAAATATTTTCCCCATCTTACCTGTAACAAACATCTACTTTTCTGAGTGAAAAATTAAAATGAAAAAATATAGATTGATATACTTTCTAATGCTACTGTGCTAACAGATTCTGGCATGGATTTATGGTAGAAGATATGCTGTGATCATCCAGTTTAGTCCTATATAGCATAGTGTAAGATGTCTGAATTAATTTCTGTTTGAACTGGAACACCTTTATCAGTACATTTCAATCTTATCCATAGTTTACTTACAACACACCTCCCCTTTTTTCATACATGGGAATGTTCTAATATCA
This sequence comes from Lathamus discolor, assembly GCF_037157495.1. Classification (NCBI taxonomy): domain Eukaryota; kingdom Metazoa; phylum Chordata; class Aves; order Psittaciformes; family Psittacidae; genus Lathamus; species Lathamus discolor. The sequence continues at coordinate 141,519,202 of NC_088886.1, forward strand.
TAGCAATTACTAAACTGCTAACAGATTAATAAACCTGTAAAGGGAATTGATATCATTCTCACACCTTTAAAACAACTAATTAAAAAAAAATATAATACAATACAGCACCTTCAATTTCTTTGTCAAGCTCCTATTGTGTGATTTGGGAAGGAAATTAGAAAGCAAAGCCAGAACTTACTCAATTACTCCTGCAACTATTAATTTACCTTCAGCAAGGAAAACCTGATCTTCCCAAGGGATTTGATGATAAAAAATTTGTGCATTAGAGCCAGATGGTGTAGGAGATTTATAATAACCGAAAGGTATGTTTAAATAACCTTTCTTGGATTCCCCCTCCCCCCCTTCATTTTCAAAGAGCATAGTCGTGCATTTATAATACTGAACAATTGCTTTCCTATTTCTGGAACAGCCTGACTGCCCTGACAGAATACTGTTTGACCTCTTTCCTGGCTTTCTTTCTGTAAGTAAATATTCCATAATATTTGACACTGATTCCAAAAACATTACTGCAGTACATTAGAAGAAATTATTCCTAGATGCAGGCTTTTACAGATCCTTTTATAGAAAGCCAAAGTTTACTTCATGTAAGTAGGTATGTGCCAATGACTTTGAGTAAGGGAGAAAAAAACCCTATTAATTGTACAGAAGTTCACTCCTGAAAATCAGCTGAAGAACTACTGCCTTTGAGTTGTCTATTGAGTTCTAAGTGATGGCTAAAGAAGAGCTAGTAATTAATTAAAATGCCAAGTTGATAGATAACATTTTCCAATTTGACTACAGTAGCATAAATGTCCAACTGTCTCTGGAGCCCTTCCTGGTTCTATGGAAAGAAGGATGAAAGCATTTCACCAGTATCCTCTTCTGTGAGATATTCTTTATTAGCATAATCTATTTCCTAAGACTGCAGTGATTTATATCAAAGGCCTATCTACCACAGAGCTCTTTATAAATCATCCTAATAATAAGAAGTCAAGTGACCTTATGGTTTCACTATCTGAAAAGAGGTTTAAACAGATTTGCTTTGTTAAGCAGTGAGCAGGAAAGATAATTCCCCCTGTCCATCCAATTGTTCATTTTCATTTCCCTATATGAGCTTACATTTCCCCGAAACTTGTCCTTCCATGTAATCAAGGAATTCAGGATGGCTTGATCTTCAATTATTGCCTAAGTGTTAAATTATTCTTAAAAAAGCACCTTATCAAATAATCCCTGCAGGGTTTGCACTCTGCAGATGAAGGGTGCTGTCAGAATACAATCCTGTCTTAGGTACTCTCATGGCACTTCATCTTGTTGCACGTCAGATTCTTAAGAGGCAAGGAACATGCTAGGCTGTTCATTTCAAGGAGAAATTATTTGGACAGAGGCAGGCAGAAAAGGACAAAAAGAACAAAGAGGAAAAAATAAAAACAGGGAAGCTTTCAGAATTGAGTGATAAAAAGAAAGGAATAAGTATAGCTTTTGCTTAAAAGCAAGCCCAGCTGTTGTGGTTTATAACTCTATGTGCAATGATGAATGAATACAGCAGATGCTGTCTATGTTAATGTAGTGTATACATTTACATTTTTCCCTACCTTTTTAGCACAAGCACAGCACATCTGTGCATTCTGAACTGGGTCAGAGCCCCCTTGAACCGTATACATGAAATTATGAAAACTCACAGGTGACAGGTAGCAAAGCTCTAGCAACGATTATTTCTCCCAAGGATGACTTGATTGAAAGTGATATAAATCATCTTTTGAAGTTTCTCTTTCATAGATACCTGACTTTAAATATCATAGAAATTTTCATTAAAAAAATAAATAAAATCTCTGCATGATGGCAAGTGTTTTCTGCTTTTTAAAATTTCAAATGTTACCTTGGTTCATTCTTGGTTTTTATGAATATTTAAGAAAAAAGACTAAGAAATATGACCACTAGAAAAAATGACCGCAGAAACCATGCCTATGGAATATTTTCAAAGAGAAAAAAATATTTCTCAACCAGTTTCACAAATGATCAGATAATCCAAAATCAAACCACATAAATCAACATCTTGTAATACCAAACTTCCCACTACATCTAGGAGTCTAGCTAAAAGGCTGCAGTTTCCTCCGTACTCCTCTAACACAAACACAATATCTCTTCAACAAACAAATATGTCTATATCCATGTTTATGTGCATAGTGCCTTTATAGCAAGATCAAAACATGGTGGTTTTGAATCATGAATTATGAAACCACCACAGCATAGCACTTGGCTCATTAAAAGATCTTGATTTCCAGACTAATGATAATTTATGGCTTTTGTTTTCTCATGTACTTAGAACAGTTAGGGATCCAGTTTTCTGGTGACTCCAAGAAGCCATTGCATAGGATCTCAGTCCAAAATTTGTGAACTATGTACAGGTTTTTTACCTAGTTGGAAGATTTCTTCAGAAAAATGTGTTGCTGGTCAGTGGAAAACATTTTTCTACCTTCCCACAGACATTTGTGCACAGCTTATTCCTACACATCACTTCCCCCACACTCATCTTGTGTTACAGTTATTCTTAGCTTTACTACCTCTTTTCCTTGGTATTCGCTTCAATTTCTAATGCACTTACTGGCAATAATCACCTAACTCTCCTCAGTCTCCACTTTGCTCAGCTGAACAAGCCAAACTTTTATAGTCCCCTAAGAAAAATTCCCTGTTTTCCTGATCTTTCTAGAAACAGCTCTATGTGCCTGTTTTACCCTGAATACACCCTTCTGAACCCAGATGTCTCGGTTGCAAGCTGCCTTGCATTTGGAGTTTTAATGTCAGCTCAATAAAGCAGAAGTAACAGAGAAGTCTCACCACACTGGTAGTTTACAAGCTATCTGACCATGCTAGTCTGTATTTAGCCTCTATAGGGAAGTTTCTGCCACAGAAAACACAACTGACATAATCTCTGGTTTTCTTAGCAAACAAGACCATTTATATAAAGGTCATTTATATAAAAACCCCAAAACTCAACGTCACTGTAAACTTGTCTTTTAATTCCTATCAAGTTTTTTCTTTTGCCATAGCTCAGTAGTACAGGAAAGTAGAGAATGTAGCTGATGTTATGTTACGTATGTATTTATGATCTAATGACAGTATTTCTTAAGGACACTGAATTATTACACTCCATGATCATTAAGGTACATTTCTGAAGTACATGTAGAGCTTTAGGTATGTACTTGCAATGCAGTGGCTTCCACTGGCTGCCCCTCCTGTTTAATTCAAAAACGATGACAATTCCACAATGAACAAGCAAAAACCACTGACCTGACTGCACTTGAAATGTGGTTGTTTTATTTAACCTACTTGGAAGGCTGGCACAGAGTCTGAGTATTGCAGCAGGCTGAATATCAATCATTCACTATTGTATTGTTCTGTACCTCTGGGGATGGATGTGAAGATTTTTATTGAAGTTCTAGGCTGCCACGAAGAATTGTACTCTGACATCTAGTTCAGGCATTTACCTGATTTCCCACCCATCAGGAAAAACAAATCTGCTGTCTGCTATCCACTGGTACATTTAAGCAAGGCATGCTCTAGTGAAGAGCATACAATGATGGGCAGTGCTTATTCAACTCTCAATCTTCTGAAACTCTGCTTTTTCCACTGGCTTTCCTTAAAAAAAGAAACTGCCCAGAGGGTAACCATGGTGAAGACAAGCCTTTCAGTGTGAGCTGAAGATAAAAGTTTTAATGTTTTTTGCCTGTCTACAGAGAGCTAGACAATAACTCTTGAGTGAACTGCCCAATTTGTTTCAGTGAGGTGTTAACTTGGATGCCCAGGGATAATAACACAATGTCACCACTGTGAACTATTTCATTCTCCATGAAAACACAGATTTAGAGAGTTTATTGTGACAATCTCGTTTTTCTCATAGATCAACATCTGTTTCATGCAGATTGTCTCATCTGTTCCTTCAGCTCTCTAATATCCAAGTGTCTTCCCACCTAGCAAGCAATGACTCCTTGCACAGTCCAGTCTCTCTCTGTTCCCGTCTTGTGGGATAGAGAGCATTTCCATACTGCCATGCCAGCAGTTAAGGCACTCCAGCTATGGCTGACTGAGTTAGACTACGTTCTTACATGACCCCTACCATCACATCAAATCTACATTCCCATTTGAGAAATGAGTGTATGCTTTTGAGCCAGATACAGCATTGCAGCAGAGAAGCAACGGCTTCTTAACCCATCTCCCACCTGCAATCAACCATGTGAATGCTCCTAACCTCTCTACCACAAAGTCAAATGAGTTGAAACCCTTTTCTAAAAGCAATGCTTTGTTGAACTCTGAGCACTGTGATGGGTGCACAGTCATTCTTCTGGTCTCACATAGAAGTCTGTCCTGAACACCTTGCAGACAGGTTAGGACAAAGTCCTAACCAGTTTCTCAGCTGTGTCTGTTGCCACAAGTGTTTTCACTGCAAACTCAGTGTAATTTAGGTTAATGTTAAAGATGATTTGTGCTGGGCTGGGTATCCAAGTACAAAGCAAAAGAGATCTGAGACAGAACTAACTGCTTGCTCTGACCAGCTGAGATGCAAATGGCCGTTTGTTGAGCACTGGACATTACAGAAAGATAGTGTGAAGCTCTATCAATGCTACATACAGAGATTTGTAACTGATATGAAACAAGCTCAGGTGTGGCCAGAAGTCGGATAATGACACTTGTACTGGGATAGTACCAGCATCATTCTGTAAATGTATTTTGTCTCCTTTACAGACATGCTGCATCCATGCAGTGTACTTAGGTAAGGAGCTGTCCCTTATCAGAGAAATTGAAGAGACTGTTTAAACAAACACACACCATGGAGTAACTTTAAAATATAGAGAAAGTCCTAGAAATGACAACCAAGCCTAAGGGAATTAATATGAACATGATCCTCCTCACTGAAGGGGAACCAAATGGAAGTCAAGAAGCCAGGAAAATTCTCCCTTGTAACTCTCCACGATATACACTGGGGAGTTTGGGGAAGTAATCGCTGTCAACAACTGGATCTTGGTGGGTTAAGGTCAGATGAGTTCCCTTAGTCTCTCCCACAGATTGTTGCCTAATAGCCTGTGCAGAGTACTACCTCTTTCTTTTCCTCATGACACTGTTTTATTTCTTTTCAGTGGTAAAAATTGGAATATGTATTTTCAATATACATTTTTTTCCTTCTTGGCAGCTACAGATTGAGAAAGAGAGGTCCATGCAGAAAAGAGAATAAGGTCTTACCCCTTAAAGACCTTTGAAGAAAGGGCTTTTAGAAAGGTCACTCCACTCACTGATTGTCAAATATTTTCTCAAGGTTTAGCACAGGGCTTGAATCAATAATAAGTTGCATACAAAAGCTAGACAGGTTAAGTAGACTTAGAACTCTTGTCAAAATACATGACATTAATATTATGAAAGTGAGTTATAATAATACCCATAAAAACTGCAGTAGAAGGGAAGTAGAATAATCCATGTTAATTTACTGTATAGAGGAAAACAACAGGTTTTTTGGTTGTGTTTTGTTTTTTTTTGTGGTTTTTTTTTTTTTTTGGTGAGAATTAGGAAGGAAATTCTGTAGCTCAGAGGCTATAAAGAGATCTCAATATCTTAGGCCAGAGGACTCGGGTGGTCCCACATATGCAAACTGGTGGACTCAAGTGAAGTTCTACTGAGAAACGGGGAGATAGAATCATAGCATAGAATCATAGAATAGTTAGGGTTGGAAAGGACCTTAAGATCATCCAGGTTCCAACCCCCCTGCCACGGGCAGGGACACCTCACACTAAACCATGTTACCCAAGACTCCATCTGACCTGGCCTTGAACAGGGCAAGGGATGGAGCATCCACTACTTCCTTGGGCAACCCATTCCAGAGTCTCACCACCTTCACAGTAAAGAACTTCTTCCTTACACCTCGCCTAAACTTCCCCTGTTTAAGTTTAAACAATGTTACATGGATCATAGGCTCAGTTGGGCTAAATCTGGTTGCAACGATTGGATTTTGATTCCTGCTTTGTTTTGGAAAAAGAAAGGGAGAGAGAGAACTAAGGAAAAGAAAGACAGGAAGAACAAAATAAATAAGGTAAAGAAGAAACAAAACAAGTGGAAGAGACACATTCATTCTAAGGCAACCTGTGCTTGCCTGCCTTTATTCCTACACCAGTAGTGGATGATGATGAGCCAGCTGGAACAAGGAGGGAAGGAGAAAGATGAAGATACCATACCTTCAAGGTGTACAGGGTTGCTGATGTTGGGTACAAATATGTCAGCACCACCGATACCCAAGTGTCCCATTCCATACCAAGAAAAGGTAGACAGAATTCAATCCTGTCTGTGCTGGAGTGACATATTTTGTGATCTATTGCGATGACCTTGCTGCTGACTTATGGTTACATTTATTTTTTTCTATTTCATTCCATACTGCTGCCATCAGTAGCTCCTTCTTGGATGTCTTCAAGCCTCTGAAATAAAACAAATCCCAAGCCTCTTGACCCTTATATTATTTTCTCTTCACTACCTTTTTGTGCCACATAGGAACCATAAAAGAATAAAAATCTGGTAAATTCTCCTATCAGTTTATGATGCACTCTAAGTACATTTTAATAGCAAATTTAATGCTAATGAGGTCAAATTACTCTTGGAAATCATCATAAAAGGCATAAAAAGGCTTATGCTGTACATTTGATACCCTCTGGAGGCCATCTCCAAGATGGAAGTGCAATTTTAAGAGAAGCATACACAAATCCCCCCTGTGAGAGCATGATAATTTCTGGGTACACACTGCTTTTGTGGTCTGGGTATGCATCACATTTACAGGAGTGCCAGGCCATTACTTATCTTTGAAAAGACAAAATTTGCACCCTTCTGTAACAAAAAAAAAAAAACAAAACAACACTTGATTGGGAAGGTGTCGTCAAGACTTACTGTAAAGTCATTCTTGATTGCTGAATATTGTCATTAAATGAATAAGGAGCTAATCAACCTTTCTTCATCTAGTGCTTAGTTGTGCAGACAAGGACTTCTCTCAGAAAGCAATTAGAAGGACATGAAGTGAATGAGCAAGGTTGTAGAAACTGTCACTAGTTCTGTGAAATGGTACTGCTACTACTAATGTCTCAGTGAGCATAATTTTACTGTGGTAATTTGCACCACAGTGAAGGTTTCAGAGGTATAAGAACCTGCTGAGCTGCTAATGTTTATGCGACAATCCCATAAACATACTGCAACATCTCCTGGCCAAGCCTTTACAGAAAATTTTAAGGAATATTTTGTTATTTAATTATGAGTCACAGTCCTAATAGGAGGCAGAAAAGTATTTAAACAACCAATAATGCTGATTTCTTACACTATGGTCCCTGGTATCCATGGCAGTCACTTAGAAGTCTGTATCTGACAACTTTATGCCCACTGGGTCCTTCCTGGAAAAGGACGATGTTTTCTATTAATCCATGTATCAGTCTAGTAGTTGAGTGCATTAATATGTTTAATATTCATTTATCATTACAATTCTCTGGCAAGTGAGAATTTTGACCCTATCTTACAGATGGCAGGTGAAGGTAAAAAAGCAACTGAGTATTAATACCTAGGCAGGTGTCATGCAGTATAGTACATGTACTGACATACTATTTTAATTCCCCTTGGTGTGCAAAGGTTTGTGGGTTTACAGTTTGCTCCACTTCCTTGTATCTATCAGGTGATATCTCAAGTGACTTATCGGTGCTTACAAAGTTTAAATTGGTTTGTTGGGATTTAGCTGAGAACCCGGTCTTCCATCAGTCAGACTCATGTCCTTTTTTGTGTGTGTTTCTCCAGATGCCCTCAGTCTTCAGGTACAGCAATCAAGGCAGGAGACCCAGGTTGCTCCTACCAACTTGTTTATACTTATTCTCCATTAACAGGATGTAAACAGTGGAATGGAGGGGGCTGGACAAGTTCACAGAATGAAAAATCCATGGAGGATCATTAAAAACATCAAACCCACATCTGACTCAGTAAGGCTCAGAGCTGGAAATAAACTAGGGACTGGAAGAATAACAGAGGGAACTTCTATATCTTTTCCAATCAATATTATTCGCCCAGCCTTACTGCTCCCTATGCAGCAGAGTTTCAGGCAGTTTTAAGATGGGCTACATGGATACTTGTTATCACATAGCTCAACAGAGTAAATATGTTTATAGGTTCTTGGGAAACAACCCATGGTTCATGAAGTGCTTCAGTTGGCTTTGTGTCTCACAAGAAGAACGAGGTAGGGGAAATTCTTGTTTGTGGCTATAAAGAACTTCTGTGATCAGAAAAGTGTAACTTTCAATATCGTTATGGCCAGACAACTGGTAAATACTCCTACCTTGAAGCTGCCGTGGACTGTAAGGTGATGAGGATGAAGAGCCTGAAGAGGTTTTGGTCGCTCTGGGAACACACAGATATTTCACTTATCTCATGTAGCCCTGCAGACTGCCTGGTGTCAGAAGAGATTTCAGAAGCAACAATTCTTTTTAAACAGGGATGAACAAGGATTAGTTCCTGAAGTATTTTTCTGTTCTACCTTAGAAAAACACAAATGAAATCAAATTATGGCCCCTCATTAAGATCTTAAAATATCATCCCTTTTTGATACGTCTGGCATAGAGTGTGAAACGCAGCATCCTTTCTTGTGTCAGCAAGTGGTGTGTGGGATTCTGAATGACAGCCAGCCCTCTATCTCCTCACCTCTATCCTAATTAGCAGTGGAAAGCCCCATCCCAGCCTTCCCTCACACACTGCTCTATTCGTAACACTCAGAGCAGGACTGCCATTTCAGACAACATGATAATATCTTAGTCAAGTTTCTCTGTAGTTCACTATCTTTAGATGTTTTATTGATACAGAAGTGAGATTTTTCAGAGGAGCTGGTGAACCACATTGAGAAACATGTTATTTACGGAGTGTTCTGCTGGGGCTTTTCTGATATTCACTGTTTCTTTTTTTTTCACAAGTAATTTTACTTGTTAATTATTAAGACCTGAACATGCAAAGATGATGAATGCTGCAGTTATGTAAAGTTTTCATTGTCTTCTACTTTCCCCCATATTTCCTTTCCCCCCAAGTATTCCTTGGGTGCTTTTTTGAACACATAATATGAATGTTGAAAATCCTAGCCCAAGTCCTTCCTAAAACATCTGTCACTGTGATCTGACTTCATTGTCATTTCTGAAATTTCAAGTCAGCCTGAACTATGGTTTGAATAATTCCTCTGCCAGTACTCTTGGCAGAGCTAATTTCTGTTGCTCTGGATCTTTCTCATCACAGTTTTAATTCCGTGGCAATCTGAACCTGTTTCTTCACTGACTCAATTTAATTTGTAGCCTGCTTATGTTAACATGTGCTGTCTCTCTGCTATTTGTTTCAAAAGAAGAACTTATTCAGGGCAAGAGGGAACAGGAGTTGTGTTTCTACGCAAAATCTTTTGGGTTCCTGGTGTTGTCCTGAACCACAGAAATAAAGGTAAATGGAAAGGGCCAAGGCTACACTGGCATGGCTGGAGCTTGAAAAACTGTATCTGAGCTATTTTTAAGTTGCTAATACTACTAGAGCCACAACAAGATTTAAAATGAGCTATAACACTCAACAGGGGATCAATATTGCAGCTATTCACTTGGGCTGAACTTTAAGATACCAGAATTCCCTTTCCTTGGTATACCTGGCTGTCCTAATGCCATTTTATCTATATAACACTCCTGTGAGTGTTGGCAGTGCTATTAGCCTTGACACTGTACTGTCTACTGGGACAACATTCCCATCTGCCTGGGCAGACAGCATATCATGGGTGCTATAGGCAAACCAGCTGGAGTGATTGCAGGAGGAATGGCTTCCTTTGCCCCCAAACACATTGTAATTTCCCATGAGTCATTTGGAAGATATTAACAGTCACTTATGCCATGCCAAACATAACATTTGTTTCTCCTGTTTCAGCTAGTGACATTTAATTATAAAGAAGAAATGTAAATAACTTTGAAATATATCCAGCTCCGAAAAGCTCCTTTAATATCCAGAATTGGCTGCCAGCTTTATCAAATAATATATCAAATAGTCACTCTCCAAAAAGGAAAGTGGGAACCAATAAATATCTGAATTAACCACTACCAGGCACAGGCACATTGCTTTTGGAAAGGATGGCCTTAAACAGAACACTTAACTGCATGGCCAGCAAAATCCAGCTCTACACTCTGCAAGAGGTTTCCTTGACACATTTCTGTATCGAGGCAGATCTTCCTGTGACTTTCCTGGTCCAGCCTCCATGCAACAGGAGACTTTTGTTAAGACAATACAGTTTTTCCTACTGCCTTCAGGAGCCGTCTCATGTTGTACACTGCTGGGTGTCTCTAACTGGCAGAGATACATTTGCACTTGCAGGTAATACGTAGGCATCAGAAGTTGTCAAAACTGTGTGGTTTCAAAACCTGCAGCCCAACTTCATGTCCTGTGTCCTGAGCAAATCTCTCAAATAGGAGGTAGAAATGTAAGAAGGGAATTGTACTCAGTATGCCATGTGGTTGTGCTAGTCAGGGTCTCCTTGGGAGCTGTACATCACACCATAACCTTGTACAGATACACTGTGTTTTACGCGTGCTTATTGCTTTAATATTGGGGTTACAAAACACACTAATTTAAGGTTTGTCATGGATAAAAAGTAGGTTTTGGCTGGTTGTTCTTTAAGGCTCTTCTTATTTTAATAGCAACTATTCAGACAGTGGTGCTTTGGGGGAAGACTGATCCCAGACACAGGAAATAACAAGCAGGGATTGCCAGCTCTCTAGATCTGGTGGTTTAGTGGGGAAAAGGAGCAAGGAGGTCCTCTGAACCAGCACAGGTTATATGCTGTACAACCCTTGCTATGAACTGTTCCCATTCCCAACACCTCTGTCTTGCCCTCTCCTCCTCCTACTACTATTCATTTTCCTTAGAGCATTCAAAAAAGGATGTCAAGTGCTTCTTTAGGATGTTATGTACTTCTTACACCAGGAGATATTGAAATAACCTCAAACGAGGTTTAAACACAGATCGTGGCTATAGAATTCAGTGCTTTATGGAAGGGAGAATTGAACTCCCAGTGAATCAGTGGGAGATAGGCACTGTCTACCGTGGACAGGAATCCAGCCTATGACTTTTTGTTATAATAATGTTGACAAATATTTTAATACTTTTATATATATAAGTCCACAGAAAAACAAAAATTTGAAATGATGCAATTAACTGCTTTTTCTAAGAAAAGACTTATTTATAGAGCACAAGCTCACAGTGATTCATGCTTTAGTTTCATCTTAATTTTTACTTCCATGAGATTCTATTCTGCAAAATGAATTAGACTGTGATCTGTCTGGATTTGTGTCAAATCTAACCCCTCTTCATATATTTCATGTTCATTGCTCACCGTAATGCCACAACCATGGCAATGATTGTATTAACAAGATGAGGAGATTCTGTCTGTTCCATAATGAATGAATGGCAGGAAGGTAGCATAATACCCAGTGAGTAAGAATTAATCTTTTAAATCCAAATATATTGCTGATAGCTGGGCTTTCTGTTGAATGCTTGGAGGCTCTGTGGGAGGTTGAATTCTTCAGGTTTAGTGTTAGCCCCCTTACAGTCTCTCATGTGGCGCTGGGAATATCTCTTTCTTTACAGTCAGATTAATATATTTTGTAATTATTTAAATAAAATTATAGGTATTATATTCTAGGCAATAGAATTTTCCATCTGTGATTAGGGTTTGTAAGAAAACTGATTTCATAAAAGAAAAAATTCTGCTGATGTCAGGTAAGAAATTTGCATTGATGCGATGAGCTTTACGTTTTACATCCATTAAGGAAAACAGATGTACTTATCAGATTTCTCTCCCCTTTACAGTTTTTCTGTAAGAAATCTTGAATGCTGTCTTTTATACACAACTGTTTTGGATATTCTATCAGTTACTCACACAATCTACAAGAAACAACAGCATTCTGGAAATGTTTTATGTGTTGGGGTTTTTACTGGTTTACTCCTTTTCCACTAACAGCATACAAAAATGGAGCTTAGAAGCCATTTGGGGATGGGGGAAGCAGGTGCTGGAATTAGTATTCTTTCTGAAAATGGAGTTGGTGCACAGTGTGTATGCACAGTATCTATGAAACAGCAACAGCTTTGTGCCTGCAGTTGAAATATGACAATGAAAAGTGAAACTGGTACAGATTTATGGGAAGGACAAGTTTTAAGTCACTTCTACTTTACAACAATCACACAGAAGGCTATTTTGGCTGCACTGCAGCTTTAATAAAACACATCTGCTCCTCCCAATTTTGCTTTTAGTGGCCAAAGGCTCACATCAGTGAAACCACCACCAAGACTGGCAAAAATTGTCTGCATAAGTAAGATAATGACTGTGAGATTCATGGACCTTATGGACAGAGCTCAGTTTGCCAGAATCAGTGGCTTTTGGCACATTGGGTGAAAAGTTAAGTGCCTATAAGGGAGCAAAGAACCTGTGAAAGTCACACTCCAGTTAGGCAGAAACTGAGCTGGATAGCCCTTTCAGGAGCATTGAAACTCACCATTGCTGTCAGCACTGGACATGTTCAGCAGGTAATCAGTGCATTCTGGCACTGAGGTTGTCAAATCAGCACCCCTTATGAGCTCTGAAGTAACATACATAGGTAAAAAAGCAGGTAGAGATATATGCACCCACAGAAACCTTTCTTGTTCCTGACATGTTTTATCAACACTGTCAAGCTTAAGAAAAACTGCCATTCACTTCTTGCTGTCCAAACAATGACGGCTTACAGCATTCTGCTAAGCTGTACAACTCACAGAACTAAGTACTTTTATTATGGATTTGACAGTTGTAAGCTCATGGAACTTAGCTCCTCACTTCTCAACTCCAGATGCCCTCTCCCCTTTGTCAAGACTCTTGTAAGTGTGCTGATATACTCTGTTTCTGCCATGGATAAACAAGATCTGGTCTGCCTTTTCAGAAGGAGGAATTTTACCAAATATATATATACATATTTATTTTTTTTTAAAAAGGAAATTGTGCCTGGCTTGAGATACATTGCTGATTCTTGCATTTCCTGATTTATGCATAACTCCGCACGTTACTTTTTTGTTATTTACTATCCTATCTAAACATGGTTAGGCCAGGATTGTTGAGATGACAAATAACGTAAGCTTGTCTTTCTAAAGCACTGGTTTAGGTCTGGTACTACTTAATCACTTTAAAATGTTCCCAAGAACTTGCTTTTTCAGAAACAACCTGTTAAGGACAGTAATATTAGACTGAAGGAACACAGAATGAGAGTACATTACATATGGGACAAAGAAGTCCTTCTTTGAGAATTAAGGTGAAATAAGGTAACGTGAAAGAACACACTACAGATTAGCTGTGCTGAACAGTCAGAAAAATAATGGCTTACAGAGCCCTCCAGTTCTTGGCAGGCTGACCATCCAGAGCTAGGGATTCAGCCCAGGAAACAGAAGACAGAGGTACTCATCTCATGTTTCCCTTCATGAAAGATCAATCAATTGAAAGGATCACATTCTTATCACAACCATGGGAGTAGAGGGTTGATGAAAACAGCTTGAGTACCTGATCTGAAGCTAGTGTCAGGCAACAGAGATTCAAAATTTGTCAAAATCAGTAGATTGGGCTTTCAAGGTTATTCATAGAATCATAGAATAGTTAGGGTTGGAAAGGACCTCAAGATCATCTAGTTCCAACCCCCTGCCATGGACAGGGACACCTCACACTAAACCATCCCACACAAGGCTTCGTCCAGCCTGGCCTTGAACACTGCCAGGGATGGAGCACTCACAACCTCCTTGGGCAACCAATTCCAGCGCCTCACCACCCTAACAGGAAAGAATTTCCTCCTTATATCCAATCTAAACTTCCCCTGTTTAAGTTTGAACCCATTACCCCTTGTCCTGCCACTACAGTCCCTGATGAAGAGTCCCTCCCCAGCATCCCTATAGGCCCCTTTCAGATACTGGAAGGCTGCTATTAGGTCCCCACGCAGCCTTCTCTTCTCCAGGCTGAACAGACCCAACTTTCTCAGCCTGTCTTCATACGGGAGGTGCTCCAGTCCCCTGATCATCCTCGTGGCCTCCTCTGGACTTGTTCCAGCAGTTCCATGTCCTTTTTATGTTGAGGACACCAGAACTGCACACAATACTCCAGGTGAGGTCTCACAAGAGCAGAGTAGAGGGGCAGGATCACCTCCTTCGACCTGCTGGTCACGCTCCTTTTGATGCAGCCCAGGATACGGTTGGCTTTCTGGGCTGCGAGCGCACACTGCAGCCAGCTCATGTTCATTTTCTCATCAACCAGCACCCCCAAGTCCTTCTCTGGAGGGCCGCTCTGAATCTCTTCTTTGCCCAGTCTGTAGCTGTGCCTACTGATTGATGTTGTTTCAGATATCACCAAATGGCATAAATACTGATAAATTCCCAGGAAAAACACAGGTTGAACGTATGGCATAGCAGGTTCTTGCACATCCTCATCAGCCTCCCCCCACGTCACATAACTGGCTATACATATTGTTTATCTTCTCCTCTAAACTGCACGGGTATTTTCTCTTTTGTTTCATAGGTCATATCTAAGATGCCCTTCTGAAGTAGTGCGATATTACCGTTACAGCCTTTGTATAAAACATTTGTCTCAAATAGAGCAAACACAGCCAAGACAGTAACAAAAACACTCCCTAAGTTGCACCTTGAATACTAACTTTATAATCTGTGTCAATCAGGGGCAAAAACAGACACTGGAATGAACTAGTGCCATATTTCGACACCTGGCATCCAAATAACTATCATGCAGCAAAGCCTTCCAGTTGTTGCTGACCTGAAATTAATATAAAGCCATGATTAAGAGAGAGACAGGTTCTGTTCTTATATGGTTCTCATGATGTTTCTAACCAGCACCGTTTACATCTGCTTTTGTTTTCCATTTGCTATTTCTGTTCTTGAAGTACAGAGCAAGCATCAAGTATCCTGAAAGCCAAAGGCAAAACTTACTGATTTTTTTCTGATAATAAACAATCAACAGAGAAAATGAAGACAACACATTTAGATGGGTAGATATTCAAATTTATCTTTATAGGCTTAAAGTTTAAAAGACTATTTCAAGAAAAATCAAAGTATGAGCTGTGATAACTTTTGTAGAGGTGGTGACAGGAAGATAAGCACTTCATTTAATAATAATCATGTCATTGAGATTGGCTAATATTTTTGATTCAGGACATAAGCAGCCATAAAAACCACCTCAGGAAGAGAAAAATCTCAGTACTTCTTCTACTGAGGTTGAATGGAAGACAACTGAAAGGTTGTCTGACAAAAAGAGTTCAGATTTCTTTAGGGCTATGCAAATAGAACCCAAAAAGTTAGATTGGCTCAACAGCTAAAATTGTTTTTGGAATATGGAGGCTCGAATGCAGAAGTAGTAGTCAGAAATACTTGACTTTGAAATAGTAGTATGAAATTTGAAACATTTTTAAAATCAGAATAATACACTGTAAAGAAAACCTACTAAGGCTAGAGTGTTCGCTTCTGAAATCTTCCCCCAAGGGCCATGTATGCCTTAAGACTTCTTTGCCTCCGTCTTCACTGGCAAAGGCTCTGACCACACCACAAAAGTCTTGGAAGGTAGACATAGGGACTGTGAGAATGAAGACCTTGGGCCCACTGTAGGAGAGGATCTGGTTCGAGACCATCTTAAAAATCTGAACATGCACAAGTCCATGGGACCTGATGGAATCCATCCGCGGGTCCTGAAGGAGCTGGCAAATGAAGTTGCTAAGCCACTGGCCATCGTATTTGAAAAATCATGGCAGTCAGGTGAAGTTCCCGACGACTGGAAACAGGGAAATATAACCCCCATTTTCAAGAAGGGCAAAATGGAAGACCCGGGGAATTACAGACCAGTCAGTCTCACCTCTGTGCCTGGCAAAATCTTGGAGCACATTCTCCTGGAAGGCATGCTAAGGCACATGAAAAACAACAAGGTGCTTGCTGACAGCCAGCATGGCTTCACTAAGGGGAAATCCTGCCTGACCAATTTGGTGGCCTTCTATGATGGGGCTACAGAACTGATGGACAGGGGTAGAGCAGTTGGTGTCATCTACCTGGACTTGTGCAAAGCCTTTGACACTGTCCCACATGGCATCCTTGTCTCTAAATTGCAGAGACATCAATTTGATGGATGGACCACTCGGTGGATAAAGAACTGACTGGATGGCTGCACACAAAGAGTTGTGGTCAATGGCTCAATGTCTGGCTGGAAACCAGTAATGAGTGATGAGCTCTGCTCTTATGAGACCTCACCTGGAGTATTTGTGTGCAGTTCTGGTGTCATCAACATAAAAAGGACATGGAACTGTTGGAACAAGTCTAGAGGACGGCCACAAGGATGATCAGGGGACTGGAGCACCTCCCGTACGAAGACAGGCTGAGAAAGTTGGGGCTGTTCAGCCTGGAGAAGAAAAGGCTGCGTGGAGACCTCAGAGCAGCCTTCCAGTATCTGAAAAGGGCCTATAGGGATGCTGGGGAGGGACTATTGATCAGGGACTGTAGCGACAGGACAACTTAAACAGGGGAAGTTTAGACTGGATATAAGGAAGAAGTTCTTTCTTGTTAGGGTGGTGAGGCACTGGAATTGGCTGCCCAGGGAGGTTGTGAGTGCTCCATCCCTGGCAGTGTTCAAGGCCAGGTTGGATGAAGCCTTGAGTGAGATGGTTTAGTGTGAGGTGTCCCTGCCCATGGCAGCTGGGTTGGAACTGCATGATCTTCAGGTCCTTTCCAACCCTAGCTATTGTATGATTCTATGATTCTGTAAGACAACCCTTTGCCAAATTGAGTCTGCTGGTCTCAGTAAAGGAGAAACAGGACAAAAATTGATGGACCTTGTATTTTTAGATTTATAGACTAAATATCCTGCTGTTTCTTTTAACCTATGATCTATGCCATTATCTGTTGTCCAGATGTAGGACTGCATAAGAGGAGGCTTGTTAGTTGTTGGGGTTTTTCCCATCCACCACACCTCCCCCTTTGCAAAAGCGATTACAAGCTGCAAGGATATTGTTATGGATTTTACTAGCATCCATAAACTGGTGCTTTATTTCTGTAGCAATGCTCACAGATTCTTCATAGGTAAAGCTGCTTTTGACCCAGTCCTCTCATTTCTCTTGTCTGCTGCAGAAGGACAGATTTAGACAAGCGACATCTGCCACTGTGCATTTATTGGAAGCTAAGCAAACAAGGTGGTATGAGCTGCAATGTCACTGGCTATAATTGGGTAACCTGTAAAACTGAGAATCAAAAGGAACCTCGCAAGGAGGTACAACTGTTTTGCTGCACAGGCCAGCAGCCCACCAGACTTTATGTCTTTCCATTCTGTGTCACACCCTTCTGGACAGACTGTACCACCCATTTTTGCCTTCAGCTGTCCATTCTCTGGCTAGGAAATACTTTGTGTTATTTTGACAAGCACTTTGATTTCTATTGAATGATAATAATAAAAAAAGACAAAAAAAAAAAACAAGTTACACAACAAACCAAAACCCCAAAGCAACATCAAAGGCCTCTCCTTAAGAGTTTGCTATGATTCATTGTCTGACCTCCAAGATGTGAAGCACCAGACACAGGAAATAAATGCTACAATAGTACATTCAGTGTACTATGAAGAATTTTAGAAAACTTGATTTACTGACTGAAAACAGAAATTAAAGATTCTAATCACTGATCATAAGAATGCATAGTTTTGAAAAGAAAAGGCTCTGCATGTATTAACAATCCCTGCTAGCATCCATTACCGAAAAGGGAGTATTTATTTTGCCTTGTTTTTCTGCTGTTTGTGAATGATGCAGCTAGGGTCAAAGTTACTCCATGGAGCAAACTCCAGCCAGAAAACTGACAAAGACGTGAATGAGGCTTTCTATATGACAGTCCCTTCTCTCTGTGTAATCACTAGACAAGTCTATTCATAAATGGCCACTGGATTCCATTTAGAAGCCTATCAACCCAGTAGGAAAGGCCTTCTAAAATCCTTCTGACTTACGGAGAAAAAATCTCTGCTAGCTGGCCTGAGGGCAATTTCTTCCCTCTGTTTACCTCTCTTTGAGAGGCAGCAGCCCAAATGAATTACTGTCTAGAAAGCCCTGTTGATAAAAATGGATGGGGAAAAAAAAAAAAAAAGAGTGAGAAAAAGAGAAAAGAAAAGGCAAAGAGCTTCATAGCTGAGGCAGAGAGAGATGGTCAGAGTATCGCAGTCTGTGGTGCAAGCAGCATGTGTCTCAAGGAGTGCATGAATTAGGAACTAATCTGGGATCCACCAAATTTCAGTCTCTCTTCTGATTTTTGTGGGTTCAGACCTATGTAATTTTCCCTGACAGTGCTATTTACTTTACGAAAGCCTTTTGTCAGAGAGCAGGCATTGCAAGGACTACATGAAAGCTGGTGATGGGATCAGAAAGACAGTATGCCTGCTTCATCTGACTCTTGCCAAACCCTTGAAGTAAGCATAACCCATTAAAATGAAACTTGGCCCCTGCCTGGCCCAGATATATATCATGCACTAGACCATCACGTGTGCTTTCTGTCAAGGCATTCTGTTCCCTTCACAAACATAGGCATTACTTTTCCTCTGCAAAATGAGCCCTCACACCAGCTGTAGCCAGCACCTGCAACATCTCCACAGAGTGACTGAGATTCTCAATTGATGCAAGTTACATAGATCCTATCATGAGGTATCAACAGGTCTCAGTGAAAAAGATTCCCTTTCCATTGACAGCAAAGATGCTGAATTCAGCTCAGGTCAGGCCCATGGACAGCTTTCTTCCCTGAGCATCTCAGAAAAATAAGATTTTTCTCTTTTTGAGTCCCTAGTGCTTATAAAGCTTCAGAGAACTCGTTGCAGAGTAGGAAAGGTGCAGCAGCCATTGCCATGGTTGCAGTCTCCTTCAGCAGCCTCTCATAGTGGGACAGAGTTACTATCAGCCAGGTTCACGTTGCTGCTACCAATTGACTTCACCATTGAGCTGCTAAAGACTTCCCTTTAGAAGAGTCCTCATCTGTCAAAATGGACAGAACAATGCTGAGGGAACAAGTTCCACACTTCCCTGGATATCCAGCCTGCGGGCATCAAACCAAAGTGTCTCCTCCATCCCACATGCCTTTATTATCCCACTGTATCCCTTCACAAACTCACATAAATCCTTTTGCTCCCTACCACTGCACCTCCTCTTTCTGGCCTCCTGGTGGGAGAAGGTTCAGCTGGGAGCCCCTCTTCTTCAAAGCATCAAACCTTCCTCCAGCAGATTTTTACACCTCTGGTAGCGCCCCAGCTATTCAGAGAAACAACCAGACCAAACCCTAGTGCAGCTCCTTCCTCCCTAAATGCCACACTCCATGCCTTGTGGGGCTGCTGTTGCATTTCTAGGAAACTGAAGGTTTCCTTAGGGGTGCCAACAGCCCAGTTACTGCTTTCTTCCTTCCTTTTATTACTACCAAAATGGCTTATCTGAAGATAAGTGATTTTATAGATCTGCACTCTGGTTGATCAGTGACAGAAAAGCAAGCGGTGAAATGTTTTCTGGGCTGCCACACCTGTGCTGGAAAACACATGGGTTTGTGTTTCTAGGTCTTTCTAGAGACATGCCTGAGCCCAAAGTCTCTCACACTCAGCACTCAAAAACTCAAATAAAGCTTAGTGGAGAACTGAGGCTTGAGAGACAAAGTCACTTAGCAAAGACAGATGCAACTCAGTGGCAGTTTGGAGCAACTCATATAATTTATAGTAATATTTAGGTGGCCCATGTGGAGTCACAAGCAGAAAAGGCCTCCCTTGGGTCAGCTTGTACTTAATACAGATTTCCTCCAAGAAGATATTTGGCTTTGTATGGTGATTTGGTTTGGTTTTTTGATTATTTTTTTTCCTCACATCAGAGCCAAAAAGGAATTAAAAAAGCTTTTAATCACTGTAAGAATCCTATTTAATCAGACTACTGTCTGGTTTCATTTCTTCAGTGGCAAATTAACATAATCACTGCTTGATTTAACTAGGATACCATCATATTAAGTTTCACAGTTAGTTGCCTATGTCTGTCTGTTACGAAACCTGCTCATAGAAAAGGGTTGAAAAGAAGTCCCAAATACAAAACCTGTGACCAAATTTTATGAATACTCATACTCAGACTTTGCTATCCTGATTTTCTGAATGTGCATGTTTAAATAATTACTATTATCCTACGAAGCACAAAGCGATTCTGATGATGCAAACTTCAACCTAACTGGACCAGATACTAGAGAGGAAAGGAAGATGAAAAGATGAGAATCTGAAGGAGTTGGGGCCTTTTTCTAGAGTGGCATGATTTACATAATGATATTTTCTACCTTTTTTTTTTGCCAGGGAATTCATTCAGACATTGGATTCACACCTTTTTGGCTAGCTACTTTGAAATTCACAAGCTAATTAAAATCAACCCACTGTTGAATTTAGAAAGACAAACTAATCTCATTGAATGGTTTGAGTTAGAAGGGACCTCAAAGATCATCTTGTTCCAACCCCCTTACCATGGGCAGGGACATCTTCCACTAGACCAGGTTGCTGAAAGCCCCAAATCACAGATAAGACACAAACTGGTAAATGTGAAATTGGTTGTAACAATAATATTAGTGTAAGCTTAAACTCACAGCCCAGTGGAGTCATGGCCAGAGGATTTTTCTGAAACCATATGGTATCTGCCATGAGAATGTGGAGAAATATTGTTCTGAGACACATAGCTGTCTGAAGCATGGCAGATGGAGGAAAGAGTACATGTGCCAGCATGTCTAATAAGCAAAGAGACTCTTAATTCCTCTGCTGTTTTTTTAGATGGCACTTGTTTAAAGGCTGATCCAATGTCCATGGAAGTGAAGCGGAGTTTTTCTGCTGACTTCTAGGCACTGGCCTCAAACCCATGACACAGAAAAAAAAAAATCTATATTGGTTTGCTGCAGAGCTGAGTTGTTTGTAAAACACAGGCAAGAGAAAGGAATGGACTGAGAGCAAGGTGGAGACTGGGCTACTTCTGACCATTAACTGCTCAGGGTCTAAAATGAAGGGGATGTTTCTTATTCAGGCTAGGGATGCTCCTGGGTGTTCTGTTGATATAACATGCACACTGGAAGCTGGTTTAATTTTCTCTCTCTTCCTTTCAGAAAATATTTCTTTTCCTCTCCCAGTTAAAGCTCTGCCTCACCTCCTGTTCCTGTGTTGTCATCTCTTCTCCACCTCCTGCTCCTGCACATTGACGCGCTGCAAAACATCAGCCTGTACCAGGGATCTCAGTTCCCCAAGGATGGCTTACTCTCACACATCAGCTGCCTCAGTGGGTTCAGTAGCTGAGTTCCATCCTCTGCCAGCTCTCCTGCTCCCAGAGAAAACACAGGCGTATAGCTGAGGGACAGTCGCCCACTTGCCCTGAGCACTGCAACACTCAGGAGCAGTTTCTTCTGCACAGGGGAGAGCTTGCTAAAAGGATATACAGTGCTGCATAGGGATGCGGGCTCAGCTGAGCTGCAAAGAAAAGAATTAGTTTTCCTTTACTTTGGGAAGGAGACAGCAGACTGTGTAGGAAACCTCTGTCCCAGGTCAGCACTGATCTTGTTAATTGCGCCTGGTCATGCTGGACACTATCTGTCAAGCTGACAGCTGCCAAGACAGCCCTCTCACAGCCCAGTGTAACCAGTCACACATGTTCAACACTGCCAGTCTGTACCCACGGCTGGCCTAAGCTAATCCTTGGATTGTGGTTAGCAACAGACTAACGATGTGTGATTTTCTGAGGAAATGCTATCAGACCAGGGGTTGAAGAAAGAAAGCATTGTTACCTCTTACATATGGAGGTACAAATACACGGGTGACGACATGACGGGCGAAAGGGAGAATTTGGGGCAAGACTCAGAATGCAATCCTAAACGTTGTCAGCATCATAGGGCATCTAACTCAAACTGGAAAGGCACTCAAAATCAGATCCTATGGCTGTCAGCCAGCCAGTTCTAGAGCTGAGTGGTTTGGATAACTCCTCCTTTTCACTGCTGTGTGCTTGGGCATATCCAAGTATTAGAAAAAGAAGGAACATTTCCAGAAAAGCTGAAAAGACCAGAGTGGACATGGTCTGAGCTCATCTTTCACTCAAGGAGAAAGAAAGATGCAGCGAAAACCCTAAAAATGTAGCTTTTATAAGCAAAACCAGAAATAGAATCCCTACACAGCATAGTTAGAACTGCATAAAGGGCAGAGGACTCACACAGATGTGCATTGCTGCTTGGTCCTGTGATGGGCACACAACTAAGCTTGTAAAGGCTTGAAAACAACAGCTTGAAAAAAACAAGAATATGGTGAGAAGTTTTATTGTTTGGGGTTGGTTGTTTTTTTTTTTTTTTTTTTTTTTATTTGTTTCATTTTTGGTTTTGTTTTGGGTGTTTTTTAGGAAATTTTACTTTTGGAGACATTTCCATATTCTAAGAGCACACAGGCATATTCACACACTATCTGGTTGTTCCCCTGACCCACTGGCTTCAGCTCAATAGCTTCACTTTTAGAATTATTAGCTAATGGAAAGTTAGATCTTTAAACCCTCTTTGCCCTCAAAGATTTCAATTTGCATCCATGTTCTTGATTTAAATTTAGGTTTTGAGGACTCTGCCTTGGAAAATCATAGGACACTTCCTACTATCAGAAGATATTTGGACAGAGCAGACAGTGCAGGACCACACATAAAGTTTTGAGCACATGTTCAAGGCAAGGGTGTAATTCAGCTTTTAAAATCCTTTGTAACAGCTCTCACAAGATGCTTTCTAAAAGAGTTAAAAACCTAAGCAACCAAAAATGATATTCAGAATTTTCTACTTTGATTTTTTTTAATACTTTTGTATGAAAAAAAAAAAAAAGCGCCATTTCCCGACATTGGTTTACTTTGTAAGTTTCTTTTAAATTGAATTGCTGGCTTTGCTTGATATTTTCTACTTCCCACTTTTAACCACATTCATAAGCCACTAACATTTGTAACATCTGAGAAAATTCACAGTCAGAGAACCATTAGAGTAAGCCGAATGAGACACATTGCCTGTTTAGCCTTATATATTGCCTGCAGGAATAGCTTTTGCTTCCAGGGAAAGAAACTCTACTTAGCATGTAGATGTTCAATTATTAAATGTAATGACGCAGAAGAAAAACTTGTTCTTTTCTGTCCCCTGGAGATAAGGAGCTTATGACTTCAAGAACAATGGTAAATACCCCAAAGCTTGAATTCTAGATCATAGCATTATATCTACAGCTTTGCAAGTCAATACAGAATTCCAGCTTGCTTAGCAAACCCCAGCATTTTGTCTGTTGAGATGTGAAGTGACTGGCAAACACACTCAAATTTAAAAGGAAAAAGTATATTGAAGGACATAAGCACCTCACTAAAGGACTTCAGGGTGTGGTTGATGAGAAATTTCACATGAGCTGGCAGTGTGTGCTCGCAGCCCAGGAACCAACCGAAGACAAACCGGCTGCATCAAAAGGAGGTGATTCTGCCCCTCTAGTCTGCTCTTATGAGACTCCACATGGAGCACTGTATGCAGTTCTCAACATAAGGACGTGGAACTGCGGGAACAAGTCCAGAGGAGGGCCACGAGGATGATCAGGGGACTGGAGCACCTCCCGTATGAGACAGGCTGAGAAAGTTGGGGCTGTTCAGCCTGGAGAAGAGAAGGCTGAGTGGAAACCTCATAGCAGCCTCCCAGTATCTGAAGGGGGCCTGTAAGGATGCTGGGGAGGGACTCTTCATTAGGGATTGTAGTGGTAGGACAAGGGGTAATGGGTTAAAACTTAAACAGGGGAAGTTTAGATTGGATATAAGGAAGAAGTTCTTTACTGTGAGAGTGCTGAGGCACTGGAGCAGGCTGCCCAAAGAAGTGGTGAATGCTCCATCTCTGGCAGTGTTCAAGGCCAGGCTGGACAGAGCCTTGGGTGGCATGGTTTAGTGTGAGGTGTCCCTGCCCATGGCAGGCAGGTCAGAACTGGATGATCTTAAGGCCTTTTCTAACCCAAATCGTTCTATGATTCTAAGAATGAGAAGACATTTTTCTTTGATTGCCAGCTTGAAGGCAGGTCAGTCATCGCTAACAGACAGAATGCAGATGTTATTTCTGAAGTGCTTAACTCAGATATGATGTATAATTCTGAGGGATTTTGTCAGTCCTGGGGTTGAGTTCCTTGCATTTGTTTTCATTGTATCTTAGATTAGATCCTGCTGCATGCAGGTCCACCAAAAGTCCACTTGGGAGCACTCCATGTTACCAGCCACCAAGCCACAATGCTATAGTCCTCCTAATAGCCCTTCTGAAAACAACATGCATTGTTGAACCATGGAGCAGACGGGCAAGATCAGCTTCCTACTTGAACTGAAAAATACCTGTACTCTTGAGGCTGAAAGCATCAGCACCTGCATTAAAATTTATCATTCATTTTCCCTAAATAAGATAGCAAAAGACTGTCTTAGAAAATTTCTGTCATATAAAATACAAGCTGCCCTGCAGAGAAAAAAAGTATTACTTCAAAAATCAGGAGAGCTTTATCACTGTGCGCTTGACCACATTATCAAGAACTGATCTGTGCATACATATACTTTAGCTAATTTGTTTCATCTAGAATTTTAAGAGGATATGTAGAACTTCTTACATAAGGATGACTTTTGCATTTCAGGTAGTACACTACAAGCTCTCCAAGAAATAGAATGAAGCTGATAACACAACAGAACTCTTGAAGAGACTTTCAATCTCAAAAGGAAGAAACACACTCTTTTACTGGCAGAGTTCATTGAAAACCAGCAAAGCAAAGGAAATAAATTATCCATTGGTTGGGAATACTCTTTAAAAGTATTCCTGAAGCATCAGCTCCAGGGAGATAATTTCCCTTGGCAGTGCTATTTCATTCACAGAAAGAAATATATTATGGAATTGATCAATGTGATTTGGTCCTGAAGTGGCAGGGGTCCAGAACATCAAGATCTATGTACAAAGCATACATGAGCTCAGTGGGCCATGGGGCAAACATTTTCATTATTTTACTCAGAAGAGAGGCTGGTAATAAGCTTATCATAGAATGGTTTGGGTTGGAAAAATACTTAAGATCATCTAGGTCCAAGCCCCCTGCCCTAGCCCGGGACACCTCACCCTAGACCATGTTGCCCAAGGCTCTGTCCAGCCTGGCCTCGAACATTGCCAGTGATTTACCCTTTCCAGTGCCTCACCACTCTCACAGTAAAGAGCTTCTTCCTTATATCTAGCCTGAACTTCCCCTGTTTCAGTTTAAACCATTAGCCCTTGTCCTGTGACTACATCCCCTCGAAGAGTCTGTCTTCAGAATCCTTGTAATCCCCCTTCAGATACTGGAAGACTACTCTGAGGTCTCCACACAGCTTCTCTTCTACAGGCTGAACTGCCCCAGCTTTCTTAGCCTGTCTTCATACAGGTGGTACATACTTTTATATCAGGAATGTTAGATACCTTTCATGCTACTTTGTAAAGATTATTTTATATTTATGAAGTTTTTATTTATTAATCACATAGCAAACAGATTCCACCTACTCCAGAGTCAAAACAATAAGCAATAAATCACAGCAACAGTCAGGATAGCAAAGTTGTTGAGGAAAGATTGTATTTGTGCTGAGGAGAGACATATTTCCAGATGCCATTCCCAGGATGGGTTCTGAACCATGCAATGAATGATGAATGATGAATGGCATTACTGCTTATCAGCTTGGGTTGAATAATGGGCGATCACGGACAGAAGCAGGTTTCAGGAAATGCTGTAATATTTGGAGAAGGGGTTGTGGAAATGCCACCATACTCCAAGGTCTCAGCACAGGGAACGTGGCTGCCAACGCAGTGTATCAAACCTGACACTACAGATTTGCACTCTCCCTGTATAATTGCATGTCTTGGACAATAACCCACAACTCTTTCAATATGGGGAGCCTGGGCTATCACATCAAACTTAAAGCCAGAGATTTGGGTGATACTAGCCCAAGCATACCAGTGTAGTAACAAATAAAAGCATCTAAACACGTCTGCCCAGAGAGCTGTATATGAAGATATGTCAACATCTGCCATAAAAGTATTGTGGTAGAGTATTGACTAGACAGCTCCTACTGTTGGCTTAGGGAAAAAACAGGGCCACTCACAGGCGACAGGCATGTGCTGGAAGATATGCAGATACAGGTATTACAGGCTTCCAGCAAGAGAGGATAGAGAGGATACCCTGTTTCACACTAACCATGAAAGACTCACTGAGAGCAGATGGGGCATACAGAGAGATGGACATACTCACCACATGGTGCTGTTAGTGCAGAAGCATATCTCAATCTAGGCTTAAAGAAAAATGTCAGACTGAACAGGTACTTCAGATATGAATAAGAACTACTATTCAGGACTGATGAGTCTGGATCATATCAAGCTCAGGAAAAGAGCATATGGTGACAGATGTTTATCATGACCACCACTCGATCATACTCTAAAGGAATACTTTTAGATATCTATGTCTGTTGTCCTAAAAAACAAAACAAAATACCTGAAAGGCCTGAATATCTTCATAGAGATCTGAAAAAAAAAAAAAAAATCTCTGCTCAGGATACAAGGTACATATCAGATAGTAACAGTAAAGGGCGAAAAATGATGGCTACCGCTGAACGGAGGACAGTATCCACCCTTAACATAACATTGTAATATATTAAAAATATAAACAAAAGAAAATGTCAGTCTTGAGATCTTCAAATTTTTCCTATTGTAGGAGGAAATAAATGTTTTCTTAACAGTGTGCAGTGGGGTGCAGCAGAAATTGGTTTCAGTGCAGAAAACCTTCTTCAAGGAACAAATTGCTTTGAATTATCAAGGGAAAAAAAAGAAAAGAAGAAAAAAACCAATAAAAAAAAAAAAGAAATCCTGAATAGAGCCTTAATTATACATCTTGAATAAGTCAGTTCTCTGGCTGTTTTTGTTTTAATGTAATTTTAAAGCAAACTCCTTCGAGCGCTGTGGGGAGAATGTAGATGATAAATCAGACTGCTCCTTAACTGCTGTAATTCTAAGGTATTTCGCATTTTTTTCTCAGATCATGTTTTAGGTCCTTTTTGTTTGTGCATTGGGGATTGACCCCTTCAGGTGAAGTGGAAGGTACTAAATCTCAATTAAATACAACAAAAGCATGTATCAGTCCAACAGTCCATCTTTTCTCTCCCTTTCCTTAGGCAGTACATAGCTGATTTTGCAGGAGGGAACCCTCCAGAAATTTGTCTCGGTAGCAACATTTTTTTTTTATCCACTTTTTGATTATCAAAGACTTGTACAGCTGCATAACAGTTGTGCCAGCTTGCCTGCTGTCTTTACACTTGGGCTGCGAATTATGTGTCAGAGTTCTGAAGGATCTCCTGCAGACCTTGACTTCCTTAATTCAAAATAGTTCATACACCAGACTCCTACATACACAAAGCACTATGATGGTTGTCCTTCTGTGAAACATCCCATTGCCTGGGATAAAGCATATAAGATTTTGAGAAGTGGGTTTTGATGCTTTATCTGAACACAGTGTCTGGCCATTGTTTGGAAGTGTGGCATACCTTCCTCTCCAAAAAGCATTCCTTTGATCCTAGCATTATTTTTTTCCCTGACTAAAAGACAGCCATGAAAGAGAAAAGAACAAAATCAAAACAATTCCTATCCATGCAAAGATTAGCACTAAAAGCGTATTCAGATTCTGCAAAATTCCTAAAGTTTCACTACTGGCTTCACAGTGAAGAATATGGACTAAATCTCAAGACAGAGGAGAACAGTGGGTTACAGTGAAGATTAAAGTTTCCTGGTACATGAAACAAGAGAGAACTAAGTAATGTGCCCAAGTGTTAAATCCACTTAAATGCCAGTGTTCAAGAAATCTTACAGTAGCTGGTGGAACTGCTTGTACATCTTCAGCTAAGTGTACGTGTAGCCTAAAAAGTTATTAAACAAAAATGTATGTCAGTGTCATATATCCCAGTTCAGATCAAAAGCTAAAGTTGAAAGCAACTTATTAAACCTTATCTAGATATGTTCAGTACAATATCTTTTATTTTCAAATCATGCTGAAAATTTTAAAATTATTGTTAGGATCTCTAGGATCCAGTAGTTTCACGAGCAAAACACTTTGTCCAGTTTTGTGTGTTTTGGAATAGAACTTGAACACATGGAAGTACAAAAGCCCCTTTATTTTAAACTTATTTGGAGGCTAGTATCTATTATGTCTGATAGGAAAAGAGAAAATGGCCTCAAATTACACCAGAGAAGGTTTAAATTGGATACTAGGAAAAATGTCTTTACCAAAAGTGTTATTAGGCATTGGAACAGGCTGCCAAGGGCAGTGGTTGGGTCATCAACCCTCGAGGTATAGATGTGGTGCTTAGGGACACAGTTTAGTGGTGAATTTGGCAGTCTTGGGTCTCTAAGAGAGGATCAGGATGTAAGTTAACTCATCAGAATGAAATTCAAGTCACTATTTGTTGTTCAGAACAACCCTATCAGGGAACAAAAAGCCAAATGGACTCTTGACATTTACAGCTTACTACATAGACATCTTCCTGCCTAATTATAAAGAAAAGATATTTGTAGGAATTGAATTTCTTTCTAGTTTCAATCTCTTTTGGGTTCATATGCAGGAAACTTAGAGTTAGAACTTAATATTTGGGATGGAAAACAAAATGCTTGTAATTGTACTTGTTTTTTTACCGTCTGTTCTTAAATGACATTGTTCCCGTGTTCCTCTGATGTACTTCACTTCTGCAAGCTTGTTCAAGGGCACTAGGGCAAACTCTGATCTGAACATTGAAGTGATGTTTATGACTACGTGCAGATTAAAGCTAAAATGTCAAAATACAGAAGGAGACATGCTAAAGGGTAAGTATTAAAAAGCAGTAACAGAGAAAAAAAATTGCTTGGAGCAGGTCAATAGTTCCATTGAATTTCTTTATGCCAAAATGTAGACATTTGCTCTTTGTTCCAGGAAAGCAAAAAATAAAATCAGAAAATAGTTGAGAAAAAAGAAAGAGCAGAGATCTCAATTCTACCAATATTATCAGTAATTATTGTTTATCTCAATATTTTATCCCAACAACCAGCACATTCTCATCTTAGAGTCTTCCCACTCAGAGCTACTAGTAAATATAGCAAGCAAGAAATTATTTCTATGTGTATCACAGAAAACGTAAGTAATAATGTTGGGGATTTTTTTCCAGACTACAATGTTTTAAGTAATATTTTGTGGGGCAATCCATTAATTTGGGCACAAAGAAACAGAAAATGAGTTCCAATGAGGATTCATTTAATCTGTAGTATAGAAAAGCTAATAAACACAGACAGAGAGAAATGAAAGTGGTAAATTACTTGAGAGATAAGCAGGAGTTTAAATAAGAGGGGTAGATGCAGACAAAACAGCAGAGAAAGTTGTACTCTAATAATCAAACCACAACCAGAATGTGAAAACTTATATCCAATGAAACCAAAAGTTTCAAAGACTTCTCAGAATTACTGATTGAAAAATGCTTGGGCAGCCTCTTAAACCTCAAATATTCCCAAACACTTCCCATTATAATTTTCCTGTTGAAAAGAAGCATTTCAGAAGTTAAGCCTAGACTTCCATACAACATAAGCCAAACAGCTCTGCAATGGAAGTTACAAAAGCAGGTAAATTGCCTCCAGCCAGCACTGAAAGAGCCAAAAGAAGTGGCTGTTAAAGCAGTAGGGTGCTGGGGTTGTCTCTGTACCTGCTCTCAATATGTGATGCAAGGAAACCCTACAGTGAAGAAACTTGCACTGCTTCAAATCTCTACTCAAGTCACTGATGCAGGATTTCTGTAAGGATTCCAGCAAGAAACAATCTCATTTTATTTTTCTTCATCTGGAAAACTGGGTCAGTAATTTGTTTTATTTATCTTTACCATTCTGACTAAAATTCTCCAAGACAAAGACATTCTTTCCTCCACTGTAGTTAACTTAAACCTTCTTTCAATCAGGTGCTCTTCAGAATAGAGTTGTAAAGCCACACCATTAAACATCACAGCCAGATTCAAAGACAGAATTTGTTTTGTGGCAAGCTCTATACAAAAACGAAGATTTCTAAACAGCGGTACATTTTATGACATATATGTCAAGCTAGGAGAAATTTAAATGATCATTTCCATGTGTCCATCTATTTCCACCCTCCCTTCAAACACAGATGTAAGACAAACTGTTACAACTTACTTCCCAAATGCAAGATGAACTGAATTGAATCCCAAGCTTTGTTCTCTCCGTCACTTAATATACCTTACTCATCTTTCAGGTGAATTCACTGAATGTTATTCAGATGCCTGGAGTCATAATAATGTTTCCTATAATAAGTTACAAACTATAAAAGCAATACATTGCCTGACCAAATCCATTATTCCTTCTTGCAGATGATATATTTTCTTTTGAAATATTATGTAGTACTAGGGTTGTGACGTTGAAACCCTTCCAAGTAACAAGCTGTAGATGGTTTTTGCTATGAATGGTTAAGTGCTTTACCCCCATCTAAGTCCACACTAGGATGAAATGGAGACAATCAGAAATGGCTTTTGACAAGACAAACTAGGCCAGCAGACGAATAATGTATAGGCTGAATATTAAAACTATCACCTGAGGGAAAGCCTTTTTACATTCATTGTTTATTGTGATTTAAAAAATGGAACATTCCAATGAGAAAAGACAGACAAAATTTATGTTCACAACTCAGCTGTAAGGGCAACGCTTCTCTAGGATGCAGAAAACAAGTTCATATTCCTGGTCTGAATCATGGATTTTCAATTCCTTTTCTTAAAGAAGTACTCTAATCTTGAAGTTGGATTTTTTTGCATTTTTGTTATCATTTGCTTTCTGACAGAGTTAGGGTTGTTTAACCTGGAGAAGACTCTAGGGAGATCCAAGTACCTAATGTGGGCTTACAAGAAAGCTGAAGAAGAATTTTTTACTAGGACTTGTGGGGACAGGACAAAGGGTAATGGCTTTAAACTGAAAGAATATGGATTTGGATAAAATGTTAGGAAGAAATATTTTACTGTGATGGTGGAGAGGCACAGGAACAGGTTGCCCAAGGAAGCTGTGGCTGCCTCACCCATGGCAGTGTTCAAGGCCAGGCTGGAGGAGCTTGGAGCAACCTGAACTAGTGGAACGTATTGCTTCCCATGGCAGGGGGTTAGAACTAGGTGATCTTTAACATCCCTTCCAACCCAAACCATTCTATGCTCTTGTGTTTCAGTGAAATTCCATCTAAGGTCCTAAGGTCAAGTTGAAGGAAAAATTAAAAAAATTAAAAACCAACAAACCAAACATTTTCCTCCAAGACCTCCAGCACATCAAGACATTCCTAACCAATTCCAGCTCTAATAGCATCTCTTGACCTCTTGTATCAATTGACTGGCTTGTTGTGACTCTTCAGCTGTCTATAAGGTCTTTAGGATTTAACTAGGTCACCAAGCTCAGAATACCCCATGTGGAGAGGAAACTTACAATAATACAAAGACATTCCTGCAAAATTAATCACCAGTCCCTTTGCTCATATTCCCACCAACAGCAGTAGTTTTAGTAGCAGCTTTTGGTGGAAAGAATATTTGCCCATTGATCTCCTGAGTTAGCTCAATTTATAAACAGTAATGAGTAGCAGCAATTGATGCTCACTTCAGCACTAGAGCAAGGAATTTGACCTTGTCACCAAGTAAACAGGAGTTCATAGTCAATGTGTTGACTTTTCATATAATACGAGTCAGAACTGTGAACAAAGATAGTTTGGATGACCTGACTAAGAACCTTTGTGAGATACAGCAGAGTAAATTTACAGCACAGCTTCTGCTTTCAAAGGTGCATTGTCTGTTTTCATGATGGGCATGCACAGAGACCAAAAACTCTGTAAGTTCAAATATTACCTTATTTTTTTAATGCAGTGTCCTAATGATAAAATGAAAGTCAATTTTACCTACTTGGGAGGAAGGTCAAGTTGTCAGTTGCAACATTGCTACTTGTACATTTCAAAGATGGGGGGAAAAAAAAAACCAACTCCAGCCAAAACAACAAAATCAAAAACCCTCCACTTTGGAACTGTTTGAAAGCTCTGTGAAAACAATTATTTTTTTTTCCCTTTTCTGTTTTTGTTTGTTTGTGGGTTGTTTTTTGGTGTTTTTTTTTTTTTTTTTAAAGTGGTTTGCCAAGGGTTGCTCACAATTTTCTCCTCCCAGCCTGGATTGCTCAACAATAAACCTCTCTTCAAAGTGGTTTTGAGAACCAAAGGAAGCTTTTGCTGCTCTTACTTTGAGATTCAGAAAAATGACACCTTACACACCTACAGTTCCCACAGTGCTTTGTTATAGTGTGTTGTATCCACCAAGACAGCATTGCATGCCCCTGAGATTGGCTGTTTGAGGAGAAGAATCACCACCATGGAGTGCCTTTCACCGAGCTGACTGAACATACAATTTGTTTCAGCCTGGACACCTTGCTAGGGATGGGAAAACCCAGTAACTTCCCCAGACAAGCCACAGCAACTTTCAGTACTTAACAGACAGACAAAAACACAAGAATGGCCACAAAATGAGACCATGGGTTCACATAACACAATATCCTGGCTTTCTCATGAAATTCAAGTACTTCGTATGGTGAATTCAATAACAGATTGAAAACTGTGAAAGCAACTGGATTTCTGTCCTTAAAGGGAATACTTCTTGTGTCTTTATCTGACCCTGCTACAAAGCCTTAATTTGGCTGGAATGTCTCTCTGAAATAAGAACATTTGGTTTGTTTATGTGTTCCCCTGATGCCACCCCTGGGACTCACTGTCGCTTTGCTTTGTGCAGCAACCACAAAGTGCAGGACTGGTTGAAAGTGTTGTATGCTATCTTGCTCTAGAAACTGAAGATCCACTCACATTTTACTTGTTCCCATTGTGCTGCAGAGCTGATCTTCCTTATAATTTCCAAACAGATAAGGGATCATCATGTTGTCTTTTCAAATCAGACTGAGCAAGAAAAGTCATGCCTAATCAGTGATGTGACACAATTTCTAATGAATAGCACATTTTCAACTTAGGTTGCCCATCAGCAAGGTACAGTGTGAGCTAAAAGAGCCCGAGTGCTCATGAGGAGGTTTTGATAGGTGAGCCTGTGCTGCAGAGCCAAGAGTAGATAATAATCCTGGAAGATCTACCATGGCTGAGAGAGCAATTTAAGCAAGAAACAATGTACTTGACTATCTCCCCATGAATCTAAGCAGCAGAGAGGCCCACACAGCCTGCAATAAGCAATGTACAATCCTGGACACAGCAGGAATACCATGTGGATGTTCCAAGAGTAACAGGGAGAATCAGGCTTTTTCAGTTAACTGTATCCAGCAACTAAACTCTGCATGAACACAAGAAACAGGAGACAGAAAGGGAATAGGAAAGAGTCAGGAGACTGAAGCCTATGCCAGCTTGGCAGCTGACTTATTCCCTGTCCAAATTGCTTTACATTTTTATACTTAATTTCCCTTTATCTCTTCCTGGTCTTGACCTATCCTGTTGAAGAGTAAGAGCTGGAAGAGAAACTGATTTGTCTTTCATATGTTTATATAGTAATTAACAAGCCATTACCCTTTGATTAGGCATATAACAATAGTAATAAAGGGTCCAGTTTTATTCTGATTAATCTTGTCTAAAAGTAATTTCATACACTTCTTATTTTGACTCTCTCTAATAAGGGAGTATATGGGCATAAGCATTAAAGGAATCTTTGCCTGTTTATTTCAACTGAACCTGCATTCCAAAGGGTAGTGCCAGAAGCTGAGGTTCAAAGCCAGCACCACTGTTATGCCTAAGCCTACCATTCTTCATAAATAGCTTGATACAAAGTTACATGTTTATATTCCTGTATTAATTTAAAGGCTGATGTATCAAAATATTTGACTTTCTTTTTTTATAGATTTAGTAATGAAAAGTGGTCTAAAAATAACATGCCCTATGAGATTTGTATTATTAAGCCATTTTTATCAGTGAAATGTTCTGCTTCTCGCATTGCTAAAATGATGGGAAGATAAAATAATAATAAAATATATCTCCAACAACTTGCCAAGTTTGTAATTACAAGATTATAGGGCTGGAATCCTTCAATTTATTTTCTGCTACATTTAGCAAATAAGTGGCTATTTATGCTTCCTTTCCCAAGCTCTGTTCCACTCTGTAACACTCAGAAAACACACTGTTGTTTCTTCTTATTTCCAAGCTCATGCCAATAGTCAGAAATATATGGAAACCAAGAGATATAGAAAAATTTGTCCTGACTTCTGGAAGAAAGTATGTAAATGGGGGACTCCAGACCCAAGTCCCGACATTAAAGACTATCAGAATTTCCAAATCTGAGCTTTTGTTAGGAAATGCTGAAATAAAGATTGCCTCTTGTTTGCATTAAGCAGTATACACTATCTGGTACTGTCTTTGAATGCATAACTTGGGTTCCAAGCAACTAATCACAATCCAGTTACTCTCTGTAGCTGTTCGAGTGCACATTACCCACAGAGAAGTGCCCATAAACTGTAGCACTGGTACTGTCGTTCAAAGGACACAGGATTAAATCCTTTCAAGAACATCTAGTGTGCTATTTAATGTTTTAAGGAAAAGCTTCCATTAAACAATTTCACAGCCTATTATAAAGCTTCTTCATAGCACTTACCTTTACTTGTTGAAGCAGAGGTGATTGGTGCTCAATACTCATCCATAAGAGATTAGCTCCCAAGCACTCACCACTGATCACTACACAACACCTAAAAACAATGGCTCAACTACAGCAAGATTAAACCTACAAGACTTTGTACTGATTTGAATTCTGTGCAGATGGTTGCAGGGAGTAGGTAATTGATTTGGGTTTACATTCACCTGCAGGACTGGGGATGAAATTCACCTGTAGCAGAAACAATCTCTTTAAGATACAACAATTCCTAAGTAGCATTTTGACTGGATCCTAGTGTTTTTTTGTACCAAAAGCAATATGAAGATAAGATTGAAAGAAGGCAAACAGTGGTTATGCGCAGCCAGTTCGAAAGATAAAAATAAACAGTTTGCTCAGCTGGGTTGTACAGTGATAGGGAAAAATCGGCAGGAAGAGGAAGAGATTTTGCAACAAAATATCTGAGCCAAATCCTGCTTTTAGGTACAGTTGTATAAAACCCTCACCACTCTGTAATGCTATAAACGTAGGACAGGAGCTTGGTTTTCTCGCTTCATCCCATTTGAACTCAGATAACACAAAAGATCTGAACAGGCTCAGTAGAAAGCTCTCTAATATTAAGTCAAAAGAAAATGCTGTTTGGCTTTATTTTCAAAGGAGCTTACATGTGTGTATTCATATTTCAAAACTGTTGGTGAACACTATCTTTGTAAGTCTAAGGTATCTGACTGGCTTCTTACAGTTGTGTGGATTTTCCTGGAAATCACGGCAGAGCACCATCAATTCAGGGATGTTTTGGGAAGCTTAGAAGTGTTCTGCAAACACTTGGTGGGTAAATGTCAATATTCAAGACGGCTACACTTGATTACTGAAACATTTTAACAAGAAAGTTTCTTCCTAATAAAAAGAAAGGCTTTTGAATGAGAAGGAAGATTGCAAGAGGGCACCATGCTGAACCCTCCACTGTGTACCAGGTCAGTGCCTCTAACTGACTGTAAAGAAAAACTGCTTCATCACAAAGTGATACTGCGCTGTGCTATGATCTCAGATGATTTTCTTCAATAGCTTTAGCCATGTCTGCTGGATGCTTCATAATATTCAAGGTAGAAGTAAGGGAAAAAATCTAACACAGAAACAGATGTGGGAAACAGCTTTGTTGTTGAGTCAACCTTATCTCCCTATTGCTGAAATTCAAGAAGTTATAAAAAATATTGAATAACTAAACATATGTTTTCAGTTATCCTCCTTCTTGAAAAGGAAGTTGGTCAGATGACCTTCTGAGGTGAAATAAATAGAAAGTACATTTTGGACATAAAGCTTTTCCTGTGAATTTTTTATGGGAAATTGATTTCTATTTTCCATACAGAAGTTGCTTAAAAAGTAAAGGTCTTGTTTATAGATTGCAAAATATTCATGCAAACAGAATAATCTCAGTTACATTCTCAAAGTTTTGATCCATTTACAACATGGGGGAAAAAGAGTGTGTGAAAGGTTTTGATTTGTCTTAGAATCCTCTTAATTCTCAGAGCACAGCAACACATTAGTCCTGGGGTTTTTTTTAGTTCACTCTGCATTAAATCCTGTAACATATTTCTATTATTTCTTCATAAGACAAGCTACAGTATTGATTTCTAACCACCATTCTGTTCTTATGCATATATTGCACATTAACACTTCCATAATTCTAATTCAATATTTTGAGATATGTAAATGTCCTCCGAGCCTGGCATAAATCCCATTGAAGACAGTGCAAAAAAATGTCTGCTTATTTCAGTGGGCTTTGGAGCAGCATTCCCTGAAGAAATTTAAGCTTACACGCCACCCTGTGTTAGACCTACTCTTTTTATGCATCTTCTCAAATGCAGGAATTGAGCCTGGAAGATCCTATAAATCATGCAATTGAGAAACTAATGCACGTAGAAAGAACTATGGCAAAATCAATTCTTTTTTGTAATATCCTGATCCAGGGTCCAGGATGGCCAGCATTCAGAGCTCTCTTGGGGATCTTTATGGTTCAAGAAATGTTTGGGGAAAAGAAATAGTCTTCCAGAGACAATAAACAAGTATTGAGTAGAGCCATTGAAGTGGTTTATGCTTCAACCACAACAGAAAATCACTCAGGAGACAGAAATTGTTACCTAAACCCATGACCAGAATTCAGAATTGCAGACTGCTTCACTTCAGTACCACCAGGATATGTCTGGAAATGAGCCACTGACTCCAGAAGAGTCCCCCCAAATGGCAATGGCTTCTTGAAAGACTATTTGAAGCAGTAAGTGGTATTTAACTGTTCAGGGTTTGGACCAGTTTATTTCAGTAGAGCTGCTATTGATTCACCCCAGTAAATCTAACACTTCAGTTGAAGCTACACAATTTTTGATGACTTTTTTAAACTTTATTACTATGGGTTGAGCCTCTCTTTAGTCCATAATCAAGAATATTTCTTTTGACTTGAACTGTGTTTGATTTCATAACTAGTTGACAAGTATAACATAAAAAGAATACAAGTTTCTGTGTGCCTTCTTTGTTATGGATGCGCATCCCATAGCGAATAGATTACAAGTGAATAAAACTTAGATTTTCTGCTCTCTCCATATCTAATTGTAAAATTCTCCTGCTGTTTTTCTCTGGTTTTGCCTTTAGAGCACAAAAAATGGTGCTGGTGACATATGAGCTGCTGGTTTTGACTAAACTGACAAAAATATGTAGGAACTAAATTATATGTGGATTCTCCCTCTCTGGAAATATTCAAACCCCCCCGGGACACCTTCCTGTGTAACCTGCTCCAGGTGGCCCTGTCTTGGCAGGGGAGTTGGACTGGGTGATCTGCAAAGGTCCCTTCAACCCTAATGATTCTGTGATTCTGTGACTTTGGGAACTCAGTTCCTTTACTATGATGGGAGAGATTGGCTAACAGGGTCCAGAAGTCATTAGGTGACATGCAGAGTAATGTGTAACCCTTGCTTTCGTAAGGAGCCAGGCTAAAAACCAAACTCAGTCTTCATGATTGGCATGAACTGGTGTCTGTGGTCACAAAAGGACTGAGTGAGCTGTCTATACCTATCACTTGATAAAGTGATTTTTAAGAAGACTGCAGAATTCACGCAGCTCCTGTACCACAGTGTCCTCCCAGTGACAATTTGTTCTACAAACTGGAAACCCACCCATACGTGTTAATGTCCTAAAAGGAGGAACCTGCGAATGGACTCTGTGTGTGTGCCTTCCCTCAATAGTAGTACTGACATGGTTTGCTAAGTATCAGCATACTGAAGCCCAGCCCACTGGTGGCACTGTTCTCTGCACTACTGTCACTGAAATACTGGGAGATTTCTCAGTCTGACAAAAACTGGAGCTCCCTGTGGCCTGGGGACCAGCATTAGCAACCTGGCAGTGATGTGAAGCACTTGTCTAAAGCAGTGGTGAGGTGAGCTGGTACCCTGAGCAATGCTCCCTTCTTCCAGCAGATTCTGTTCATTCATCAGAAAGAAAATTAAGACCCAAAAGGTGCCTTCAAAAACTTTTTAGTTGGCTGTGATGAATGTTGCACAATCATATCTTCGGAGTGACGACAATGATCACAACAACACCGCGTCCCTGTGTGCCCAAGACATAGTACCGCAAGCTAAGTCAACAGGAGCTGAGCCCAAAGAGGCAAAATGATTCTGAGTTACTGGCTGTGCTTAAACCATGACATTAATGACTCCTGTGACAAGAGAAATCTCAGCCCTTCCCAACCCATTCTCCACGATGAAACCAGTTGAAACAGTGGGTGTACTTCAAAGGATACTCCAGACAGCAAGCACATTATGGCTTGCATTTCATGGATAACAGACCAGGAATGACTCTGCTCAAAAGTTATAGAGGATTACTGGAATGAAAAATAACAAAGCCTTGGGTGGGATGCTGTGGTATTTAGCTGCAGTTTTGTCTAAATAATGCATTAAATAAAACCAACAACAAAACACTGAGATAGTCAAAGCAACAGAAAGCTACACGTACCACTGCTGTAGAAAGAATGCTGGTTTGCTTTGCTTCCAGAGACTCTAGAAACAGTGTCAGTTTCCTCTGTCATAACACTCTGTGTCTCTGGAAACATTTGTTATTTGCTGAATTCTCTGTACCTTCTTGTTTTAGCTGCTTTGTGTGCATTGCACCGCATGCTGATTGCTCACGTAATCATAGAAGCACAGTGGCAACTTCTGTTTGCCATTTCTGTTGTCAATGACTGAAATTTCTCCTGCTACTTATGAGCTAGAAGTAATTAAGGAAACCACTGTTTTCTACAGAAGAAAAAAAAAAAGAGAGAGGAAAGAAAACCCTACAACCAGGATAAGAAAACCCAAACCAACTTCCACCATGATGCCGGCATATACTGCCTGTACACATCATTGGGAATCCTGATACTCCATCAATGAGAGATCAGATGCAACAGTGGCCCTACTATACAGATATGTCCTGTGTATAAATAAATAATAAAAGTAATGCTGTACAGACACAGGTCTGGAATAAGTGTTTCCTAAAATCTGGGATCATTCAGACCTGGGTCGGACATTGCCTGTGACAGTCACAAAGCCCAGATCCAGAACTCCTAGCTCTAACTTGCTTAGATTCTGGTTTTCACCCTGTCACTATTGTAGAAGTGTACTTTGCTGCTCTGGTTTTCCTCCTGTGCTTTCTTATTTTTTATGGTGGTTATGAAATGACTCCTGCTCATGGGAAAATTGTGACTGGTTTTGTTTATCCTACTTATAATAAGAGAACAATTTGCAGGCTGTCATTTCATTATTAAATTTCAAAACAAAGCAACTACAAATCACTACAAGTCTGGATGAAATGAAAATAAACCCATTTCTGCTTTACTTGTTTAAGCAAAACTTTGTAGAACTGACAGTAGGTGAAGCTTGTATCCTCAAATACCGAAACCATTAAATGTTTAATTCTTGTCGTCAACAAGATCTGCTTTCAAAGTTAACTCTACCTTGTCTACCTTCCAAAAATTACTAGGAAACCTATGATTCAACAATGAACTCTTAATTGCTTCCTCTTTACGTTGATCTGTTTTCCTGGAAATAAAATTAATTCTCTATGCTGAGCCTTTAAGAATAAAACAAATTGTAGCCCTTGCTCACTTCGGCAATGCAATCACTTTTAATCAGTGCATAATTAGGATCTAAACAGTATCAACCTGTCCCTGTTGGAAGAAGGTAACTGCGCTTAAACTTCAATTACTCCTAAATTTAAAAATCAATGGCAAATAAAATGTCCTGCTGCTGATGCTAAAGAGATTAGAAAGACCAGAATACATTCATGGGAGAAGCTAGCCATGTCAACACAATTGCAACAAACAGCTGCCATAATGTAGGTAATTCAGCTGTAATGCAATATTAAGGCCTTTATCTAATCAAAGGCTGTGGGCTAAAGCTGTCAAAAAATACAAGATGCTTCAAAAGGCTATTGTTTTGTATATGGCTTTATCCTGTGTGGGATAAATGAGCTGGTTTGTTTTAAGAAATATTTTTTAGTGTGAATGTTTGAAAATCCAGTTTTCTTCCTCACAATATATCTACAGCAACATGACAGAAGAGTTGAAAAGCAGCCATAGTTTGTGATGACTCTAAGGTTTGAAATAACAAGCTTCTTGCATATGTTTATCACAATGCTTTCTGGAGGCACTGGGGACGGTGGGCCTCCAGCATGCTAAACACTGCATGAAGACATGGTAAGGCAGTGATCTTGCATGGAGGCATGACACACAGCTGGGAGGACTTGTGAGGAAACTTGGGATCTAACTCAGATTTCTGGGCCTTGGTTTTATATGCTCACCTCTCTTAAGTGTGCAAGGAAAAGAGCTCACAACTGCACAGTATGTGGCTGAAGAAGCAACACTATCAGTAGGCAATAGAAAGAAGCATGCTCCTCCAGGGACCTTCTCTGTCCCAGTAAGATAGCCAGAGCACAGAATTATTCAACAACCCATCTGGACTGAAAACTTGTAGTGCTGTGTGCAAGGAGGGAAGGAACACGAGGTCTTCCTGCCTTAGGCACTGCAATAGCGAAGGAAAACTTAAAAGGTTTATTCATGTCCTTGGGTGGAAACTGCCAGAAGAAAAAAATAAAGTTTCATCATGATCACTTGCAGACTGTCACTTTTTAAAACATTTGTCCAAACCATCCTTCTGGGGATGTGACTTTCATGTCACCATGGTAGGAAACAGTAGTGGATTAATGGCAGCTAAACTGAAGTGTGCTGAAAGAGGTGTCCAGACTCTAAATGTGTGAGCAGATACCATTCTGTAAGCCTGGCTGTCATGCCCTTGCCTCTAAACTACGTTAATAGCTAATAACTACATTATCATGTGGCTCCTATAAAAATGATTTTGTGAGAAGAAAACAAAAGCACTGAAGTACCTGTCAAGAAAGTGCTCAGGTGTACTGTTCTGATCATTCTTTAGTGTTTACTTTTCTGCAAATTAGGCAAAGTAGACACTAATGATAGCATATATGTCAATAAATGGCGCTGCAAACCCCACATGAAGATTTCCTGCCTCCTCCACTTTTTAGGGCTGAGGACAAAATTATTTTCTATCTGAAACATGCCTTTGGAGTTTCTTATTTTCACAAACCTGTTCACTTTCTTCCAGTGTTGAAGAAATGGGCACCTGGCAGCTGCATCGATACCATTCAATAAAGTAATGCAGTGGATGTCTCTCATGACACAAGAAGAAACTTATTTATTTGGTGCATCCTAGGATATCCCATGGCTCCAATGCTCCCGAAGGAAAGGCAGGGCCTCTTTTTGCCTCCATTTTAATTTCTGCTTCTTTCCTTTTATTTACTGATGAGTATTACCAGCTTCTGTCTTCTTCAACTTCCCTCTTCTTTTTTGAAACAGATCACAATAGCGCTCTGTCAGAGCTAATAAAGGTGTGACTGAAGGAAGCAAGGTGCTGCAGAAATTCCTTAGAATACTTCTAATGGTCCCAGAAAGAAGGGGATATAATCTCACTGTTAAAAAGATTTTAAGTCTTGGACCTATATGCAGGTGGAGGCACTGCTTCATGTACCTTCTGGGTCCTCCATTGTTTCTTGTTCCTCCTGCAGGTGGGATTTCACTGACAACTGCTGTGGGGCTAAATGCTAGGACACACTGCATAAAATAAATCTGGGAACATAAGAAAGTCCTCATCCCCTTCCTCATCTCTGCACATCTACATCTGCAGCCTGGGCTCTCTCTGACATACACCTTGGTGTCTGAGTCAGCTTTTATTCAGCCTTCACTAAGGCACATCTCCCACTGAGGCACCATTATCTCTGCACTCAATTCTCTCTGAATGTCCTAAAATGAAGCACAGCCTGGCATCAGACAGTGTACAAAAGTGAAATAAAAATGTTGTTTCCTTTACTCCTGTGTGACACAGGTGCAAAAATCCTTCCCTCTGCCTGTAGCTTGGTCATTCTAACCGGACTAAGTGGTCAAGTGCCACTCAGTACCATATCATCTAAATAAATGTGTTAGAAGCTGCAGCCCAAATGAAGCAAAAACCCATTAAGAAAAGAGATGACAAATGGCTTAAAAATAATTAAAGTCAGGTTTTCGATTTTTCCTTATCCAACCTTTGTGCAATTTCCTTCCTCTTAAAACTATCAATGGCAAGAGACATAAATTTTCCTTAGAAACCAGGCAGCTAAGTGCATATCTACACAACACAGCTGATGGTCTCTCTAAAGACGTGTTAATTGCATCCTGGTCCTATAGAGAAGAGGAATCTTGGTATGCGTGCAGGGGCCTGTGGTGTCAAACCTAAGAGTTTGCAGAATGTGGTCACTGACACAGCAAGAACAGAATGCATCTGCATTTGTATCCATCCTAGCATGAGTGGAAACGAGCATGGAAACAACCAGACAGCAGCTTGAAGCTGTGTTGCAAGAATCCAGCCTGGCTCGATGCCTGTTCTTGCTGAGTCACAAGATTAGGGCACAGAAAAAAGCAATGCTTTGTATTAGAGGAGTCAAAGGTGGAGGTAAGGGAGGAGCAATAGAGTTATTTGATCACCCACCAGGCTTGTAGCAGCAGAGCATAATAATTTTTAGATTACACACCTGATCAGTTACCACATAAATGCTCTTTGTGGGAGCAATGCCAGAATGGATGTTGCTTTCATGAGGATTCCCATGCTCAGATGTACTCCTTCCTCTCTGCAGCTGAACAACCAATTGTTACTCCTTTTGCTATAAGATAATTTTCTGGCAAATACAATCAAATGAGTTCTTATATCACCTATGCATTTTGACATACACAGTCATTAAAAATAATAATGTAATCACTGAACTCCTACATGTTATCCAATCAGACAGATTTTAACTTATTGCTAATGTTCTTCGGCAGGACTGGAAGTCCTTCTTTGTTTTTCCCTTATTCAGCATGATGGCCCTTGATCAGGCTCAAGCTCAGTACTGCTGACACGGAGACAATATCACTGTTAGGAAATGGTAAGTGCTTTCTCCCAGAATCTTGGAAATCAGTTTTGCTACAATCGTTGCCTTGCCATCTCATGCTGCCACAAGCCTCTCTACTGTCGAGCGCCTTTCACGTTAAACCAACGCCCAGCTATACAAATAAGAATAGAAATAGAACCATGGAATCATAGAATAGCTAGGGTTGGAAAAGACCTTAAGATCATCTAGTAATAGAAATAGAAACAGGCTAGGCTAGACTAGAATATATTTCATTTGTAAGGGACCCACAACAGTCACCTAGTCCAACTGCAACTAAGAAAGGCAATATTTTTAAC
Organism: Lathamus discolor; assembly: GCF_037157495.1. Lineage (NCBI taxonomy): Eukaryota > Metazoa > Chordata > Aves > Psittaciformes > Psittacidae > Lathamus > Lathamus discolor. The sequence continues at coordinate 141,562,730 of NC_088886.1, forward strand.
AGAGTCAAAATTATGGAAAATACTGATTTTTTTTTCTGCATTTCCTAAAATTGGAAACAGAATGTGATTTTTTTTAAATGTTGGCAATATTCAGAGTTCTTTTATGACCCATTTCTGCAGATGTGAAGAACCATTAGAGAGCTCTTAATAATGCATTTCTAAAAGCATGCAGCTTTGCTTTTTTTGCAATATAATCTTCTGAATGATCCTGGATTAACTGAAGTACCAAAAATCACTAGCCATAAACACACATAGTTTATCCCTAATTTTCTATGATAGTAAGAAAATGGCTTTGCCATGAGAATATAGGCTGGTTTGGGGTTCTTTTAAATCTTCTTGTATTTTAATCTTGACCAAAAGAAGCTGAGTTCTGATCAGTGATGGTCAAAGTTTTTATCAAAGTTCAAGCACTCTACAAAAGCTGTAGGTAAACATTTTCCAAACATTTTGATTATTTAATATAATTTTTCAGCCAGCTCTTCTTGTAATGGCTTCTGCTGAATTTTCAGACCAAACAAATTTCAGTACAAAGGGAATAGGCATCCTGAGGAAAGCTGGGAATAAAAGTGTTGTGCTGCAATTTCTATTGAAGCCATTAGAAAAACTTTAACTCACTTCATCAGGCTTCAGATAAGTTTTTGCCCAATTCTCCTTTTTCCTTCCTGTGGCTCTGACCCTCACACTCTAAACCCATCACACTGGGAATGAGATGATTATTTATTTCACAATGATATTTCTTGATAGTTCAGCTGCTTTTACTGGCTCCCATGTTCAGAACAGTTTGGATTTTCTGGTACCTCTGGAAAAGTGATATTTCTCCCTCAATTTCTCAGGGTAGCTCTGGCTGTTTTCTCATTAGGCTCACAGCAAGAAATAAATGAAGCAGGTGACTGGCACTGAGATTTCAGTTCTGATGGGATCTCTGCTACACAGTGAGCTATAGCTGTAACGTTAAGTCTGTGCATTTAGGTGAGAAATAAAGATACAAAATGAGTATAAAGACTCAACTGACTTAACTGGGGAAAGTCATGGTTCAGTTATGTCTGTATAGAAAGCAAGAAGTTACATGGTTTAGTGGGTTCCTCTTTTGTTCATAACGACCTTTAACAGGTTTGACTCATAAAATCTTACGATGTCCAAACCCCAGTCCTTTCACCAACAAGCCATCATAATTTGAAATAGCAAGAGTCTACATGCTTAGAAGGCCAAATCTGATTATCCTGTAGTCAATATATGCTTTACTGCTATCTCTAGTGGAAAGTTGATTGGAAAATGGAATTGAATGGATGTCATGTTCATGCAGAGACAAGAAGCTTCCTTACCACTACCTCTTGTTGATCAGATTTGGAGCCACTTTTTTTTTTTTTGTGCATTGTGGAGAGCTACCTGTTTCACTGTGTTTTAAAATACATGCTAAGCATACATATATTCTTTCATTAAGATTATGTTTATAATTAAATTGCAATTGCTGACAGTGGTTTTGCTGTCCATTCTGGTTCTGACGCATCTGAGCCTTGGATAACGGTGAGAATAAGAACACTGGAAACTTTGACAAAGTTCTCAAGATTTGAGGCCTTTGTTTCAGTGTCCAGGGAGAAATATGACTCTGGAGATTATTATGTGCCATAAAAGAAATAGAAAAGTCCTTCTCTATATTAACTATAAATTCTTTCTAATATACCAAGTGAGGCTAAATTGAGCATATCTAAAATTAACAGTAAAAAGATCAGAATGCCTACAAGAAGACCCCATCAAAGTCTGGTTAGACAGCTGTCCTTGCCAACTGAAAGACATTTCCATGTTGTTGAAAGTTAAGACAATTAAGGGTCATTTGGGCTCTCTGAATCTGAGCTGTCACAGCACATACAACTTGCAGTACTTGCTTTTCCACATTACTTACATTTGTAAGCTTGTTTGAATATTTTCTTTTTTCATCTTAGTACAAAAGATAACACTTGTGGTGACTTTATTATTTATGACCTTCATTCATACTCATTTTCTACTCTGTTCTGTTCAGGCACATTATTCATTAAGATAGTTCATTCCTTCGTTGTGAGATCTTCTGGTACGTGCAAGTGTTTTACAATTTGCATGGGTTGCACAATGTTATTTTTCTCCACTCCATTTATCTGAAAATACAGAGTTCCCTATCCCACTTTAATTCATGTTTAAATCCTGCCAGTAATGCACCCGAATCCATTTAATCGATTTAGAGTACTGTGAGACGGCAAGATCTGATTCTTTCTTTGGTTAACTACTTCTGTGTCAATGAAATTTCCTTATCTTGAAAAGAGCTGCTCCTTCTTTAGTTTAAATGAGAACGGAATCAGGCCTAATTGAGAGACAATTCTTAATTTATCACAAGTCCTTTTTGTTAAAAGTACCTGAAAGTCAACAACATCTGCTCAACATCATGGAGCTGTAACCCTCTCTTCTAGGAAACAGCCGTCTAAAGAGCATTTCCTCACTAGTTTTCACGTTCTTCAGTACCAGGGATATTAGATTTCACAGACGACAAAGCCTAGAAAAAAATTACTCTGAGCATCGAGTTTAGTACTCACATCTGGAGAGAAATCTGTGATTCAGGGTTCAAAATGGAAATTCTCGCTCCTACCTCCAAGATTCCCATATTTGTGGGTTATTTATTCAAGCTGGCTTTTAAGCCCAACAGGAACTTGGGCTCATCAATTTGTGGTTTTGCTTATATTTGACATTAACAAAAATTATTCTGAAACCAAGGTCACAACTTAAAAACATTTGTAAACTAAGTCTTTTCTTTTCCCTTCCACAGGGAAAGCTGAATGGACTTGATACACTGCAAGCTCTCTGTATTTACTTGTCTTTCTATCCTTTTCTCTCTCTTCAAAGAATCACCTGAAAGTAGAATTCAATGAAGAAATAGCCTCAGACTAGAAGATGATGTAAACCTCCAGTGGGACACTGTGCTGAATGCTGTGGTTAAGGATCATATATATCATATATTCTTCAATCATAGAAGAGTTAGGGTTGGAAAGGACCTCAAGATCATCTAGTTCCAACTCCCCTGCCATGGGCAGGGACACCTCACACTAAACCAGCCCACATAAGGCTTCATCCAACCTGGCCTTAAACACTGCCAGGGATAGAGCACTCACAACCTCCCTGGGCAACCGATTCCAGTGTCTCACCACCCTAACAGGAAAGAATTTCCTCCTTATATCCAATCTAAACTTCCCCTGTTTAAGTTTTAACCCGTTACCCCTTGTCCTGTCACTACAGTCCCTGATGAAGAGTCCCTCCCCAGCATCCCTATAGCACCCCTTCAGATACTGGAAGGCTGCTATTAGGTCCCCATGCAGCCTTCTCTTCTCCAGGCTGAACAGACCCAACTTTCTCAGCCTGTCTTCATATGGGAGGTGCTCCAGTCCCCTGATCATCCTCGTGGCCTCCTCTGGACTTGTTCCAACAGTTCCATGTCCTTTTTATGTTGAGGACACCAGAACTGAACACAATGCTCCAGGTGAGGTCTCACAAGAGCAGAGTAGAGGGGCAGGATCACCTCCTTCGCCCTGCTGGTCACGCTCCTTTTGATGCAGCCCAGGATACGGTTGGCTTTCTGGGCTGCGAGCGCACACTGCAGCCAGCTCATGTTCATTTTCTCATTGACCAGCACCCCCAAGTCCTTCTCTGCAGGATGTCTATGCCTGATACACTAAGCACTAGTAAACAGGCAATTAAGGTTCCCAGTGAAGGCCTGCAAACAGTATAATGCAACTATACCTTTTATTTCATTGATCAAATGCAATCAGGCTGCTACAGTTCCAGGAGAAAGAAAAATCTATCCTGTTTGTTGACATGAAATCTTTGCATGCCATAATAGACATTAATTACACTGTGTTCATTGAATTAGTCACTTCTAATTAAGCTGATATACAAGGAGTGTCTTTTATGTTCAGCTATTGTCTCGGCTAGGAATTACACTAAGCAAACTGAAGCGATTAGTTCCTTAACAAGAACAAACTGATACAGCGTTACTAACATTCAATGCAACTTTGCAAACTCACTGGGGGGAGACACCATTCAACCACAGATTTCCTTATTTGCAATCTCACGCACAATGAATCTTTCACAAAGTTGCCTGCAAAGTGGAATTTACATAAAGCTTTTCTGCTGCTAACACAGGAATCCTGGGTGCTTGAATTATATATATTGTTAGTATGGGAAGCGTGGGCTGAGCTGCGTGGAGACAGGCAGTGTCCTTTGGGAATATGACAGGTTCTCCCCAAGCGGTCTGGCTGTCAGCTTCTTTTCTCCTAGATTTCTATCAGAGAAAGCCAACTTTTACTGCCTGCTCTTCAGAACTGAAGGGTAAAAAGGAGACTGCAAATTCGTTACTACTAAGGACTACAGTAATGTCCATGGGTACTTTTCTCGAGCTGTCTCAGGAGCTATGCACTCTTGGTCTTCCTGTGGGTCATAAAACAGAGCCGTGGAAAGCCAGCATGACACATCATTAACCAGCCTCTTGAGCATATTCTAATACTACATTAAATAGGTTGGTGGGTGCAAGACCCACAGTGCCAGTCTGGACCAGGAATTAGGTTCCCTGTATGGGCAGAGGGGCACTTATATCTTGTGTGGAGCTCCTGCAAATAATACCCTGCACAGAAATAAGGAGTATCCTAAGTCCCTTTGCAGCAAAAACACCTTCCTTTGTTCAGGTAATTCTGATTTTTGCTGTTGTTATAAATATCATTTTCTTTCAATGGAAGCCTTTCTGTCAGCAATGCTCCCGAATCTTAACCTTACAGCACTTAGGATAAAAAAAAGCCAGGAAATCAAGAGTGTGTCCTCATACTTTCTATGACTGCACTGGACAAGACACATTTTCTATATATTTCCAGTTGTCTTCACCCCTTGCAGCATTCCTCTCTGGTTATGTAGACTGAAATGTTTTCTGTGTACTAGGTTCATCTCTGTCTTGACAATGATTGAAATTTCAGAATGTTTCTTTAATATAAATAAATTCTGGAGTCGGACTCTACAACTTTGTGCTGAATTATGTGTTTCTGAACAAAGTCCTGCACAGTATGAAACGGTATAAAAAGATACTGTAATAATAAGGAAAGTTCTTAACAGACATTTTATTTAACTGAAAATGTCAATATTTTTCAGTTTCTCCTTTTCCAATGAATCAGCTAGTCAGTACTGGTAAATAAGATAATCACACAATAGCTGGGCTAATATAATTTAGGCATCTTCAAAGAGATAAACAGTGCATATTACTGAAAAGGAGCTAATAAATTGCTAACTGCACCATGACAGAGTCATGCATTAGTCACAAAAACAAAAAGGCACTGACTTGGACAGGGTTCAACCCTAGACACGGTTTATGGCAGAAAATGCAAACCCATTTGAAATACAAGAGGGTGATAACAGAAATACCCTCAAAACATTGTCCAAAGCAACAAAAAACAGTGACACTGGAGTATTGATTGAAGCCTGACAAAGGTGAAATACCATGGTGGATGCTACAAGACTGTAAGGTTGCTGTAAGCTTGGGGCTCGTTAGCAATGAACTGGTACTATACAAGTTTAACAGGTGTTATTCTGAGCCTGCTGCAAGGAATACAGCAGGGAAAATCTTACTTTCAAACAGCAAGTTAGCCTGCGTAAGGTGAAATACACAGAGATGTACTGTGCAGGCCACGCTCCAGGTAGGTCTTTGGCTAAACGCATAAGTATCAGAAGAAAAAGCTACCATAAGAAGCCTGGTCCCTCTTTTTCTATAATTTCTAGCACCTCATTACATGCTGAGGTGTGAAAATCAGGAGCATTGCAAGTCCATCCTTTCACATGAACATACCAATCGGGAGGTCAGATAACAGAGGAAAGGCCAGCAAATTGGTTATGTAGATAAAAATGTAACATTAACCACCAGATCTACAAAATTATTTGGATCTTTTGTCCCATCAGTTTAAATGCTAGAGATCATAATTTATGTTTGTACAAGTCCCTAAAATGATCACCAGAATGTCTTTCTTCAACTACATGCTGGATGCAATGTGGAATCAATAATCCAATGGATGTCTGCTGAAATGATGAGCCTTTCCATGGGTGAAGCTACATGTACATTCCGCACATACATCATTACTAAGAACCTAGCATATCCCTTTCCTAAACAGATAGACCCTTCAAGCAACTTACAGTCCCTCTGCCTTGCTTCAAGTTTTAAGACAGTTCCTGTCAAGCACATAAGCAAAACATACTGATTTATACTACATGTGATGGCAGTCCGTTTTGATCTCAGCGCCGTATTTTTTGTCCTATTTTTTCTCTTATTAACAAACCTGCCAAGTGCCTTTTTTCTTTCCCCAGAAATAATATACAAGGAATCTTATTATCACAGTTGTTCAACCATCTACACAACCTACTAGTGATAAAAGCTTTAACTGTCAGGGAAGGACGATCTGAACCTCTTGTATTAATGCATCAAATCTCACATTTTAAGTAATGATTTTCACCTTGGAAAACCTCAAGAAAGGAACTGCTGCAGTTGTCAGCTTCACTCAGCTGAGGATGATAAGAGACAGTGTCTATTTCCACATAAACTGAGAAAAATGAATCTCATTATTTTTGATGATGAAGCAAAGAAGTAATGACCCTATGGGATCTTATTACATGGCTGAAAAGTGAATTAACTTGGGCATAACCATATCGAGTGAATTACTCTAATGATCTGTTTCCTAACTCTTCTGGGTGATCTCATAACAGTGCTCTCATAGTCCAGGAGTATACACGAGAGCATAAATTGATTTCGCTTTTCAGAATCCAAACTTTGTTCTCAAAGCAAGTCACTGAGACACTTTGTCATGTACATTGCAGAGGGAATAATGACACCTTCTGTGACAGTGATGAAACTGTTCCAAAGCAAAGGCACTTATATCTCACCATATAGATGAAAACTTGAAGGTGGAACACATGAAAGAGCAGGAGGAACTACTGGCTTACTCAGACTGGTCACCTCTATTCACAGGACAGGCTGAGAGAACTACAAAACCACTTTGCATGGACACTCGTAGACAGGAAAAGAAAATTAGGTGGAAGCTAAAAGGGGAAACTTCACTTTTGCAGAAACGCTGGATTTTTTCAGCAGTGAAATCCTCAGTACCTTTCTGTAAAAGGAAGAGACTTGAGACTGTGGACCCTAAAATTCATTAGTTATTTACAGGTTAGAAGGTTAAGGTCTGCATCTTGCATCTTTGTTGGATGACAAATATTTATCAGAATTTGAAATAATGTTATCTAGAATTTTGCATTTGGCAACAATCATAGCAAGGTGTAGCATGGAATTAGCTCCCCTTTGTTCTGCCTGGGGTAAAATAAGTGTCCATGTTGTATCTAAAGATGTGTGCAATGTGGACGACTTGAGTTTCTGCAAGGTGCTAGAATTCCTTGGAGACAGGTCCTGTGCTTCATTCTGTTCAGTGCTTCCATGTCCTAGAGTCTTAATGTTACCTGCTAAATTTGTGTAACACTAATCAATGATGTGATCAAACAAAGTAATCAGCTGTCGTTCTGCTGTGCACAGTGATTATTTCAAGCTAAGTTGTTGGTAAATATGCAATTTCAACATGGGGATTTTAATTCTGCAGCAGCAGGATTAATGATTTTGCTTTAATTTGGTCACCACTGATGTGTAAAGCAACAGAAAGAAGAAGCTGGCTGTGTAGCAGAGGTGAGCACTGAACATGTGTGCATGCCCATGCTCTTCCCCTTCCAGGTCTTGTTGCTTTAAACAGTTGTATATTACAAAATCCTTCATGGAGATGAGGATCCTTCTGGAGGTTAATTTTCTGGCACCTGTGAAAAGACCAGCTGCTGGGTGACAGCCTGTCAGACTTTTTTAAGCAATCTAACACTACAGGGCAAAAATACTGTGTCTGACAGCAGTTGCAGCAGCAGTTTTGCCAGGCAGCTAGTACAGCAAGTGGGTTGTGAGGTACTACAGCACCATATGCCGTCTGTCACAGAAACTCTGCAGAGGAGATGAAATCCAAACCCAAGCATAACAAAAATATGGAGGAAGTAGTGCCTCTGTGTGTTCTTAGCTGCCCATCCTATGCACAGTCCCAGAAAAGGCAAAAGAGGTGTCATCCAGCTATAGTTAGCACACACTTCACTTGTTACAGAGCAAAGCAATTTTTACCCTTCTATCATCGAGAACCAGAGCAGAAAGCAAGAAAATGGCAAAGCCAAGAGGAGCCTATCGCTGAGATGGATACAGAACCTCTTTCTTCCACATCCCTGGGCATCCCTCACAGTCACCAAGGTGGTATGATTTACCAAGTATATACTCTGTGTTGAAACTTTAACAGAATCAGGCACACGGAGAAATGGTGCCCTCATGTGCTTGGCTTTATGGTGCTGAACTCTAGAGGGTAGCTTGGAGCATGACCCTTGTTGCCTCATGCCCTGGGTTCAGCAGTAGCAGTTATTTTTCTCCTTCTTAGTAGCTAGTGCAGTGCTGTGTTTTGAGTTTTTGGCCTGGGAAGAGAGCTGATAATGCCGATGTTTTCAGTTGCTGCTCAAATATTTGGTCTGGCCAAGGACTTTCTGAGCCTCATGCTCTGCCAGGGAGGAGGGGAGGCCAGGAGGAAGCAGAGACAGGACACCTGACCAAAGAGGTATTCCATACCACAGCACGTCATGCCCAGGATGTAACTGGGAGTTACCCGGAAGGGCTGGGGAACTGCAGGGTTGGAAGAGGTATCGGTCGGTGCTTGGCGGGGGGGAGTGGGGCGAGTTGCTGAGGTGAGTAGCTTGAGAGAGGACGCCTGCAACACCGGAGCGGAGAGGGGAGAGATCAGCGTCCAGGAGCCTCACCTCAGAGCGACAAGAGCCACTGAGGAGGGAGCCTCAAGTCCTCAACAGGACTTGCCCAGGACTCGGAAGCTCAGCTCCCGCGAGGGGCTGACTCACAGGGGGCGGAGCCAGGAGGAGTGGCACCAGCTGGGAGTGGCTAAAAAACCTTCCCAGGGAGCGCGGCGACCAGAGCCGGCAAACAGAGAGCGTCGAGGCAGAGGGTCGAGGCAGTTTGCGCGGCAGTTCGCGCGGGCAGGCGAGCGGGCAGGGAAGCGTTCCAACCGCCTCATCGAGAGGACTCGCCTGGAGTACAGGAGGGGGAAGGAGTGCTGAGGGACGTAGACGGATTGATTGACCAGATAGATCATGGTTACAACACGATCGAAAGCTGTACTGAGTACTAATGTGGGTATCCAGACTGAGCCTTCCTGCAGACATGCAGCTGTGCAGGTCTCTGGCTGCAGCGAATGCCTGAGCCTGGCACTTGTATTGGAGGGAGCCAGTGATACTGCTTGTGTTCGCTGTGAGCAAATAAATGACCTGCTCAGGCAGGTGGCTGAACTGAGGGAGGAGGTAGAAAGGTTGAGAGCCATTAGAGAGTGTGAAAGTGAAATAGATTGGTGGAACCGCACCCTAAGGCAAGGGCAGAGGGAAGTGGTTCAACAAGCGATGGATCCCCTTCCCTCCTACCATCAGACAGAAGGAGAGAGCTTAATGGACAAGGATGGATGGAGGGAGGTTCCTCCTCGGAGAGGTAAGCGAAAACCCTCACAATCCCTTCCTCCCTCCCAGTTGCCCTTTAATAACAGGTACGAGGTCTTGGAAATTCAGGGCCAGGTGAATGGAGATGGTGAGGCAAATCTATCTAGTGAGTCACCCGGGGCTAGTCACTCACCCCCATGCCTCAGAACTTCCCCAACCAAGAAGAAAAGAAGAGTAATTGTGGTGGGTGACTCCCTTCTGAGGGGAACAGAAGGGCCCATTTGTCGACCGGATCCACCCCACAGGGAGGTCTGCTGCCTGCCTGGGGCTCGGATTAGAGATGTTAAAAAGAAGCTCTCTGAACTGGTGCAGCCGTCTGACTACTACCCGCTGCTGGTTTTTCAGGTTGGCAGTGACGAAATTATTACGAGGAACGTAAGGGCAATGAAGAGAGACTACAGGGCCCTGGGACGGCTGGTTAAAGGGTCTGGAGCGCAAGTGGTGTTTGCCTCCATACCTGTTGCAAGCGAGGGTGAAGGGATATATAAGAAGACTCTGCAGGTTAATGTATGGCTACGTGACTGGTGCCAAAGGCAGGGGTTTGGGTTTTTCAGTCACGGGCTGCTGTATGGGACACCAGGCGGGATACACCAGTCCCAGAGAAAAAAAAGGGTTTTGGGGCAGGAGTTAGCAGGGCTTATTGACAGGGCTTTAAACTAGTTAGGAAGGGGGGAGGGGATTTAACTGGGCCTGTTGGGGACAAGCCCAAGAGGAACATGCTAGGGATTGACGGATGGCGGGCTAAGGAGGACTATCAATCTCTTGTTTCACTTGTGGGAAAGGATAGCTCTTTAGACCCTGTCCCCCAGGGGAAAAAGGGTACTAGGACTGGCTCCCTGAAATGCCTGTACACCAATGCACGCAGCATGGGGAATAAACAGGAGGAGTTAGAAGTCTGTGTGCGGGCTAAAGGTTATGATCTAGTGGCGATTACAGAGACATGGTGGGACAGTTCACATGACTGGAATGTGGTCACGGATGGCTATGTCCTTTTTAGGAAAGATAGGTCAGCGAAGCGAGGTGGTGGAGTGGCTCTTTACGTGAGAGAGCAACTAGAATGTATTGAGTTCTGTCCGGGGTCGGATGAGGAGCAAGTGGAATGTCTGTGGGTACGAATCAAGGGGCTGACTGGCACGGGTGATACAGTTGTGGGGGTCTATTACAGACCTCCTGATCAGGACGAAGGAGTTGATGAGGCTTTCTACAGGCAACTGGAAGTAGCCTCGCGACTACATGCCTTAGTCGTCGTGGGGGACTTTAACTACCCCGATATTTGCTGGAAGACTCACACAGCCAGTCATTCACAGTCTAGGAGGTTCCTCGAGTGCATTGATGATAATTTCTTAATGCAAATGGTGGACGTACCAACTAGGGGAGCAGCGCTGCTAGATTTAGTACTCGCCAACAAGGAGGGTTTGGTCGAAGTGGTGACGGTCAATGGCAGCCTTGGCTGCAGTGACCATGAGATGGTGGAGTTTAGGATCCTGTGTGGGAGGAATAGAATACCTAGCAAAGCCACAGTTCTGGATTTCCGAAGGGCCAACTTTGGCCTCTTCAGTCAACTGCTAAGGGAAGTCTCATGGGAAAGTGTACTAGGCGGTAAAGGGGCTCAAGATAGTTGGTTAGCATTCAAGGACCGCTTCTTCCAAGCTCAGGATCGGAGCGTCCCAATGAGTAGGAAGTCAAGTAAGGGATCTAGGAGACCGGCGTGGTTAAACAAGGAGCTGCTGGGCAAACTCAAGTGGAAAAGGAGAATCTATGGATTATGGAAGGAGGGGCTGGCCGCTTGGGAGGAATATAGGACAGTTGTTAGAGGATGTAGGGAGGCAATTAGGACAGCTAAGGCCTCCTTGGAACTCAATCTTGCTAGTCGGGTTAAAGACAATAGAAAGGGCTTCTTCAAATACATAGCAAATAAAACTAAAACAAGAGGCAATATAGGCCCACTGCTGAACGAAGTGGGTACCCTGGAGACAGAGGATATAAAGAAGGCAGAGGTGCTGAATGCCTTCTTTGCCTCTGTCTTTACTCCTGCAGACTCTCCCCGAGGGCCCCGGATTTCTATAGCCCCAGAAGGAGTCAGGACAAAGGAGGAGTTTGCTTTGGTAGATGAGGATTGGGTTAGGGATCAGCTATGCAAACTGGACATCTGTAAATCGATGGGTCCGGATGGAATGCACCCACGGGTGCTGAGGGAGCTGGCGGAGGTCATTGCTAGGCCACTCTCCATCATCTTTGGTAAGTCGTGGGAAACGGGCGAGGTGCCTGAGGATTGGCGGATGGCAAAGGTCACACCAATCTATAAGAAGGGCAAGAAGGAGGACCCGGGTAATTATAGACCGGTCAGCCTTACCTCCATCCCTGGAAAGATGATGGAACAACTTATTCTTGACTCCATCACTAGGCATATCAAGGATGAGGGGGTCATTAAGAACAGCCAACATGGTTTTATGAGGGGGAAGTCATGTATGACCAACCTTATAGCCTTCTATGAGGAAGTGACTAGGTGGAGGGATGATGGTAGAGCGGTAGATGTAGTTTTTCTTGATTTCAGTAAGGTATTTGATACTGTCTCCCACAGCATCCTCATAGATAAGCTAAGGAAGTGTGGGCTTGACGATCAAGTAGTGAGGTGGATCGAGAACTGGTTGAAAGGAAGAAGGCAGAGAGTTGTGGTCAATGGCGCAGAATCTAGCTGGAGGTCTGTGACTAGTGGAGTTCCTCAGGGGTCGGTGCTGGGACCGGTGCTGTTTAATATTTTCATCAATGACCTGGATGAGGGAACTAAGTGCACCCTCAGCAAGTTTGCTGATGACACAAAACTGGGAGGAGTGGCTGACACACCAGAGGACTGTGCTGCCATTCAGCGAGACCTGGACAGGCTGGAGAGTTGGGCGGGGAGAAACTTGATGAAATTTAACAAGGGCAAGTGTAGAGTCTTGCATCTGGGGAAGAACAACCCCATGTACCAGTACAGGTTGGGGGTTGACCTGCTGGAAAGTAGCGAAGGGGAAAGGGACCTGGGGGTCCTGGTGGATAGGAGGATGACCATGAGCCAGCAATGTGCTCTTGTGGCCAAGAAGGCAAATGGCATCTTAGGGTGCATTAGAAAGGGAGTGGTTAGTAGGTCAAGAGAGGTTCTCCTCCCCCTCTACTCAGCCTTGGTGAGGCCGCATCTGGAATATTGCGTCCAGTTCTGGGCCCCTCTGTTCAAGAAGGACAGGGAATTGCTTGAAGGAGTCCAGCGCAGAGCCACAAAGATGATTAAGGGAGTGGAACATCTCCCTTATGAGGAGAGGCTGAGGGAGCTGGGTCTCTTTAGCTTGGAGAAGAGGAGACTGAGGGGTGATCTCATCAATGTTTACAAATATGTGAAGGGTAGGTGTCAGGATGATGGAGCTAGGCTTTTTTCAGTGATATCCAGTGATAGGACAAGGGGCAATGGGTGTAAACTGGAGCATAGGAAGTTCCACGTTAACATCAGGAAGAACTTCTTTACTGTAAGAGTGACAGAGCACTGGAACAGGTTGCCCAGGGGGGTTGTGGAGTCTCCTACACTGGAGATATTCAAGGCCCGCCTGGACAAGTTCCTGTGTGATGTACTGTAGGTTACCCTGCTCTTGCAGGGGGGTTGGACTAGATGATCTTTTTAGGTCCCTTCCAACCCTTGGGATTCTGTGATTCTGTGATTCTGTGATTCTGTGAGTTAGTGGGGTCTGCTGGTGTTGAGGCGTTGTATTCTTTCCTCTTGTTATTTCCTTTAGCATTATTAATATTGGTGGTAGCAGTAGTGATTTGTGTTATACCTTAGTTACTAAACTGTTCTTATCTCAACCCGTGGGAGTTGCATTCTTTTCGATTCTTCTCTCCATCCCTCCAGGAGTAGAGGGAGGGAAAGAAGTGGGGGGAGTGAGTGAATGAGATTTGTGGTTGGGTTTAAACCACGACACCTCAGGACCTCCCAGCTAGGAGTAATGACTGACACAGGCTGACTAGTGCTGTTTTGTGACTACATAGGAATAAATCACAGTGAGTAATACTTGAAAATACAAAGAGTCCACCTGGCTCAGAATCTTATCTAGCACAGAGGCCCCAAGAAGATGCCAAAGGAGTATATTCGCACTGGGCAAACCTGCTAGTTATATTTCTTTTTCACCAAAATTTAGCAGTTCCTATTCTCAAGGTGCCCCTTGTTACATACCTTGCTATGAGATGCTGCTTAAAGAAACCCATGGGTTGGGCAAATTAATGCCAATGAACAGTGCAGCAGTGCAACATTGACCCACAGTGCTTGATCAAGATACAGAACCTCATGCTTGTACAATTCACCCATAGTGCAGATGAATTTACCAAAACTGAGGCATATTGGGTCAAGCTCTTGAACCGAGCTGTCAGGAATTGCCATGAAAACAACAGCAGCAGCAGCAGCAAGCACAAGGTGGCAAAACCAGCATGGTGTGATTGCTGAATTGCTCACTACACATGCCCCCTGCTTTTTATGGGGGGGAAGAAGGGCTGTTAGCCATCTGTTTGCAAAGGTAGACAATAAGAAGACTCTGAAACAGTAATGCGCATTATCTAAACAGTCCAGGTTTGAAGCACTAGTATTTTTCACAGTACTGTTCCTACCTGCCTGGGAACAATAAAACTAGTAGCAGCCATTTGAAATAGCCAGCAGCTGCTGTTCACGCTGTTGGCTTGCTTAAATCTCAAGCCTTTTATAATAGCAGCAAACAACCTGAGCTACAGCTGATCTCTAGTGTTATCTGCTTTCTTTTTTGGTCAGTCTCACTGCTCCTGGAATATTTCCAACAATGTCTCCTTCTTAAGGAAAACAGTGAGACACAATGTCAGAAATTCACTGAAGCAGATTCTCCTAAAGATGGTGAAACATAATTTGTCACCTCGAGAGCCACAAAGGATGGAAAACCACTCAGCAGAGACTTTTGCCTGAACTGTGTGTTGGTCTTACACAATAACAATACCCTCGCAAGTGCCATAAACTATGGTAAAGTATGTTCATGTCTGTTGCAGTGCCCCAGTGGGGACAGCATCTGAATTTCTTTCGGAGAAATCAGTCACCAAGACTGATGTTTCAGAAGCAATCCACTCCAGTCTCATTAAGTGGACTCGGACTATGAAAAGTGGGCAATTCATCTTATTCTTTTCTCAGCATCTAACACTAAGGAGCTCTATCACTTTAACCCATTCCTGAAGCCTCCCTTTGAGGTTTTTTTGGCTCTGTATCTGATAATTTTCCTCATACTTTTATCTCTTTGCCCACTGTTCTCTACCATACATGTATCTCTTTCTCTTCATGTCCCATCAGCTGGTATTTTAGAATAGAAGTACACTAGAACAGAAACCTCGCTGTCTACTGTTGTCTAAAGCTGAGCAGGCCCAGCTATAACCTTTGAGGGTTACCACACTATAAATTATAAAAATGAAACCATTATTTGACATTCAAGAGACACAGGGGAGCACAGATTAAACCACTGAGATAGACACAGATGTTTTTTTAAGGGCAGAAAGTCTCTGCTGATTTTGTTTGACCTCCTCTAAATACAAGCTGTAGAATACCACCCAGTCAGCTCCACAGTCAGACCAGAATTGTGGGAGAACCTTTAGAAAGGTTTCCTTTAGAAAGCTAGGCACCAGATTACCTCTGGGAAAGCAACTACCACATAGCTACGTAGGTATAAATTTTTCAGCAGTCAGGAATATATTAAACACACTGCCCTGGGTGCAGCCTTCCTATTTTCCCCTTAATGCCTCTGCTGCACCAGGATTTGAATGGGGAGGAGAGGTATTCATTAACCTCCATGTTTAATTCTTCTAGTAGGAAACAACAGCATGATCCAAAGGCACAGGGACAGAGTATACCATGTTGGCCTAGCATTTAGGAACTTCTCAGGTTTGTTATTTCCTCAAAGTACAGCTGTGTTTTACATACGCATGGGAGAGATGACTGCGAGGAGAATCACTGATTTAGGACAGCAATGCAAATGGTTGTGACATTTCAACGTTATCCAATAAAAGTGCATAACCCTTTGATTTGACAGAGAAGTGAATATTAATGAGAACCCACATGTTAAAACCCTTCTGGGGTAAAGAGAGGATAGAACATTTCTATGGTTTTACATTTTGCGTGTTTAACAAATTAATTCATTTTTATGCTTCAGAGACTGTTTGATTAAATCCTCTCAGTGCTGCTGTGGCCATTCATTTTTTGCTGACACCCAAGTGGCCACTGTGAAGGTGATGCTGATTAAAAACACTTAGCATTGAAAATGGAAAAAATACCAGAGATGATGTACCTTCTGCCATTCAAAACCCTTTTGCCATCCAGCTCAATTTATCTTCTTCCTCTCCTCACTCCTTCTTCATCCACAAATTTCTTTGGCATGTTTTCACTCCAGTTTATGTTTTCTGTTGCTCTGAGTGTCATGTGTTCTCCATCTAAAGAATCCTGGTGATATGGCAGAATGAATGGAAAGCCTGACTGGCTTTCTCATCTATAAAGTGAAGATATACATTACCAAAGTGCATTACAAGTGATAGAAAGGCATATTGACACTGAGGAACCTAAATTATCCCTACCTCAACTATGTGAAGGTGACTTATGTGGCTCTACCCAGAGCATGCTGACATGAGCACACTCAGGATGTTGGTTCCTATGGGCCTCTGAGGCTGACCATTGACTATGTCATGTTTCTGTGTAAAAGCTAGTGAGTATAGTGGAACTTGATTTTGGTGGTGACCCTGCCAGACTGATCAGGGCCAAGATTTCTGTATTTTGCTCACCTTTGTTTAGCTAGGATGTGATTTCTTGCAATATTCCTCTTCTGTACAACACCTTGCATATGAGGGTGGTGATGTCAGTTGACACCCTCACTGTCCCTGTAATACAGGCAACAAAATTATATAAACAGGAGAGACATTAAAGAAGGAACAAAAAAGGTTTAAAAATGTAGCAGTGTTCACTTGACAGATAAAGCTCATGTAGCACTGTGAGATACATCATTTATTTCTACGTCTTTTAACAGCTTAGGCATGGCTGTAGAAATGTCATTTAAATGGTCTCAGAAATCGAAATGCTGAAAAAGGCTGTTTCATGTCAATTATCAAGCTATTGTTGATCACTGATACTATAGTACCTTCTCTCATTTACTCCTGCTGAAGATCCTTCTGTAACAAATACTGCCTCTACCAGTGTTTTCTTCCTTGTAATGCTAGCTCAATCTGCACTCATGCACCAAAGCTTCTAATTTACCAGTTTGCTGTCAGCTCCCCATGACAAGCCAGAGGTAACCTTCACTCACAATTTTATGGACTGTCAGTGAAGTTTACATAGCTTGAGTACCCTTTAGCCACTCCTTGATAAAACCTGTTCACAAAGTTAATATATTCTTCCAAAGAGTAACAACTAGGTCGGGATTAGGCTCCACAAACTTTCTTTGTGATGTTTGGACATCAAGTCTACTGTGCAAGAACTGAACATTGAGAAAACAGAACATTTTGCAAAGGAAAGTGCTTCAGAAGACTGGTGAGACTCAGTCTCCTGAATCATTTAGACATCTAGAAAACAATCATCCAAGGATCTTCAGTGCTTTATGCAAAGAGACAAATTCAGTTCACGTATTTGGCTACAAATAAACAGAAGCACGGGGAAATCTAGATGAGGGGCACCACACAAGAGACCACGTTTTTTTGTCCCCAGCTCTTCCACTGCCTTTAGGGGTCTTTTAAAGAACTTAAAATACTGCATGAACAATCTTTGTGCAAACTAGACAGAATAATGTGAACAATCTTTTCCCCCCAGAAAATTGTCAAGTTAGATGATAATTTGCACTAAAATATCAACATGTTATTTTGGTTGTAGTTATGCAGCTTATTTAGCCTTGTCCTGGGTTTACCAGGAGCCGTTTTGCTCCTTCTTAGTAGCTGGTGCAAGCTCTGTGTTTTGACTTCCAGCCTGGGCAGAGAGCTGATAACACCGATTGTTTTTAATTGTTGCTAAGTAATGTTTATTCTGGCCAAGGACTCTGTGAGCCTCATGCTCTGCTGGGGATGAGGGAGGCTGGGAGGAAGCAGCGACAGGACACCTGACCCAAACTAGCCAAAGAGGTATTCCATACCACAGCACGTCATGCCTGGAGAGGTAAATGGGAGTTACCTGGAAGGGCACGATCTCTCTTCGGGGGGGTCGAACTCGTTCGGCGGTGGTATCGTATTCTCTTGTTATTTTTTCTTATCAATATTATCATTGGCGGTAGCAGCAGTGGTTTGTGTTATACCTTAGTTACTGGGCTGTTCTTATCTCAACCCGTGGGAGTTACATTCTCCTGATTCTCCTCCCCATCCCTCCGGGACTGGGGAGGGTCCGGGGGGGGGTGTGGGGGTGTGTGTGAGTGGACGAGCTGTGTGGATTGGTTTAAACCACAACAAGCCTTCTAGTCTCTATTAATTATTCTTCTTTGTCTAGCCTCATAAAATATCCAGATGATGCTACTATTCTCAGTAGCCTGAGGAGGCTAATTTAATGTCAAATGCTGTACTGTCAGGAATGTTTAAAGACTTGGCCTGCATTTCTTTTTTTTTAGTTTTATTTGTTTCAAGCTGCCTCCTGGTAACACTTCACAAACCCCTTCCCATCTTCCTTTGAGCTTATGGTTTTCAAAGGCCTAGATCTCTTTAAATATTTTCTCTTATCTTTCATCGTGAATCACCTCACAAGTTCAGCTGGCCCATTTTTAACTCCCTCCTATTTATTTGCCTCGTGTAGTCTTGCTGCTTATCTGACCAGGACAGAATTTGCCTAAACTGCAATAATGATACTGGTTTTCTGCTCCGTTTGTACCTTATTTTTAGCCATTTCAGTGACCTGTGAAGCAATCATTTGCTAATCCACTTCTTCAACAGTAATCAGTCCTGCTTGTCTTAATCACCCAGCATGCAGACTGTGCCTGAGGATTTGCTCCAAGTGATAAAAATGATTTCCCAAGGATGTCCCAAATGTTCCTCATTTGTTTTACAACTCTCTTCATTTTCAGAATTGTCTTAATGCTTCTGAAGCTCAAGGATGTTGGCAATTTGTATGCATATAATTACAAAATTCTGGCTCAACTCAGAGTTTTTTTCCTGTTATTTGTCCTATATAAATCATTAACAGTAGCAGAGCCACTAATGCACTTCATGATATTTCTGATACTTTACTGAACTGAAGATCAAACCTAATAGCAAGCCCATTCCTTTGTCACAAAGCAAATTTTCCTCTAGAGAGATGACGAACAAGGTTTCTGGTGTGCCATCCAGTAACTCAGCTGGTCAAAAGGCTTCTGTAAGGCCATAAACCTGAAGCAGGAAAATCATCTGATTTACCCTAAAGGACTAGTAAAACAATGAGATATGAAAATGTCATGGCAGAGATAAAAGGATTGGATAGGTGCAGTTATAATAGCTGGGATAAAATTAAAAGTGTTATCAAATTTCCTGTTTAACGATATGAAGTGAACACCAGCTGAGTTCAAGAATAACTCCTTCCTCTGAACAACTTATACCCTAGAGCACAAATACTGACAGACCTTTAATTTTATTCTGATTGAAATAATTGCTGACATGGCTGCAATTTTTCATCTTCCATTGCTGCAAATGGCATTGATTGTTCTCAGAGATTAAATGAGCTAGTGTTATCTTGTGGTTTAGAAATTCCTCTGTTCTGATAGACTCAGCATTCCTGTGTGAAGACAGAACTCATTTCAGCCTGGTTCTGCTTAGAGAAAAGCCTGGTGAGAATTCTCAGCAGCAAGGACACTTCCATATCAGTTTGCCAAATAGAGCAGTACTCAAATTTCAGAATTCATTAGCACAGGGTCAAATATCTGGTCAGATTCTGGGGGTTTTAGATATGTGGGCATTTTAGAAGTTACTTGATCTCTCCTTTTCATCTCTTTTCAAGTGTACACTTTGAAACATGAAAGATTTAGAAATCTTTAAATTCCGTTGGAGTAAGCAGTTTTACAAAAGCAGGATCATATATTTGGCAAATGCCAACCAGCATAGATTCACAGAGCTAATGTGACTTTGTCAGAGCCACTCTAGTTTATGCCACCTGAAGTTTTGACTCTGCACAGAACAGACGGATAAAGAAGGTCCTTAACTTGCTTGGACGTCAGATCCCATTTGTTTGCTGACTAATGCAGAGTGCATCACAGAGGCACATAAAGGTGTCTATAGGATCTTGCCAAAGTCCAGCACTCTGCCTGTTTTACTCAATGGGTGGTACAATTTGAAGACCTGGGTTGGTAAAGAGGTTTTTTCTTAAAGTGTTTGGAAAAAGGCTTCAAAATATGAGAAAACCAACTACCTTTAAAACAAACAGCCAAGATAATTAGAGGGAAACACAAAGATTAATACTTACACATTTGCTTTGGTGTTTTAGCAATCAAAACAGTATGAGGCTGAAAGTTCAGACAATATGACTGAGTTGTTGAGACTTTCTCCACACCATCATGACTGCTTTCCCTGTACTGAAATTCAATCCTTTACAACTTAAAACTCCTAACTAATCAGATATCAATGGTGGATGACCTCCCCAGTTTCCAAACTGTAAATGTCATGCCCGAGTGAAAACTGAATATCAGACAGAAGAGGAAGAGAAGGTTGGCTTCCTGGCTGGTGTCCTCAGCCCTTTCAGGTTCACTTCATGGTGATCCATGGTTTGAGATTAGGTCTCTCAGCCACCACCGTGCTGAGAAATTCCACTAAGGAATCTCTCTGGCATTTGATATAACCCTAAAAAGCAGCCACAGCTGACCATGATGATCCAAGCTCACAAGTCACTGTTTGGCTACCTAGGGTCTAAATAGAAAAGACATACCAAAAGGCATGTAGAAACATTATTATTACTATCCCCTTATCCAAATAGGAAACTGGATACAGAAAAGTCCTAGTTCTCGGGAATGACAAGATTGTATCCTTTTGTGCCTATATTGAAACTCATTAGTCTGGGCAGAGACCAACACAGCTGAGCTGACACATCTGTGGAGCTCCTGGTCCTGTAGTATTATTTCAGCACATCTACTACTATAGGATGGATGTCACAAATTGAAAGACAAACTCCTCTAAGAATAATGATTTGGGGTTTTACTACAATGGTAGGATATCACCTGCAGATCAAGTGTTCCTAATAAAAAATCTGGGGCTCCGTCACTTCTTTTGAGCTACCAGTTTCAGTAATGGAAAGCAGCATGGGAATGTCCAATGTAAAAGTTAAAAAGAAATAAGAATCTTACCACACGTGAACTTCCATGTGCCTATTGTCTATATGTGGGAGCCATTCAGTCTCCTTCATGTTCAGCTTTGTGTTATGAACATTTTCTTGTGAATAGCAAAGAGAACTAAGCCTGAAAGAGCCAAGAAAACACAACAAAACCAATTTATTTGAGAGTTAAATAAAATGTAGACCCCAAAGTGAATCTTTTCAACTACCTCTATTTGTTTCTTATCTACCTCAAGTAATAATGAATAATTAAAAAACATTAAGCAGGAATCACACCCTTTCTCAGAAAAAAAAAAAAAAAGAATCAAAGTCATTCATTGTGTTGACATAACTAAGAAACATAAAACTGATGTAAAGGAACAGCAGCCGCTGTTTATTTTCTTCTAGAGAGAGATTTTCTTCTTATAGAAGCCAATTAGTGTTGTTCTCTAAAGAAACATGAAAACATCAGAGAGAACAATTTTTGTCTGAAAGGAAACAAAACAGGGTGGAAATATTTTTGATCTAGAAAGACATCTTAATGTGCCTTCAAGAAATGGAGAGAGGGAAACAGAAAAAGAGACTGCAGTGGTTTTCCAGACAAATGTAGTGTAACTTTTCTCTCGGAAATATTGGAGTTCTGATTTTTCCCATTAATATAATCTGCTGAAAATATTCTGCTTTAGACCCAGTCTCAGCCAAACTTTTGCAACTTATTTATTTCCTTTAAACAGTAAAGAAAATATGCTTCATTACTGCTGCCTGCTGAGATCATGAGTTCATGTAGGAAGAAGTATTTATTTTCCTCAAATATTTTTCTAGTTCTTGCAGGAAGATTGTTGATCCTCTTCTGGGAATTACTTTCCTCTGTCCTCAGAAGATTACAGTTTGTATCACAGTGCCTTTGAAGATAAATGTGACACTGCTCTGGGACAACCTTTAGGACTTGCCTAGGGAAATGGAAAAAGCACCATGACTCTACTGAGCTATGTGCCTGTCCCTGTGCAAGCATTTATTATGGCCTAATACAGTCAGATACTGATGTTACGATATCAGCCCACAAGTGTCTAAATGAATATTAGAATAATGAGGTAAAGAGCACATTTGTGCATTGAACTGACTTTTGAACATGCAAAAAGCTGAAACCAGGTTTTGCAAAGTAAGCCAGAAGGACCATTGTGGACGTGTGGCATTTGGCTCCTTTGAAGACCTCTGTACCAGTAGCAAGGGAGATGGCAAATGGAGACTGGTGACATGAAAGAAGGCACCACATTTTCACAATTTCCACAGACATCAAGGAGTCATTCTTAGTGTCCAGGGACAAATTCCAGCTTGGACAACTTGCCAAATGCTGTTAAAGAGGAAGAAACACCAAGGAAACCATGTAAGCAAGCTTGTCCTGCCAGCAGACCAGGCGAGTGTCCTAATTGTCATGAAATGTTGCAGTTTGGTACAGCAGGTGACAGACAGTAAAGTACAGAAAAGGCACTAAATCATCCAGGTACATAGGTGTAGAAGAGGATGGACAGAAATCTCCAGAAGGCTTCAAGTGATGAAGTTGACATGTCTTAGTGAATTAGCGTGTGGCACCTAGAAATCGTAAATACACTACTGAAACACAGGAGCTGGCTGCATGTATTTCTTCTTCTACTATCCTGCTAAGACAGAATAAAAACGTAATTAATCTTCTTGTTCCTGGCTGATTTTGACTTTTTTTTTTTAATGATGGTTTTGTTTACTCATCTAGATATTTAAACAGTATTAATCACCCTCATTTTTTGCCAGTAGGGAGGTTGTCCTGATTTATTTGCACA
Source organism: Lathamus discolor (assembly GCF_037157495.1). Taxonomy (NCBI): domain Eukaryota; kingdom Metazoa; phylum Chordata; class Aves; order Psittaciformes; family Psittacidae; genus Lathamus; species Lathamus discolor. The sequence continues at coordinate 141,585,410 of NC_088886.1, forward strand.
GATATCTAGCCCACTGCTGAAACCTTTTACTTTGGGAGGTCTTAGTTTAAAAACCAGACTGTGTTAATAGGAGAAATCTTGTATTGTTTCTTCTTGAACCATGTGTGTTGAATTTAGCACTAGAGTACTTATGTGATCTTTTTGAGATTCCCTCCCTCCTGAAAGCCTTTGGCTTTTAAAAATTAATATAAATACATGTTAATATACTTGCAGCATAGGAGTCAGATCGATGGCAGTACTGTTTGATCAATGCACCTGAATAAAATCAGCATAAAAATAGCTAGAGCTAAACAAGACCTTGCTGCTACACAGAAGTCTTGACATTGGTGACACTGGTAACTTTATTCCACAGACCATTTGTTCTCACAGTTTTAGCTGTGACGAAATAGCTTCTGAGCATCTCTAAATGGGAGGTCTGAAGTCCTCTGTAGGCTGAGATGCCTTTACATTTAACATTTCCATTTCCATTTTTTAGCTTTTGAGCAAATGTTAAATATTAGTACGCTAGTATTTTAGTTCCATCTTTTTGATGACACCAACGCACATGTAGTTAATCTAAAGTGAACATACAGTGAATACATGAAAAATCTTCACATCTAATCCAATTTGATAATACTATATTTGTATGTTGGGGTTTCCTGTTTGCTTGGCCAACATAGACTATTATTCTGCGACCTCTCATCTGCAGTTATGGTCCCTTTTCTGGCTTGATTTGGTAACAGTATTTTAGAAATGCTGAGGTCTTTCCAATGCCTTAATTCCAAAACAAAGGTCGTGAGAAAAGCTTTTATGCTGGAGTGTAATCGCACTGGGCCAGAGATATCCTCGAATGATAGAGGAGGCAGATTAAACACATGGGACTGTCCAGAGACATTTACACATAGGACAGGCCATTAATGGGCAATGAGTTAATGATACATCTTCAGAAAATGTTTTTTCTGTGCCCAGAACCACTAACAAGATGTGCAAGAGAAAAACACTTAGCCACATTTTAGGCACTCAACTTGGGTGACTAATGTCCCAAGATACCCAATTTACTTGATATAGCAGGACAAGCTTTTCCAGACAGCAAGTCAGAGCAGGTGCTGGAGAGATGATAGAAAGCATTTCTCATCACGTTAAGGTAGAATTGGATCATAGCAGTTTAATGTGCTACAACTGACTATAAAATCTGTATCTGCTTGTTGCAATCAAGGAGTGAATGCATATATTTGTACTATGAGATGCTGAACATATTAGGGAACCCAAGCCTTAATCCCATCTCTGGGACTAAAGAAAATGAGAACACAGTAAAAGCAAATGAAAGGAGAAACAGAAACAGTAAGGCAAGAGAAAACAAGCCAAGACTCTACAAATGTAAACTTCTCAGTCCTTCTGCAATATTCTTCATGTGTAGCCTGCACTGATTCAACTGCATTGTTCTGTTCATTAAAACCACATGGATTTTACAAACAGTTTAAATAAGTCCAGCAGAAATCCCATCATTATTCTAAATTGTGGTATACAGTACATTAGAGAAATGCAGACAGTTAAGAATAGCTTGTGCAGTACATGTTAGTAGCAATAAAAGCCTATACAACAATTAGAAAAACAACTAGTATGGTATTCTAATAAAGACTGTACCAGAGATATACGTTACAAATCTATACCTAATTTGCCTTCAATTTACTGCACTTCTGTAAACGAATCTGCAAGGATACTGTTCTAACCTGTGTGTGAATGGTTTTAACATCCTTGTGGATGTTATATGATGGAGATTATATCCTGATTTTATATTGCTTATGTACTTCTGGGCATCAACCAGAATTAGAACCAAAACCTACTTTAACTATGAAGATATTTCTGCTTGGGAACACAGAAGACATGGGAAACCTCTCATGTTAATGCATGTTGTGAAACTGCTGGACCGGTTTTAGGAACTTAAAAAATGAGGGTAGAACACTGGTTGCTATTTTTGCAAATTGAACATAAATAATAAATCTTTCTAATTTGAATAGTGCTTGTGCCTACACTCACTCCAGTGGGAATGGATCTGTAGTGCACAATGGCAGGTACTGAGGACCTGACAGCTTCACTCAGCTTATTTTGGGGCAAATTTACTTCAGATGGGCTCCCAAAGAGTTTACATTTTCTGAAATTCTCTGCAATGTGAACTAAATTATGGTAAGTGGAATTTGCTTCAAAAGCACACCTCTGATGCAGGAAGAGTTGGTAATATACACATGTCTAAAGGTAGTTGGCAATGAAATTTCACATCTAAATAATGCTTTATGTTTTGAAGGGTGTTTTATAGCTTGCCATGATTGACAATTAGAAAATTGAATTATATCAGGAAATAAACTAAGATCTAAAGAGCATTTATCTGAGCTTTCAAATGAAAAATGTTGCTGAAAATTTAGACAACTATATTTTTCAAGCAGAATATACTAGGTTATTTTGATTCCACTTTTATTAGCTCTTTGCATCATGCCCAACTGATTCACTTAGCCAGGTTCCCAAAACTTAGCTCTGTGAAGACTGTGCTTTGGAAAAACAAGATCCATCTGGTACATGCAGACAACACTACCACAAAAAGGATTAACTCACATGTTATTTTTCTCATTTTCACTCCTGATCTTAGGAAGAGCCCAGGATTTCAGTCACAATAAGAAAAAAGGTTTCCATTTTCATGGAAGAAGTGAGTTGCCCATTGACAGGTAGCCCTAGAGTTCTCCAGAGCTTGTAGCCACTGTTTGTAGCCAGAATAGGGAGGCAAACTCAATAGCTTGGTGTCGTACCAGACTCCTGAGTTCAACTGAACAGAAGCCAAGTGAGGACAAAACACTGATTATTACATTGACCAAGAACCAAGCAAACAACCCAAGGGTTTCTTCATTATTAGTTCAAATACAGACTGGACTTGTATTTAACAGTGGATGAAAAATAAGTCAGACATGTGGATTTGGTAGCCGTGAAACCTCTAACTCCCTGTACCTCCTGCTGCATTGTCTTTTCGCATACAAAGAACAGCTTGACCAAAAAACAGTTCATATCTGCTGCCAAAGGAGAGTCATCATTACCATCAGAAGTATTGTTAAGCTGACAGACCTAAGATGCTAAGATGCTAAGATGCACATTTTATACAGTAGAAATAGGGATGGCACAAGCAGCCAGTACAGAAATACAAAATGTTGTTCAAAATGACTGGCAGCTTCCAGCTGAGCACCCAGAGATAACTACATCTGAATTCAGTGGTCATTGACCATCTGAAGCATCCCTAGGACAGATAAAAGGCTTGATTTCTCTGAGCCTGTGTGCCTGAGTGATAAATACAAGCTGGGAGAGCATTACTTTGCCATATAGTTTGCTATTCAAATGTGATGAATGTAATTAAGGCCATTTATGTCAGACTTCCACATCCTCAAGATTCAGCTTAGAAACATACACGTCTGTCACAACCTGACACGTTTAATGAAGGAAGAAATACAGGGTTGAAATCTTTGCATAGTGGTTATTTTTAAGTAGAGAATAAATCAAAATACAAAGGAAGGAGACAAGAACAAAAGCATGCAGGGACTGTCAAGAGCATGTCAAAGCTACAATGTCAGTGATGAAAAAATCAGCATAAAGCTTTTTAATTTTATATCCTTCGTCTTCAAGTCTCAACAGCTTTGATAATTCTTAAATTAGCTAAAGATTAATGATAATTTTTTATAACAATTCAGTGAAAAACAACTTATAATTTTTGCATGGATGGCAACAGATCCTACAATAGTGGTGTGAATTATTGGGAAGGCTTAACAAATATTAACCTATTTTGCAGCTATTGGCTGCAAATTTCAGGGGCCAGATGATGTCCTGTTGCAAGTAATCTTCAGAATTTGTTGGCGTTTTGTTAAACTGGAGATAAAGAACACTTTTGGTTAATGGTATCATATAGCTCGATGACCATTTTTCTCTGAAAATTCCTTCAATTTGAGGGTAATTTTGGTTAAGCAACAGTTACTCAGTATTCTGGTTTCAGATGGAATAGAGTTAATTTTCTTTCAATAACTGGTATAGTGCTGTGTTTTGGATTTAGGATGAGAATTATGCTGATAACACACTGATGTTTTAGTAGTTGCTGAGAATCACCTACATTAAATCAAGGGCTTTTCAGCTCATTGAGGAGGCTGGGGGAACACAAGAAGTTGGGAGGGGATACAACTGAAGCAGATGACCCAAACTGGCTCAAGGGATATTCTGTGCCATACAGCATCATGCTCAGCATATAAACTAGGAGGAAATCTGTCTGCGGGCATGCTTCTCAGGAGCAGCCTGGGCATCGATCAGTTGGTGGTGAGCAATTGTTTTTCATTGACATAACTTTTTTTTCTTGGGGTTTATTTCTCTCTTTGTTATTTACTTTTTAATTATACATTGTTGTTGTTATTATTATTGCACTACTAAACTGTTCTTATCTCAAACCACAAGTTTTCTTACTTTCACCCTTCCAATTTTCTCCCTCATTCCACTGGGAAGGGAATGAGCAAGCGGCTGTGTGGTGATTAGTTGCCAGTTGCAGTTAAACCACAACACCTCATCCAGGTTGCTCCTTATAGCTGTTTGAGATGCCGTATTGGTACTACTTTAAGGTACTGCCAGTAGTTACAAGAGCAAATTTACTTTTCTGAAGGTAACATTCTGCTTTTGGTTAGGAAATGTTCCAAAGTGCAGGCAACCAGCTGACACAACAAAACTAGTTTAAACAATATTAAACACCCAAATTCCCACTGTAATCCAGTGGAGTCAATTACTGTGCTAATTTTAGTAGAACAAAAAAAAAAACCTCAGAGGATAAAAAGAGTTGAATCAAATATTTCATCTTTTAAGCAAGGTTGAAGATTTTGAGTTGAAACAGTGGTCTGCTTAGTTCCATGGTAGTAGCTTTTATTTAAAGCAACAGAAAAAGCATACCTGAGAAAGAAAAAGCATCTCTGGCAAAGCAACGAATCCACAGATAGTTAAAACTTTTAATACCTAAAGTAATAAGGAAAGCTTTCATTTTAAAACTACCTGTTTTTCCCTTTCTCTTTGGGTATAGAGAAATTTTTGTGATGCTGCCCCTTCTATGACTGACTTTTCTGTTGATTATGAGGGTGGCATTAATTGCTCTCTTTCAAGGCAATGATAGCCAAAATGAGCTGCTGAAGCTGCTGCTATTGATTATTTTATGATTATGAATATGTTTTATTGGAGACAAAAAAAGCAGATGCCCAGAGAGTGAGGAAGAAAGAACAGCAAAGATAAATTTCCTGCTTCTGGTTCTGCAGACGGTCGTATAAAGTATCTCTGCAAGTGAAAAAGGAGTTCAGTACATATCCTTATCAGCTGCCTAGAGCAGAGTAAATATACATCATTAACTGGTTATTCAAGATATAGCTGCCTTCTTAGTCACAGGCTGAGAGCAGCACAGCCAAAGACATATTCTTCCTCTAACTAGATTCTTTTCTTTAATAAAAGGAAAAGAAAGAACAGGAACAGACTAAAGAAGAGAAAGAGCAAACACTCAGAGGTGTGCAGCACTGGGAAAATAAGTAATCCTCCAGGTGAGAAACATTAATTTTGTTTCTGGCACACCTTGGTCAGGGTTTCTCTGAAGGCCAGAGAAATAAGGCTGAGTGATACTCTGGTGGATGCTGTGGCCTTCAAAGCTTGCAAGGAGGGCATAAAAGAGTGAAGGTTATTTATTTCTACCCATTTGTACTCTTGGTTTCAGCATCACATTATAAAATCTCAGAAGAGGTATTTTCTCCAACCTCCACTCAGCTCACATTTCTTTCTGATGTTTCAATTTAGTTCAGGGACTGCCACTGATTTTTCAGCAGGACATAAGCCAAATGGTAAGCAAGTGTGAGCAGATTTAATGTTTGATTATGTCCACCTTTCTATCTTTAACCTAATACATCATTTTCAATTGTACTTTTCTTAATCTTGGCCAACAAAGTGTTAAGTCAGTACTCCAAATCGAACCTTGAAAACAGACTCTTTTCAGTCTTTCATAGAATCATAGAATCATAGAATAGTTAGGTTTGGAAAGGACAGGAAGCTTTTACTTTTTAATTGTAATTTCTTTCTTTACACTCTCATTATGTTACAAAATAAAGACTAAGCGATGCAATGCATTTAATCTGCCCAACTACAGTTATTGATTTAGCATCCAAAAAGAAATTATCATTTATATCCTTTCCTCTATTAATTTAACTGGTCTTCCACAACCATAGTCTCTAGAGACAAGCCTACATGAAGAAATATATTCCCTATTAAATCTATATAGAAAAATCAATGTACTGTCCCAGAACATAGTGTTAAAGTTCATTTTACTCAGATTTACACAGAATAGCATTCTTCTACATGCCAGAATAGTATTTTGTATTGCAGTCTCCAGTGACATGAAGAGAACAAAAGCTGAATGGTACCTGAACCAGGCAGAGATTAAATGCACTCCCTGCACCCACAGTAGTTCTGTTCTTAACAGTCCTCTGCCATATTCTCTGAGTTACTAAGGAACATCTGTAAAATGTTGGTCTATGGCTGGAGTACCTCATTCCGTGCACTGGAAGTGCTATAGCATGAAGTTCAGAAATGCACATTTTATCTATCATGACAATAACTGGACCTCTCATAATATTGGAAGTGCCTCCAGGACTCATGAACTTCTTCAACTGTCGTATGGCTGCTTTGCTGTACCAAAAGGCATGTTGGTCTCTAGTTTACATTTCTAATTATGAGTTTAGCGGACTCATTTATGGAAACCATATTTGACAATAATACAGCTGAAGATTGCTGGTGCTACATTAGAGAGAAAGGACACTGCATATGACACTTATTCCACTCTAGCAAAGGAAATAAGTTTTCTTTATTTCAATTAAGCAGCCAGTTCTCTGCAAGCATAGTTCAGACATCTGACCTGCCCAGATACTTTTCATTTCTCATGTCAATTTTCTGAAGCAGTAAGAGGCAGGCTTCCCTGCTGTCCACTACCCAGGTTTTGCTAACATGACTTACAGTAAGGTCAGAAGTATGAAGAGGATGGGATTTCAGCTGCCCGCATTTAGATTAGCTTAAAGCCATCACAAAAATGGAGCCTGAGGAGCCTACTGATGGCAGTACTCAAGTATTTTGCTGAGTATTCAGTCTCATTAGACTTGTTTTTTCAGGCCTATCTCTCTTCCTGCCCTTGCTGCTTCTCTCTCAGAAACCCTTAAATATAATGTCAAAACAAACAATACTCAAGAGGGAGACAAACATTAGATACTGTGATGTAAAAGTGAGTTTCGGATGAAGTTAAACTATACTGCAATGCCCCCAAATGCATCTCAATTCACTGAGGGAAATATCTTACATGAAAATGAAATAGCAACCTAAACCTAGAGAGAGCTGCTTCCATATTGCGGCTGATATTACTGTCTTTACAAAAGCTCCACAAAGGCCTTTAGACAAGGGTGAAGAAAATAAGCTGCGACATAAACATTAGGTTATTTGTGCAGAAGGCCAAGCACATGCAAAAGTGTTTTCCTATTTCTCTGGTTTTCATGTTCTCTAAAAAATCAATATTCCTCTCAGACATGTTGTATTGTACATTGAATTGCATGGCAGTAGCTTTGCACTGCATGTACCTGACACTCTTTGAAGCTGCTGGAGGCTTGGATAGAATTCAAAATAATGAAAGATTCTGCTAAAAAAAGTGAATTGTAAACTTCAAACCATATTTATTTTCTTCAGTTGAAGGCAGGGGTCCTGTTCCCTTCTGTTTTTCAGGGCTAGGGTCAGCCCTTTGGCAGAAGAGATTGGACTAACCTAGGCATTATGTTCTGATCAGGCAAAAGCAAGTGAGCTGATTGCTGCAGAGGGCTGAGATATTGGATTGACCTTCTGAAGTCTGAGTGACTCACACTCTTGGAAAAGAGAGTGGGTCTTACCAAGGCCAAGGGTATTCTTGCCGTATGCATGAGAGCAAAATAACAGCACAGAAAATAAAATGGTTGTTTGCACATGCAAATTGTCAGCAGTCTATACTACTCTTGAGCATACAGAATCCATGACCAAGCTGATATTTCTGTTGTGCCTTTAACAGTTGCAATATAATAATCAAGTCCCACTGAAACCAAGAGAAAAGGAATGTAGTTTTCACATTATCTGTCTAAACAATCCGGAAAATGTCACTTTTCCTTCCTAATCATTTATTCTGCCTCCCTTGGACTCCATGCAATAGATGACCAGAACAAGACTTACAGGGAAAGCATTTTCTCACCCAAAGAAAACTTACCAGGTTTTGAAACTTTTCTTCATTCTATGTAAGGACACAAGGGAAAAGACATTACAATTTTCACAAATTGAAAATATCCCCCAAACTAGATCAAATTTTACATAATTTCTTAGTTTTCCCTTTCATCAAAAAATAAGCTGTATCTGTAAATGAAATTTTGAAACAAAACACAAAACAAAAAGTAATTCCACAGTGTAAGAAGATCTTTGGTTGTTTAGTGTGTCAAAATCAAGCCTTGGATCATTTCCACATCAGCTCATTGAAAGTACTTGCATGTGAAATTGGAGGTCAGGTGCCTCAAGATTGACTGCAATTTTGTCACAAAACGGGACTTTTCATCTGAAAATCACAATGAAGTGAATATATCTTGACAGACAAGTCAGTCAGAGAATGACTGAGTGGTGATATGATGCCACGGTAAGAAAGGCTGATGCAAACCTACCAGATTGTTCTACAGCCCAACATGTCTGATGTGCAGAGATACTCTCTAGTCTCTTGTATACCAAGCATCGACCAACAGGTTTTCTGTGCTGCAAAAGGACTTAGTGACATAAGTAGATCTCATTCCAGAGTTATATAGCAAAATTTATCAAATTAATTTTCAAATGGAATATGTGGTGACCTCAGCTTTTTCGTGGAGCAGATTAAATTTCAACAAAATCAGTAATTTCAGGTATATAAATACCCTCAAATCCCACTCAGCTCTCATATAAACTTCTCAAATATTACTGTCCTTTGAAGCTATATACATTTGCTTTAGCTAGGCATTGTGCCATGTCTTCATCAGCTCAGTCTCAGTTGATTCATCTTTCTTATTAAATGGGAAGTGAGCCTGAAGAAGAAGATCTGAAAGAGGGCAGTATCTTATTAATTAAAAAGGAACATCAAGAGATGGAAAAGCAAAAGAATTTTATTGCGGTGACTGCAATACAAACGCCTAAGCATGTATTACCACAAAATTTTACCTCTGATTTACTGTTCTAACATCTCCTCTGGTTTAATCTTCTAGTCAGAGCTCTTGGCAGCTGAGTATTCCCCAGACTGTGTAATACCCTGACTGAGGACTTGAGAGATAAGTGTCCTCTGATGGCTTGGTACACAACTGCACCTACTACAAGCACAGCTGACTGCACTGAAAACAATTTTGCTGTAGAAACCCATTCCCCATTATCAATTATTCAGAATTTTGGCTACTGTTTGGAGATGAAGTTTTACACATTATGCCTTTCTGCATGCCCATCCAAGACTGACAGACTGTGGGTAATTTCAATTCAAATGATTTTTTTTTTTTTTTGTTACTGAAATCATGGCAAAGGGAAAATACATTGCACAGGTTTCCCCCACCCTCTGGAGGTGTCATTTTCATGTGGAAATAAAATAAACCCTTGTCAATGTCTTTTGTCACTCCTGTGAAAAAAAACTGCCCGAATTTGATCAAGCTATAAGGCTGAAAGAAATGCAATTTATTTACCACAAAGAATCATAGAATAGTTAGGGTTGGAAAAGACCTTAAGATCATCTAGTTCCAACCCCCCCTGCCACGCGCAGGGACACCTCACACTAAACTATGGTCTCTGGAAACTCCATTTTCTGCTAGCCTAACCTCCAAAGACTTCATCCAGAGCATAATGCTCTGGGCTAGTTTTAGAACTCTGCTCCCACATTTGGCATGCTGAAATCTAATGTACCAAGAGTTCTGTGGAGTTTGCTCTTGGAGACAAGTTATGGAAGACAGTGAAAATTTGTTTTAATAACAAGGGTTTTGTATGAACTACAAATTGGCAGGAATTAAGGGAAGTTGTTTATAAAATATAAGTATTCCTGATGACAGTGTTTTTTGCAGTTTTGATAATTAGCAAAAAGTAAAGTACCTGTCCTGGGTTCAGCAGTAGCAGTCATTTTTCTCCTTCTTAGTAGCTAGTGCAGTGCTGTGTTTTGATCTTTTGGCCTGGGAAGAGAGCTGATAACGCCGATGTTTTTAGTTGCTGCTCATATGTTTGGTCTGGCCAAGGACTTTCTGAGCCTCATGCTCTGCCAGGGAGGAGGGGAAGCTGGGAGGAAGCAGAGACAGGACACCTGACCCTAACTGACCAGAGGTATTCCATACCACAGCACGTCATGCCCAGGATGTAACGGAGAGTTACCCGGAAGGGCTGGGGGACTGCAGGGTTGGAGGAGGTATCGGTCAGTGCTTGGCTGGGGGGAGTGGAGTGAGTTACTGGTCTGCTGGTGTTGAGGTGTTGTATTCTTTCCTCTTGTTATTTCCTTTATCACTATTATCATTGGTGGTAGCAGTAGTGATTTGTGTTATACCTTAGTTACTAAACTGTTCTTATCTCAACCTGTGGGAATTGCATTCTTTTCAATTCTCCTCTCTGTCCCTCCAGGAGCAGGGCGAGGGAAAGAAGTGGGGGAAGTGAGCGAACGAGGTTAGTGGTTGGGTTTAAACCATGACAGTACCTGACTTAAAAATGTAAAATCAGGTAAGGATGGGCTTAAACAATGCGTTACAATAATACATGAAAATAGAAAGTATTACAGAAGGAGTTCAGGAGGAATGGTAACAGGTCCCATGACTGCTACTGGTTAGACTGGTATTTCTACATAGAAAAATTAAGATATTTTATTGGGAAATGTGAAGATGAACACTAAAAAAATAAGGGAACCAACAGCATAAACAGACCAGAGATGACATATTAAAAACTCTACCTTCATTTTCCTCTCTTTTGGTAGTGGCAAAATGACATAACTGCAGTTTCTGTGTACATCAGTTCAATTGGCTTATCTGATACACGTGGTCAAGCAAGGCTGTGAAGCTGGTAGACATGATACTTGTACGATATTTTTTGCTCTGAAAACAGATCTTAAATAAATCACCCCGATCAAATTGAATTCAAGTAAACTCTTTCACAGCTGTGAATGCTAAATAAATGTGTTCACACATTTTATGAAAACAGCAAAGACATGGAGAAGAAAAAAGATCAGGGGTGAATTTGAAGGGAACAGAATGAAGAGCATGCATACAATGGAGAAGGTGTGTCCCCAGACTGCTAAATGTTGTCCAGTATTCCTGCATCTCTCTTCAACATCTGAAGGAAATCAGCTGTGAAACAGCCATACAAGGGAAAGGCTTGCTGGCTGGCTTCTGCAGAAAAGTTATCAAGAGCTCAAGAACAAACCATTTCATCCTCCAGGAAGACTGGGAATTTCTGCAGAAGACCTGCTTGCCCAAGGAGGGAGCTTCTCTACAAACTACTGAGATGAACTACAAAAACAGAACACTCGAGAAGTGGGGAAAAACAGACAGGCAACAGGAACGTGAAAGTATTGCTTTGACAGGGTTGAAAAGAATCCAAAGCCCAGCAGGAGGAAAAATGAGAAAAGCAAGTCCAGAACAATAAGAAGGGATTAAACAGATATGATAGTTCCAAAAGAACTAGGAAAAATTGTGTCTTCTGTTGAATAGAGAGATGGCATAGTGATGGCTGACATGGGGAAGGCTGAAGTGCTCTCTGCCTTTTTTACCTTGATATTCACAGACAAAGCCTGCTGCTGTACTGAAACATATACCAGCACAGCCTAGAAAGAGAGACAGCCATCAGCAGGTGAGGAACAATTGCTGTCATGCTGAACTGCAATAATCACAACATAGATTGCTGAGTCTGATAACCCCAAATTAGTGGGTATCTTTTTGTCTGTAGTCATTACTTCACTAGGCAATTTTACCTGCAAATACAGGAAATGTGATAAGAGAAAAGGACAAAGCAACCCCCAAATATTAGGTATATTGAACTTCTCAAGTCTTATTCATATATGTAGCATCATATATATAGAGACAGTGCATTTGTACCCCCATGGGGGATTTGTGTACTCAGCCTGAAGGGCTGGGATAATACAGCTGCATTGCTGCATACATGAGGAAATGCTTGTCTCTTCCTTTCTCCCTTGTCCCTCCTGCTCATGACTCCCTCCTTTCCCAAATTAACATTTGAATTGAAAGTTCAAAAGACATCAGGGCTAACAGGGGTTACTCATGCAAAGCAAAGGTCAAAGAAACACCTAGCAATATGTCCAGAGTAATAATGTCTGCAATAAAAAAGCCAGTCAAAACCCAATGATTAAACCATTAGTTATGAAAGCTCTTCATGTTCTGTAGACTTCTTTTTTGTACTTGGAGAACAACGCGCTACTTTGAATCATAATGCTGTAAAAATATCCATTCTGAAATCCACAGTTTCATTTGAATGTGGCATCTGCAATGATTAAGCTAGCAGTATCTTTCCTAAAGATACAACACAGCAGTTCTGCTCCTTCACCTTAAAAAACTTGCTACTGAAACACCCTGTGTACCCATTCAAACTCCAGATGTTAACGGACCCTAGAGATGTTTTTGTACGAAGCTGGCAGGAAAAGTGTACCAGAGATGTTTTCTCGAGAGGAAAGAGGGAAGGAAGCTTTTTCCTGAGGGATGAAAGCTCTTAGCAAGAAGGTGGGAATGGTGATTTGTTGTTTGGCAGCTGATCATATGAAAATCTTTAGATAGAAACAAGAAGACTTTCTGACATACAATTTTCTCCCTTCACAACAGCACTTCCACTGTAAAGGCAGACAGGGTATAGGTCCCAGCCTACCTTTCTGTAAGCTTAGTTGTAAAGACATTTTCCTCAGTGGACTTCCCTGAGACACAAATGTGTCAGTTTTCCCATGCTGTTGCCTTTGTGTCCTTTCTGCTGTTTGGTTTGGTAATTGTCACCTGTAAAGGTGACAATTACCAAATAATAAACAGTCCATTCTACCATGGCCGTCACTGTGGGCTGGATGCTGAGCTTCTGTGAGTCTGTATGGCTCCAAAGTTGTCAACACAAGCAGGCTGATTAGGCTTATGTCTACCCCTAGACAACTTCACTGTTTACAATCCAAAAGGTCTATCCTTTCTGTGCTCAGTGTTTCAGGAAAGGAAGTTTTGTCCTAAGTAGCTAGCTTAAAGCAATTGCTAGGTTGGTGTATGCTGGCATTTGTGCTCTTCATTCTTGGTCATTGAAAGCCTGGAGATAACTCTCATAAAGTGTAGAAAGGTATGGTTATTAGATGTCAGAAAAGATATTTCAGAAGATAAGGCATATAGCAAGCTAACAAAAAGGACTTTATACCAGGAGAGGGATCAAGGATGGAGAGCCTTGCTAAGAGAACTTTATTCCCACAGTTCACACCAGCTGGCACACAGCTAAGAGGATATTGCTATTTAACACAATACACCACTCATCCCTCAGTCTTACCCAAGCAGCATCCACACCCAAAAGTGATGCACTTCACTACAGACAGCAGTAGAAAGGTAGATACAGACATAGCAGAATCAGTCTAATCAGGGTTGCGGAGACCTCACTGTGAGCAGCTCAGCAAGTTGAATCAAGCTGTTTTGCTAACTGAACTTGCCAGCTCTCCTTGGAAATGGGGGAACTTACGCACCACATGGTCTCTAGAAAATCCGTATTCTGCTATTCTAAACTCCAAAGACTTAATCCAAAGCATAATGCTCTGGTCTAATCTCAGAGCTCTGCTCACCACATTGGGACATGCTGAAATCTAACGTACCAAGAGTTCTGTGGAGTTTGCTTTTAAAAACAAAGTGTGAAAGATGGTGCACATTTATTTTAATAACAGAGGTTTTGTATGAACTACAAATTGGCAGGAATTAATTTAGTGAGGGAAACTGTTTATAAAATGTAAGTATTCCTGCTGATACTGTGGGTTCTGCAGTTTTGGCAATGAGCAAAAAATGTCTGCCAAGTAAAAACAGGTAAGGGCAGGCTGAAACAATCCATTGCAAGAAACAAATCAAACTGCACATGTATTACAGAAAGAGTTCATGAAGAATGGTATAAGATCCTGTGACCCATAGTCATTGGACTGGTACCTCTGTGGCAAAATTGAGATACATCTTCAGGAAGTGTTAAGATGGGAGGACAATGTTTCTTTCCTAACTGAACTTACCACCTACTCTTGGAAATGGGGTTGTAACCACATCAAGTGGGAGCATGGCTCATTGGATAAGTGCAAGTGAAATATTCCGTAATCATAGCAAGAAAGCAGAGGACTCAAAGATGTTTAAGCAGGAGAAATTTGAGCATGCATGAAATCCTTGATGATGACATCCCATTATCTAGGGGCAAGTGCATTGCATTCAAGATCACAGGAATTTTACCAATAATGCGCCTGCGGTGATTTTTCAGCTACTCTCATTTATACCAGATGATTACTCTGTTAAAGGATCCTCTTCCCAGCCTTAAGTAATCCATTTAAAATTAACAATGAGATTAATAGAGAAAATATTCTTCGACCTGTTATCGAGAAAAGCATTTCACAGTTTGCAATGAAAAGTTCAGATATCCTTAAATAATGAGCCAGTAAGAATACAAATTGATATTCATGTTATCCCCAGGGGTACAGAAATTACATTAGTGCTAAGAATGCTTTATTGTTGTATTTTTTATAAACTGGAAGGTGTCTGTGTATCTACACTGTTACCAAAGACAAGTGTACAAAGAGTCAGTTGTGAGGAGAACTTCACGAAAGCTTCTTTCTACCAAGTTATATTTGCAATAATAGAAACTGCTTGCATTGAATATTTTTTCCTGGCATCCAACCACCCACTTTTGAACATACAAAGCTATGGCAGAAGAATTATATCCTAATTAACTTCACCAGGTGTATTCACATACTCAAGTGAAATGCTTGTGTGAATTTTTTCTTTACAGAAAGGAAGACACACTGAAATGGATTCTGAACAGCATGTCAGTATCCCCTCCACGGGAGCAACTTTGTCTTGCTGGAAGGCAGCAAAAGTAATGGTGAGACTTTAAAATAATGGTGAGAGGTGTGCAGTTGAGTCTGTGGTGGAGAAAGATGCTCCTAATTTTAGGTAATTTTGCCCCTAATAATCCCATCCAGACTGCACTCAGATAGAGAGTCCAGACAGTCTGAATTTGGAAAATCTGTGTCCCTAAGATGGAAGATGACCCCGAACTCCAGTGAAAAAGGGTACCAGAAACTGAGCCTAGAAGATCACTTGCAGGGAACAGGCAACAACCACAGACGGCATCCAAGGGAAAATAGAAACTTGTCTGTCAAAGACAGGCAAGATTGCTGCTAAACTGTTGTGTAGCTAATAACTTTTTGCATACCCAGCTGCATTGAACTGGTGTCAAGTGAGCTGGAGAACAGTGAAAATTGCAAGAATTTACAAAAGCGGAAATTACAAATCTAGAATATGTTTACAAAGTGACTAGGTTAGGTTACAATTTTTTCCTTAGAGCTGAACTACACTAAAGCCTAAACAAAAACTAACTCAAATTTCAGATTTATTTATAGAATCATAGAATAGCTAGAGTTGGAAAGGACCTTAAGATCATTTGGTTCAAAACCTCTTGCCATGGGTAGGGGCACCTCACACTAAACCATGTCACCCAAGGCTTTGTCCAACCTGGCCTTGAACACCGCCAAGGATGAAGCATTTACAGCTTCCCTGGGCAACCCATTCCAGTTCCTCATCACCCTCACGGTAAAGAATTTCTTCCTTATATCCAATCTAAACTTCTATTTAAGTTTCAACCCATTACCCCTTTTCCTGTCACTACAGTCCCTAATGAAGAGTCCCTCCCCAGCATCCTTATAGCCCCCCTTTAGATACTGGGAGGCTGCTGGGAGGTCTCCATGCAGCCTTCTCTTCTCCAGGCTGAACAGCCCCATTCAGTAGTAGATTTGAAACAAACTAAAAATAAATAAATAAAGAGATTGTTATATATAATTGTCCAAACCAATTGCAAACATTTCTGAAGTGATATCTTGAACATATAGCTTCTTTGGCCATCTGAAAAATCAAGCGAGAACATCTTTATGGAATTTTTTTTGTAACGAGTCAGAACATTTAATTCTTTTTCTTAAAGCTGCAGTTATATAGTTGCTGACTATGAAATAATTTCACCCTCTGGTGAAAAATAAATTCCACTTTGCAGGGTTATGAAGGATAATTTATTTTTTTTTTAATCAAAAAATGCAGGAAACAACCCAAAAGATAATATATGCATTAAACAACAACAACCAACTAACTTTGTGACTTTTAAGTAACAGTACTTTAAAAACTTCATTTATCAATTAAATGAAGTCATCCTTTTTACAGCCCTGTTATGATGTTAGGGTTTTTCTTTTTTGGAAGCAGGAGAAAATCTGGGGATTCAGAGAAAACACTTGCATATACCTAAGTGTTGTACCCTAGTTAAATCTAATAAGAAATGGTCTGCTTTCCCTTTGCAGTAGCTGAAACTGATTGGATTTAACTTCGAAATAGTTTGCTGAAGGAATCATATGTACATATTTTTTTTTTAACTACTGTTGTTGATAGTTTGATCTATGAATTTAATATTGAATCTATTTCAACTTTTCCATCTCAGGTCAAATTTGCATTTAAATGGATTACCAGCATATATTTCTTGCTCTTGTTACTCTATGTGCTTTTCATGTAGCTGTTTGGTATGAACACTTCTACTCATCCAGACAGAATTTTAGTAATCAGGGCAGGAGACAGGTTAATATACTTAAAATTAAGCTTAATGCTGTTCGAATATATATTATCACACTGATATCAAATCCTTAGATGGAGCATCTTTCCCCAGCCCATTTGTCTCCTATTGCACAGAAAGTAGGGTTGAAGGACAGGCTGATGCAGCAGCTGTGTATAACAGAGAGATACCTAACAAAGACTGAGACTGCTCCCCTGCAGTACTGCCAGCAGTACTCTTGCCTTTGAAACTGGACAAATCACCATCCTATGCCTCCACGAATCCAGTGCTGACAGAATGACATACAGCTGCTTGGCAGAGATACATTGGATTCCCAGTTGAGTGTTACATGTCTTAACTGGGTTGTTACAGCAAAGGTTGAGATAGGCCTTGTGGAAGCTGATTCTGAAGTAACCAATTTTTATGCAGCCTGCTGGAAGCTTCACACGCTGTCTTTGGCACAAATATACACAGTAATCTGTCAACCCAGTGGTTTTAATTCAGCTGCAGAAAGAAGATTTATGGTAGGTGCTAGCAGGGGAAAAAACCCCAAACCCTACCTTGCTTTTGCTTATGGGTAAATTGTCTAATAAATCACCTAGAAAGGCTGGGGACTCTCCACAGCTGGTGCTCTGTTGAAGCAGGGCAGAGAAACAGCCATCTGAAATGGAGGTGGTGGTGAGGGAAGCTCACAAAGAGGTTGTGCTGAGCAGGATGAACTCAAGCCAAGGGCCTGTTAAGCCTTATTTGCTAATCTTTAATGAAATTCAGCCTTATTTCTGAATATTTAATGAAATCTGTTTGAAAAGTCATGAACAGTTTTGCTGATTGATTGCAACAAATGGGTGAGTGGGGGGAATTGTGTCATTCAAACACCTCTTTAAATGGGAACATGCAGCACTGAAGCTCATAACATATGGAGGAGCTCAGTAAGTCTACAGCCCTTCCTATCCCTGAACTATGACCGCTACCTTGGCTCCCCAGCTGGCAAAAGGCTGCCCTTTGACTGCCCTCTTTTCTTGCTGGGGCTCATGACAGCAAAAAACCAGCCAGCACTTCAACAAGTCCCACCCAAGGTCTGATTATAGTTGACCCACTGGTATAACCATAGCAAAGAGTAAGTATAGATACACAAACACAACAGCAACATAAAGACTGGCATGTGAGTTATCTCAGAGACATATTCACATATCCAGCTGAGTCAAACTCAGTGGGAAATCTCTTGGCTGACAGTCTGAAATCTGCAAGTTTACTTTGAAACAGCAAAGTTGTCCAAGTCTTTATGCTGTCCACATTTTAAAAATCACCACCTGAAGGATTTATGACAGGGTGCAGGGGCAATTACGTTGCTCTATTTGTTACTGTGGAAACATGCTTTGTGTCTGGCAAAAGCTATGAGAAAGATATTGAACAAACTTCTGAGAAACAGTAGATTAAAATTAAAGCCTAACACTGGATTTATCCACATCAAGAAGCGTTAGCCTCAAGGCAGTCATGAAACGCCAGGGAGTCAGCAGGAAACTGCCACCAAGTCTTGCTGGGATTGATTTTGTAAGACTAGCTCTGTGTCATAGGATGGGAAAATAAAAGTAGAGTCAACTAATCAAACTAGTGCTCTCACAGCTGGAGAGCTTTGCCCAGAAATGGGTGCAATAGAGGTTCAGAATACAATGGTAATAACTCCTGCTCCCTTTAACTATGAATATTTTCCAAGCAGTCCGGCTCTAGGACATGAAACTGTCAAGAATTTGGTCCTTTATGTATCTCTTTCAAATGTTAAGGTTCACAGTGGCCCTTAATAACGCAGAACAATTGAACTTTCCAGTTTGCCAGAAGATAGAGGGGCAGATCTATATATGCAGGATGGGGTTTCTTCACATACCCAGAACCAAGGAAAAAGGCATACACTTTGTCATGTACCAACGCTTTCCACAGATGAAACAATAAAAGGGAGAAATCTGGTTAGTGCTTCTTCCAAATGATGGTTGGTTTCATTTGTTATTTGATTGCTTTTAGTTTTGTTTTGGTTTTTTTTTTTTTTGTTTGTTTGTTTTAATATTAAAGGTGGTTTGGAAATTGAAATCTCACTAATTAATCAAGAAACCATTTGAAGTGGCAAGACAGACAGAAAAGCCACTTTACTCAGAAAAATCCAACCGTCATTTCTAGAGTGACTTCACAGCAAATAAAAAATGAAAAGAAAAAAGAATGAAAAGATTTTTTCTTTTTTTTTTTTTTATAAGAAGAAAAGTATCGCTTGTGGGATTCTTCTGGACTCTGTGGGAAAACTGATTTGTTTCCTACTGATGAGGCTCTATAGACTTAGATTATGCAAATAAAGATAGGATTAATTTTAGGCAAAAATATCTAGTCCTTTCAACCGTTTGATAGTAGTGTATTATAACCCTTGGTAAAGTTATCCTTGATTTACCCTGGTATGTCTGGAAGGAAGATTTGGGCTTGTAGAAAACCAATGTACTAGATTCCAGATGTGATCTATGCAAAAACAGCAGTGACAGAAGCTGAGATGTGTGCATAAAAGTGCCAGGTACTGTGAGTTTATTCCTTACCAAATCAGATATTCACTGTCAAAAGTTCAAAAACTGACAATAAACTTAACTGTTGCATCTTTAATTTATATAACTTACAGAGGGAGTCTAGTGTCTCTGTTTTGTCTCTCCCATGAAGTTTACAGCCAGCAGGAGATAATAAAATTTAGACTGAGCTCATATTGCCGAGAGAAAAATCAAGACTTGCATGTGTTGGTGGCTGTCAGGTGAGATATTTTATACCTCATTAGTGTCAGAGCAGTTATTGCTTTTCCTTCCTTTATGAATAGATCATATGATAGCACACCTCTCTCTCACAGTCCTAACCAATTTGTCACAGCAAACCTGGCTCCAACAGAAGTAAGGTATTTCTTGCCATAGTCCTTTTCGTTTAAATGGTTGCTCTTCTATCATTCTGGTTTGCACATAGCTTTCTCCCTGGTAGCTGGGTGTTGGAAACTGCTCCAATATTCCTTTCCCCTTGGACCTCCTCACTGGTGCAGAGATGTTTCATTCACAGCTGCAGCATTGGCAAATGCCCTCCCTAAACAGTATGGCATGAAAGGGCTCTAGCTGACTTTCCTACCAGGCCGCCAAAGTTCCTGGGAAGCACCACAGCTCTGTGTATCATCCCCGGGGAAAGTTATGGTTCTCAGAGGAGACAAAGAACTGCTGAGCAGTATTTGCACTTAGCACACTGACAAGGAGAGTAGGTCAATGTCTGTCAGACTTCTGGTGGAAGTTTGCCGCATCTATCAGATCTGAATTAAAATGGCTTTTACGTAGATTTTGACTAGACGAAAGTTGCATCCCCCTTCTCTCCCTTTTATTTTTGTGCTGAGATAGTTCACATCATCTAAAATCTGTAAGGAAGATGCCCCAGTGTTCTTGTACAGTTCAGGGAGAGATGCAAGGAAAAGTAATGTAGAATAACTTGGCCAACAGACAAAGCAAAATGGAGCAGTATTCTACAGTCCAATAGCTGGAAACAAAAGCACATAGCTACACCTAGTCCTTGTTCCCAGAGCTGTTGATATGCTTTACAATAAATACTCATTTTAAATCCATACTGAGCACTCCAGAGGCAAATGGAGACCACTAGAGTTATTTTGGGGAAATTGACTATTCCTTTTGCTGTTACTACTTGCAGGAATACCTAATCAGTTAAAGAACCACAGCTAAATATTGTTTTCCTTTTTAAAAAGGCACACAGTTATTATTACACTGTGTTTTGAGTGGAGGGCATGAAGCCGTGTAAGCTTTAATTAATCCACTGAACCATGAGCTTATTCTCCACTGCAAATACTGCCATCTGCTACTAGTCCATGCATTGATAATTAGTATCTGCTACAAGTTTGCTTCCCTGACATTATCTGATTGGGTAATTAGCCTGTGGAACAATACACAATGCATTATTGTTCTATTAAGTGTGATCTGTTTGAAAGCACTAAAGAATGCACTAATACTATTTAATTTCTGTGACTCATACCTCAACCATCACCCATCCAGAGAATTACAAAACTCAGAAAGGAGGGGGTAAGGGGGAACACCACCAAACGTACATGAAAATCATGTCAATAAACTTAGGCATGATGCTGTTTATTTCAGAACAGCTTACGAACAAGCATAAACGTGAGCAAGAAAACCCACAAGCGCTGCTCTCCCAGAGAAGGCACGGATCAACATCAACATGATCTATGTGTGATAAGTGCCCCTTCAGAGAAGCATGATGAAAAATAGTTTATCATCAAAACTCAGGGGTTTAATAAATCAATGGAAGGCAGAATCAGAAAGAGGGAGAACAAGGCAGCATGTCATCTTTATTCACTAGTGTAAAATGTGGCTGTTTCCAAGATTACATCTGAATTAAGTGTGGGAGGCAAGCAAGTGATGAAGATGCAGCGAAGCGGAACTGAAGTGAAGCCAGCATTTCAGCACTGCCAGATCTCATGCTTATATCGCAAAATCTCTCAGTGTTTGGCTGAGTAAAGTGTTTTTTACTTTACTCAACTCTCAGCCTCAGGTGACTACAATAAGAACTCTCACTTTATTTTGCAGAAGGTTTCTAGCCTACCCTGGGGCAGAGAAAAGGTTAGCAATGTTTGCCCTAAGTGCAAGGAAATCACAACAAACACATAAAAAGTCAAAGCTTAGGAACCTGGAGACTTCGCACATCATCATTGCTATTTCAAAACATTGAGGTCAGGATTCATTTGACCAAATTTACATGCCAACACAGTAAGTACCTACATTTGAGCTGATTCTCTCCACTCCTTTTATAGTCAAGAAAATCCTGTCCCTCACATTGGCAACACAAATGTGTTTTCCACCACATTTACCTAGAATTATTTGCAAAATAACTGCCAATTCAGAGGGAGACTGAAAACTATGTATCTGCAAGTTAAGTTTCAGTTCTGGATAAGGCTTTCTTATTTTCAAGCATTCTTCCCTTTCAACAGGCTCTGTTTCACAGTTACCTCTAAAAGCAGGTTTAAACAGTATGACCTTAAGTCATACTGCTGGTAGGTTTCTCAGACCACAGTGGCCTTCAGCAGGAGCTGGGCACTGAGCACCCTTAGAGAACCCATGCAAGAGTGCCAGAGAACTACTCTGACCCCCACACCATTGCAGTGCCATGGCTTATGCTGCCATATCCTTAGTCCATGACAGGCAATACTCTCAGACTTTGCTACATATTGCAAAGGCTTCATTTTGACTCTCACCACTGGTGCATTTTGCTGCCCTGTTTACAGAATGATCCTTCACTGGGGATGCTGCAGAGGATATAGCCAGTACACATCTACAAGTGAAGCCACTGAAGCACAGGGCCATTTAGTAAGCTGGTGAGAGCTGGGGATAGGAATGAATACATCAAAGCAGAGTTACTCTCCTTCCAGATGAGGAACACTCTATGCAGTTCTATACTAGAGGCATAGGAATGAATACATCAAAGCAGAGTTGCTCTCCTTCCAGTTGAGGAACACTCTATGCAGTTTTATACTAGACCATGCAGAAAAAGGCCTCTTTCTACAATTGTTTTCTTTTGTAATTGAAGGGAAGAGGCAATATCCTCTTCTTTTCTTCTTTTTTTCTTTTTCCTGCTCTAATTGGTTGAGCAGTTCTAAGTCCTCTGAATACCTTCCTAAGTGGTGCTGCATTTGGTATTCAACAACCTCCTCTTCTATCAGTCTTCAACCTAAATCCCCCTTAGGCATCACTCTGCTTTTATTTGTTCCACCGAGAATAACACACCGAGCTACTCAACACTGGTCAGGCTTGTTTGTTTATTTCTTTAACCATAGAGACATACAACAGTTGCAAGCATCCAGGAGATGTCTCTGGGAGTTAGCAGTAGCTAAAAACACTCTAGTGTTCACTTAAATACTCACAATTTCAGTTGTTTTCAATGGTCATGACTTAATGAATTTAAATCTATAGGGTAACCCATGAAGCCAGTGCTAACATGAGTATGCTGTCCTCTTCTCTGATTCTGCTTTCACTACTTGTGCTGTCGCTCACTTCTCTTCCTATCCATTTTCTTACTCTGATAGTAAATCTGGAGCTCGATTATGTCTCTTTCTCTTCTGCTGCTAATTGCTGATGGTGCACCTCCTTACTACGTTCATGCACTCTGACCTCTCCAAACAGGCATATGAAATATCTTTGTCTAATTGCAATACCCTCAGACCTCATTTGCTGTTTAAATTGCTCTAAAATAAGTCATGATGTGCAAAGACTAGAGCACTAAGTTTATTGAATCAAATAGCAACCCTTGACTTATTGGGCTGAATTTACTCCTTCTTCCACATTAAGAAAGAGGTTGCATGAACAACCCTATAGAATCAGGCCAAACCTCCGTGGTCTAACTGCACCACTTCTGGTGCAGTTCTTCCAACTTCTGGTTTACTGCAAAGCCTTTTAATTCCTGTTTTGCTCCTGTTTTTACATTCATAACTGTGTCAGCACAAACACTTTCTGGTATTGCACAGCAGGACAGCATACATATTAGAACAGTCTTACCTTATTTTTATGGTCATTAGTGATAGCTGCTATTTAGTATGAATCACAACATATTCTAACAAATCAAGGCATCTTCCCTTGCTGTGATGAGCTTGCTTGACAGTTGCATCAAAATATCTTCTTCATAGCTGAACTCTGGGGACTACTCACACCATCCCACTTCAGCAGTTTAGTTTAAGGAAGGAGTTAAGGGTGAAGCCTCCAGATTATCTGTGATGGGTTACAGAAACCTCACTTAGAGATTTGAACAACCTCCCTTGGCTCTTTCAAGCAAAGAGTGAGATTTCATACTCGGGGATCTAAGATGGAAACACTAGAAAGATAACATGAGTGTCCCAGTTGTCAGACTAACATTATAAAATACAAGATGCTTGATGCAGAATGGCAGATTTCAGTTATCAGCCAACGTGCTTGTTAATTTGAAATAGAGAATAATACTTCAGCTACTTTCTATCTCTGCATATGATTTCAGTGGTACAATAGTCTTTCACAACAGCCTGTGGTTTCTGTTTCCACCCACATTTTCTTTTTTGTAAATTCCAGAAGAGATTTTTTTCCAAAGTAAAAAATTCATGACAAGGTACCTTTTTGTGAACGCTTGTACCAAAAACTACGAAAAAACATAACTGTAGGTTTTTGAAACATCTTTGTCTAATGGAAAAAAGGAGGCTCTTATCTTTATATAAAGACTGTAACGAGTGCTGCTAAAATTACGGCTTTTATATGCCGGTTTTACTCCTTTTCTTCTCGCTTTCATTTTTATATTTGAAATGGCACAGAAATGTGGTTATTTTTAAGCAGAAAAAAAACCATTACATTTTCTGATCCTTAGTAGAATTTGTGACTGTTTGCTAAATTTGACATTTCTGCAAGTATCAAAAAATTCTCTAGAGTTCGGGGGGGGGTGGAGGGTGGAAGAGGGGAAATAAATCTGTGTTTTGCCCGTTATAATTTATCACTGTTTATATAAACTTTGAATACTTTTTATTTGTCCTGCAACAGCAATAACTAAACGAATTAAAATTACAAACCCACGTCAATTCTTAAGCCTAGTGTTTCCCTCTTATCATGACACTTGGACTCTTCTAATCATTTTTACAGATGATAGGCTCTCTCCTTTGACTGGACATAAGAATTTGCATAGAATTTAGGCTTCCTGAATATAGTCCATATACAGTTATTGTTACCGTTGTTATCTCTTTCACCATAATGCCTAAGGCCCCACCTGGGACAAGTGTCCTATTTATGCTAGGCATTGGATAAAGAGCAAGAAATAAGCAATTGCAAAGCTTGCAATTTAAAGAAGAATAGAGTTCTTATGTAAATAAGGTCTGGGACTAATTTGGTGATATCACTACTGATGTTTTAGTCTGAGATTACAAGCATTTTTCAGTGAGAAATGTCGCAAAGAAAGGCAAATTGACTACAAACAGAGCTGCTCTCTGTGCATCTACTCCCTCATCATTAAGATGTTGAGCTGGGGGTAGGAAAAAACAACACTTGGGAGTATTTTATTAATTATTTTTCAGCTTGAGTGCACAAGGTTAAAAGCAGCCTCAAGCAACTTTCACTGATGGGAGTCACATCTCCACCATGTCAGAGATGTTAGTGGTGCATATTTTGCAGAGAATAAACCATCCTCTGGTGTATTAATTAAGCCCTAGTACATCCTGCAGCTAAGCAATGAAAAACCATAGGAAGTTTTGCATGGTGAGTTTAACGCCTATAAAACATGTGGCACAACTGCTGAGCATGAAATCTCTCATTAATCCATAGAATGTGGACAGCATGGATAACAGCCATGTGTTTCCCCACTATAACCGTGTCATTGATGGCCGTGGTCCTGATGGTAAGTCAGCACTGGCCTTTTCCTCATGAAGACAGCCTACAGATGACCTGCTTATTTCCAACCACAGCATTATTTTCTATCAATTTTCATATGAATGCAAATGGGAGTTTAGGATATTGGTAAACATTCCAATGGAGCTCTTTACAGAAATAAGGAACTACTGCTACACATTTTTTGAACTGTTGCTATCATTTTATCATACTTGCTAATCATATAAAGAAATGTTATTTTTCTTGCACACCCCCCAAATAAACAAAACCCTCCATAACCCCTCAAAACAATGTAATTGCCCCAGCTACTGCATAACCTTGGACTTACATGAATCTTTTCTTGTACCCTTCTGGAAGGCAGAACATAGGGTGTCACGGAGGATTCAGTCCACATAGGGACCACATAAAGGAAAACTAACGTCTTCCAGTTGCAAAAAAAACAATGACAACAAAAAAATTCCTACTATGTTTCCCATTGACAGTCTCCCACAAGCTGATCATTCTAAAAACCTATGTACTGCAGTAAATAGACAGGTCTATAAATTGTGTATTCAAAAGACTTAATGCTTTAAAATTAAATTTGCTACAAAAACTAAATTCCTTGAAGAAGAAATATCATTTTGGCAACTTCTAAGCAGAATCCAAGAAACAATAGGTAACAGAAGTGATGCTCCCTCTGTAATCTTCCTTTCTTTTTGAGTTCTGTAAAGCACTACAGGTTAGTACTGATTCGGAGAAAACTCCAGGAACAAACTTGCCAACAAAGTTTTCAAGCTGACAAGCAGGTATTCTTTATTGCAGCGCCGGGAGACACGGGGGATAGCTCCTCCTAACGTGTGTCTCCGTGTTGCTACTACACAAGCCGTCCTTATATAGTCCCTGGGCATACATACATTACATCATTTTCCAGAAAGTTCCCCGCATGCGTACAGAATTGTGGTGGTGGTCTCTGAGGGTCGTTTACTTCTTCCAACAATCTCCATCACTTCTGTCAGTCTTTGGAACACAGGCAGTAGATGCTCATACCAGTTTAATTGGTTCGTTAGCACCAGAGACATAATAATCCTATCCTCCTACTTACCAGTTAGTTTAACTGTAGCCCATCCTGGACACCTGCCATTCACAGATACTCCTTACCCTTGCATCCTGTTCATAGAATAGAACAGAACAGAACAGAATAGAATAGAATAGAACAGACTAGACTAGACTAGACTAGACTAGAATAGTTAGGGTTCGAAAGGACCTCCAGATCATCTAGTACCAACCTCCCTGCTGTAGGCAGGGACACCTCACACTAAACCAGCCCACACAACCTTGAACACTGCCAGGGATGGAGCACTCACAACCTCCCTGGACAACCCATTCCAGTGTCTCACCACCCTAACAGGAAAGAATTTCCTCCTTATATCCAATCTAAACTTCCCCAGTTTCAGTTTTAACCCGTTACCCCTTGTCCTGTCACTACAGTCCCTGACAAAGAGTCCCTCCCCAGCATCCCTATAGGCCCCCTTCAGACACTGGAAGGCTGCTATGAGGTCTCCACACAGCCTTCTCTTCTCCAGGCTGAAAAGCCCCAGCTTCCTCAGCCTGTCTTCATACGGGAGGTGCTCCAGTCCCCTGATCGTCCTCGTGGCCCTCCTCTGGACTTGTTCCAACAGTTCCATGTCCTTTTTCTGTTGAGGACACCAGAACTGCACACAACACTCCAGGTGAGGTCTCACAAGAGCAGAGTAGAGGGGCAGGATCACCTCCTTTGACCTGCTGGTCACACTCCTTTTGATGCAGCCCAGGATACAGTTGGCTTTCTGGGCTGCGAGCGCACACTGCAGCTGGCTCATGTTCATTTTCTCATCGACCAGCACCCCCAAGTCCTTCTCTGCAGGGCCGCTCTGAATCTCTTCTTTGCCCAACCTGTAGCTGTGCCTGGGATTGCTCCGACCCAGGTGTAGGACCTTGCACTTGTCGTGGTTGAACTTCATAAGGTTGGCATCAGCCCACCTCACAAGCGTGTCAATGTCCCTCTGGATGGCATCCCCTCCCTCCAGCGTATCAACCGGACCACACAGCTTGGTGTCATTGGCAGACTTGCTGAGGGCACACTCAATCCCACTGTCCATGTCAGCGATGAAGATGTTAAACAAGACCGGTCCCAACACCGATCCCTGAGGGACACCACTCGTTTCCGGTCTCCAGCCGGACATCGAGCCATTGACCACAACTCTTTGTGTGCGGCCATCCAGCCAGTTCTTTATCCACTGAGTGGTCCATCCATCAAATTGATATCTCAGGTGGTTAGTTTCTAAATTGCCAATTTAAAGGATTCTATTTAATCTTGAAAAACCAAGCAAGTTATGGGACCAGCAACATTGATGCCAGATCACTACGGGCATGGACAAGTAAATGTAGTTTCATCAAGCTTCTTTGAGCACCTTCAGTGTTCATTCAGGGTGCCTCAAGCTCGCATACATCCAACCTCAATCATCTATTGAAATAGAACAAAATGAGAAGAATATTTATCCATATAAATTCCCAAACACAAATTGCCTAAAATAGCAAGAACCTAACACACTTGTTTCACGTCTGATTTGCTTATCACCTGGGTGCTTGGCACAAAGTCTGAGAAAAGTGGTCTCAGGCCAACATTGTGTTCAGATTTTTTGGTTAGCTGCATTTTTGTTTTTACCCCGCATAGCCACTGACATGTTCTTTCTTCCTTGTGATCAGTGCCTAATTGGACACACAGGTTTGCCTCAGGACTGGAGCATCCACACTACCTGTAACAATTTTCAGGGTTTGAGTACTCAAATAGTCTTCATTATTTGCCATTATATCTACTATGTCGTGGTTTAAACCCAACCACAAAGCTTGTCCACTCACTCCTCCCCCTTCTTGCCCTCCCCCTGCTCCTGGAGGGACGGAGAGGAGAATCAAAAGGTATGCAACTCCCACGGGTTGAGATAAAAACAGTTTAGTAACTGAGGTATAACACAAATCACTACTGCTACCACCAATAATAATAATGATAAAGGAAATAACAAGAGGAGAGAATACAACACCTCAACACCAGCCGACCAATAACTCGCCCCACTCCCCCTAGCCAAGCACCGACCGATACCTCCTCCTGCAGTCCCTCTTTACAATATGTAAAAGTTCTGACTGGGCTGGGCCAGCTCTATTGACCGATCCTCTAGTGTTAACCAACCAGTTGGCCTTTGGTAAGTGTGTATCCCAACGCTTGAAAGTTCCCCCACCCATTGCTCTCAGTGCGGTTTTTAACAGCCCATTGTACCGTCCGATTTTCCCAGAGGCTGGTATGGGATGTGATATACCCACTCAATGCCATGCTCTTTGGCCCAAGTGTCTATAAGGTTATTCTGGAAATGAGTCCCATTGTCTGACTCAATTCTCTCCGGAGTGCCGTGTCACCACAAAATCTGTTTCTCAAGGCCTAGGATAGTGTTCTGGACAGTGGCGTGGGGCATGGCGTATGTTTCAAGCCATCCGGTGGTTGCTTCCACCATGGTAAGCACATGGCGCTTGCCTTGGCCGGTTGGTGGGAGTGTGATATAGTCAATCTGACAGGCCTCCCCATATTTGTACTTCAGCCATCATCCTACATACCAAAGACGCTTTAACTGTTTGGCTTGTTTAACTGCAGCACATGCTTCACACTCATGAATAACCTGGTCAATAGTGTCTATTGCTAAGTCCACCCCTCGATCATGAGTCCATCTCTATGTTGCATCTCTTCCCTGATGGCCGGAAGTGTCATGGGCCCACCAGGCTCAAAATAATTCACTGTCCCCTTCAGCAGTTTCTGCAGGTTGTTGCTGGGGACTCCATACAGCTGCCTTCCATCTCCGAACGAGTTCGAAACCCCGAAGAGAGAGTGTGCCCTTCCGGGTAACTCCCAGTTACCTCCCTGGGCATGACGTGCTGTGGTATGGAATACCTCTTTGGCTAGTTTGGGTCAAGTGTCCTGTCTCTGCTTCCTCCCGGCCTCCCCTCCTCCCTGGCAGAGCATGAGACTCACAGAGTCCTTGGCCAGAATAAACATTACTTAACAACAATTAAAACCAATTGGTGTTATCAGCTCTCTGCCCAGGCTGGAAGTCAAAACACAGAGCTTGCACCAGTTACTAAGAAGGAGCAAAACGGCTCCTGGTAAACCCAGGACAACTACCACAGTCATCATCCTAATCTGCAATCAGACAACACTGAACTAGATTTGGTCTATCTGAACGTTTAAATTATATGGTGAGATTACTTTTTTCAAGTGGGATAACACAGTTAAAGAGACAACAATCTTCTCTTCCCATACACTATTACAAATCTTTCACTTTTGGGGCCAGGAATGTAGCTTAGCCTTTTGATCCAATTTGCTTAGATATTTAAACCAGATACGTATTTAACTTCAGATAAAATCCAAAGCAGGTATCAGTAAGAAGCATGCCAGTTTCATAGCATCACTGAATGGGACCTTAAGATCATCCAGTTCCAACACCCCCACCATGGGCAGGGATGCCTCAGACTAGACCATGTTGCTCAAGGCTTTGTCCAGCCTGTCCTTAAACCCCGCCAGGGATGGAGCATTTACCACTTCTTTGGGCAGCCTGCTCCAGTGCCTCACCACTCTCACAATAAAGAGCTTCTTCCTCATATCTAACCTGAGCTTCTCGTGTTTCAGGTTAAAGCCATTACCCCTTGTCCTATCACTACAATCCCTAATGAAGAGTCCCTCTCCAGCATCCTTGTAGGCCCCCTTCAGATACTGGGAGGCTGCTATGAGGTCTCCACGCAGCCTTCTCTTCTCCAGGCTGAACAGCCCCAACTTCCTCAGCCTGTCTTCATACGGGAGGTGCTCCAGTCCCCTGATCATCCTCGTGGCCTCCTCTGGACTTGTTCTAACAGCTCCATAGAATCATAGAATACATAGGGTTGGACAGGACCTTAAGATCATCTAGCTCCAAGCCCTCCGCCATGAGCAAGGACACCACACACTAAACCATGCCATTCAAGACTCTGTCCAGCCTGGCCTTGAACACTGCCAAGAATAGAGCATTCACAGCTTCCTTAGGCAACCTGTTCCAGTGCCTCACCACCCTTACAGTGAAGAACTTTCCAGGTCATTTTTATGATGAGGACACCAGAGCTGTACACATTACTTCAAGTGGGGTCTCAAGAGAGCAGGGTAGAGAGGCAGGATCACCTCCTTCGCCCTGCTGGTCACGCTCCTTTTGATGCAGCCCAGGATACGGTTGGCTTTCTGGGCTGCAAACGCACACTGCAGCAGGCTCATGTTAAGTTTCTCATTGACCAACACCCCCAAGTCCTTCTCCGCAGGACTGCTCTGAATCTCTTCTCCACCCAACCTGTAGCTGTGCCTGGGATTGCCCCAACTCAGGTGTAAGACCTTGCACTTCACTTTGTTGAACTTTGTGAAGTTGGCACTGGCCACTTGTCAAGAGTGTTAAGATCCCTATGGATGCATTTCTTCCCTCCAGCGTCTTAATGAAACCACACAGCTTGGTGTCACCATCAGACTTGCTGAGGATGCACTCAATCACACTCTCCATACTGCTGACAAAGATGATGAACAGGATCAGTCACAACACTGACCCCTGAGTGACACCAATCATTATAGGTTTTCTAGATATGTGACAGTTCAGAGCTCT
Source organism: Lathamus discolor (assembly GCF_037157495.1). Classification (NCBI taxonomy): domain Eukaryota; kingdom Metazoa; phylum Chordata; class Aves; order Psittaciformes; family Psittacidae; genus Lathamus; species Lathamus discolor. Next base: position 141,616,335 of record NC_088886.1, read on the forward strand.
ATAGAGATAACAAATGTAACTTTGGGGAAAAAAAAATCTGAATCTGTATGGAATATTTTAAATACTACAAACATCTTTAAAAACTCTTAGGGTCCTATAGAGAATCTCTTTACAGCTCCTGCACCTCTACAAAGAAAGTCAGATTTGTTCTTCTCCTCCACATACTTCATAGCAGCTCCCTCAAGTGGCCACAGAGCAGAGCATTTTATTGCAATCCATAGCAAAGCCACCCACAAGGACCACGCAGGTCTCGTTACCTTTAGGTCTGCTTCTCATCACCTTTAGGTGGCTACAAGCATGGCAAACACATTTTGAGATGTTTCAGGTGTAAAGTCAGGATGGTGTAGGCAATTGGGCAAGAGAAGTGCGGAAAAAGAAGGAATGGGAGGAACAGAAGGCTGAATACCCCCAAAAAAAAAGATTAATGGGATGACTTTTGCTAGTTTGCTAAAGTCTATAAACCTTTTTTTTTTTTTTTGGGGGGGGGAGGGTTCTGAAGTGAAGGTTTTTTTGGAATTAATTACTTTAGGATGTTTACTAGCCTTCACAATAAAGCTTGTTTTTCACAACCATTTCTAAAGGGAGGTTTCCTTAACAAAATGCTAGGATAAATGCGAGCCACATTCCAAATTAACAGGTGCTGTGTCTCCAAGATATGCATGGAACCCTTAGAGGAGATCTTCTAAGGGTGAAATTTCTAATTCCCCTTGTGAGGTACAGCAGATATCTGGTACTTCATCATTCTTGTGATCTGAGGAAAGCCAACTTTTCTATTTCCTTGCATGTCTTCTTAGGTTCTGGCTTACCTGGAGCACAGGGATTTCTTTCCAACCCCAGCAGATATTTTTTGAGATGTTGGGGAAAGTTACTTCACTCCTCCAGAAACTTTTTCTGCCTTGTTTTCAAATTTGCTCTGTGCTTGCTTTGCCAGCCTTGGCTCTTGTAAGGATCTGATAAACAACAACTAATCTGCAGTTCAGACAAAAGGATTTTATAGATTGACTTAGAGAAAAGACTGAAAATTCAGAGCCCTGGGAAATATGAACATCGTTCTGAATATAAAAGAAGGAAAATGTCACATACATAGTAATTATCACTGCTTCATCAAAGCCAAACCAGCTATGACAATTTTTACACATTAAAAATGTGGTTTCTCTACCACTAAGAAACGCAAATTCCCCTATAGTTTTTGCCTTTATTTTTTTCAGTATTTTCAGTAGAATGTCTCTCTGCCTGGGCTATTTTCAAATAATCTAGTTCTTGCAGTGATTTTTTTTTTTTTCCTGACAAGCACTGGGACAAAACAAAGCACTATGTAGTCACAGGTAGATTGCCTCTGGCTCCCAAGCTAACTCTGTTTGACTTTGAATCAGTGGTTTTCAGTTTTTCCTGACTTGTGAAGTCCTAAAATTTTCCAACAGAGATGCACCCCCAAGCCCCTGAGAGCAAATTTACTCTACCAACGACAAACTTCTCAGCTGTGTTACATGTATTACTTTGCCCAAAGGTTGAAACCCACTGCTGTGTGCTATCTGCCAGTCTGCAGAGTGAATAGATCTCTGTTCTGAGAAAAACAGCTCCCAGTTTTGGGTCTTTGAAAAATACATCTGGATCTACCTACTGAAATATGCATTTTCAAGCCTTGGAGCTTGATTGTGGCAGCATAAACCCATTACGTCAATAGAGCCCGCAGATCTGCACAGGTGGGAAACCAGGTATAAATTAATCCCTTTGTTCCCACAGTCTTCACTGTCAAATGTGTTCTTCAATGCAATCAGAAGTTAGGCTACATTAACAACTTCAGACCATAACATTGTTCCACACACACTAATCAAATACCAAATCTATTTGGCAACATTTTTGTGTAATATGAAACAAAAACACAGAGCTGAATTTCCTCAACATTTAGGCCTCATTTACTTGTTAGTTTTCTTTTGCAATACCAAGTATTACTTTTTCCAATTCTGTTCTTGCAACAGGATATGCATATGTATATTTTGTAAATGATACCACTTTTTCTGACACCATTTTCTCAGCCACTGGGGGACTAAGCTATTCATTTTTTAAAAGCATTGCCTCTATTATATATGGTTCTCAGAAAAGGAAGAAACAAAACCACTACTTTTTTGTTCTCTCACTTGTGGCCCAAATCCAAAAAAGCACTTAGCCATATGTTCAATTTCCCCCGCCTTGGACTGGGGATTTGGCTATTGGATAACACAAATCCATGCATCAGGAAAAGGTATGTTATGCGTCCTTACTGCAAAACATAGATGCCTAAACAACTGATTTAGGCAACTGGAGTACAACAATTATTTGATTATCCTATAGAAATCCAGCGACTAATGAGCTCAGGGACTCTATTCCTAATGGAGGTATGTACCAGACAGCAGGATAGCCTCAAAACACGTGACAACAGAAAATTGCTTCACGTATGGCACTCCTTATGTTCTCCGATTATCACATTTTAGAAACTGAAGCTTTTGATGAAAACCACTGAACCACAAATTGGTGCCTTGAACATCTAGCTCTTACATTCACAGTATGACCTGCTCATTATACTCCATTAAAAGGGTAAACACGACAAGATAATGGATTTATTTTGGCAGTGGCTATACACTTTGATTTTTTATTATTTCTAATTTGCTAGCTCCCACTGAAAAATCCAAGAGCTCTCTTCAGTTGCTAATCTATGAGTGGCTAGATGCTCGTGTTCTGGAATTAATATTAAAAAATGACAGAGAAATTGCTCAATAGACAAGCAAACATTGGTCATAGAGTTTTGTTGTGCTGTTTTTCTTTTCCTAACTTTAGCTTTACTCTCTAAAGATGCTTTTCTACTTTCTTTTCAGATTATCTCAATCTGAAATACTAACTTCGAACATCCCTGAAGCGGGTGGTCTGAATTTATATTGAAGTCTAATCCTTGTCAGGAACACAATATAGAATCTATACCTAATTCTTGTCAGTAGAACAGATCCATTTTATAGGTGAACTAAAAACACTGCTCTTCTATCTTGGCAATTCAAATGCATCACTGAGTAATCATACTTCCAGTCCACTTGCACAGATTTCTGTTTACTGCATATGTTCATGTGTCTGATGTATGAAATATGGAACCAGCAAAATAAGGATCTACTTGGTAGTTTCCTGGCCCCTGAAATTAAGGCTGTTTTTCAGGTATAACCCCTCCTCAGCATTCTGTCAAAGGAAATAAAAGAAGCAGGGAAAGGAGGAAACACCTTTTAAGGCTTCTGAAGCTTTTAATTGAATCAGTGATTCAGGAAATCTCATTCTCTCTTCTGCTTGCTCTGAAATGAAGGAGAGACAATGAGCAGATTTTTGTCAGTTAAACAGATGCTCTGTGCATGCAGACATTTTTGTGTTTAATGATAGCTTTGACGTTATGATTAGCTTTGTGTGATCTGCTACTACAAAGTATCTGTATAGGAGTAATTCAATTCCTTTCCTGTAAAAATTTGAAGACATTCTATTAAGTGAGATCCCCATAAAGTTAGGCTTGTAAGGATACTTTACTTAACTCATCCCAGAATTGCACTGGCAATAAGGTTTTAATTGCTCAAATAACAGTATCTCTAACATGTCAAAATAATTTGCATTAATTGCCAGCAGAAACAGTGCAATAAAGCTTCTGTACTAGCATATTGTGTACCCAGTTGTGATTAGTGGTATGGTTCAAATTCATATATCTTCCTGTAATTTGATTAAGAGGAGTAGGCTATTTAGGTAAAGTTCAGAACTAAGATAAATGCACCCTTTTAGTGAAACTTCAAGTCTTAGTCTAAATATTTACTTAAATGGCATGAAAAAAATATCTTCAGACCAGTTCTTCAGATGATGCGTGTTTCTCTAACTCCATATTGAGGCTGATTTACATAAATATCAGAATATGGCTTAATTTTTCTTACTTACAGTAGAAGCTAACACTGTCTTTCCTTTGTGACTATGTAAAAAAAGATGCAGCTACCTCAATGCAAACAGAATAACTCTTCTGTGCTTCATGGTACACGACCTCTATGTCTTTCCACAGTGAGGCTGAACAATGAATTCTAAAAAAATCTTGCCTTTAATTTCCCTCCATCCATTCTTCATGCAGTTGTATAAGGTTATCACTGAGTTCATGTAGCACAGACTAATGAAGCAGAGGATGCTTTATGAATATGCAGCTTTGCTCTTCTAGTTACTGATAACATCAAAATTATTATTTGGAAGAGGATATAGGCAGATATCTTTGTATTTTGGCTTTTTTGCCAGCAGTATGCAGGTGAGTAGTTTGAACTTGCTGGAAAACAGCTTCAACTGACAGAATGATAACAGCAGTCTTGGTCTCAAGCACTGCGCCTGTTGTAAGGCTCTGAAGGGGCTAACAATAGTTCAGTGGAGGGGAATTTCATTTTTGACAAACCAGGCTCCCTTCTTAAGCCCTTGGTATGTTGACTGCAGCATCCCTAGTCTGGTCTGCCTGGGAAAGCTTGTGAGAAGCTTTTAGACTAAAATCCCTTAGGTTTTTGACAACTCGAAGGGTGAATGTACCTTAAAAGGACAGTAGAACACTGAGAAAACTCAGAAAGTAGCACTGTTTAGCATAAGGAGCAGCTAGCTGTGAGATGGCAGTGAATATGCTTAAGCTATAAAGGAGAAACAAACAAGATTATCACGTTTTAACAGCAACCAGCAGGACTATTCTGGCATTGTGACCTTTTCACCTGTGACATGCTGACACTAAAGCAGGGATGACAGGACGAGTATGAAGGCATTACCCTTACATCTTATGTATATGTTTGCAGCATGCTACAGGAAGGCTAGCACTCATCTGGACTTTTTCAGACACCCCTGATACATTCCTTATTTCTGCCTAAGAGTTTTATGCATTTGAATTGTAAGCATTTGCCTAAGTGGTTCTGTGAATGGAAATGTCTGGTTTCTCTCTCAAAACCCCAGCTGCCCTTCGTCTTTTCTACGATTTTATGGTTCTGTTCTTAGCCTTCCTTTATCTTATCTTTTTAAGAAACAGACTGTTATTTACTATGAACTTGCTCAGTGCTCCATCCAGTAAACATTTGCTCCCTATCAGCTGGAAACCACAAAAGCAACTACTATTAAAAGAAAAAAAGAAGTCATATAAAGCTACTTGTTATCATTAGAGAGACACCACAACATGCTTTGTCCTGTGCATTTAACATGCTGTGGGATAGTGAAATTAGTACATCCAATATCAATGTTCAGGTGGTTTTTCCTCTACTGTTGCTTGGAAAATATTTTTGTTAATAAAGTCACAAATTAAATTTTGAAAACTGCAGGAAGGTACTAATGGCAATAGCAAACTCAGAGTCTTTAAATAGGCTTTTCAAATCATTACACTGCAGTACACATTATGTATCATGACCTGGAAAAAAAAGGATTCTTTATGTTGCTTTTTCATAACTACCAAACCTGTTTCTTATTTGAGAGTTAATGGAGAAGTATTTTCTGCTCTGCTGGTGATGAATGCAAAGTAGCTGGGAAAGTTTGGGCATTTTCATTCCACCTGCTTACTTTACTGAAGTTTTAAATGCACATATCTGAAAACTCTTTTCCATTGTCTTTAAAAGGTTTTGAAAGGCAGCATCTTTGAAAGACTTTAACTAAAGAAAAAAAGTAGAGCTATAGAGCTCAAATAAACAGTGACAGAATGAGCAGAGAATTTCTCATTGACTTGAAGGAATCACCAGAGTAACAGGTGCTCTTGAAGAAGCTGTGAAAATCTCACCTATATGGCATGACCCCTCCACCACATCAGGGAAAGGAATGAGCTGGAATGGGAAGAGATTAGCTCAAGTTCTGAAATAAAAAGCATCATAGTCTCTGCTAAAGTTGCTGTCATCTAGTGACTCCAGATATATTTGTAATCTTCTTTGCAAATTCCATCAAACTCCACTGTCGAGTAGCATAGTAATTCGTGTGTCATTTGTGCATTATAAGACAAAATAGAAGAATACACCATTTAGAGCCTGTTTACATACCATTCATGTACATAATTATGACTTACAGTTTGCTCGTGATCTGCATCCTTCTTACTCCCCTTTAATCCAGTGTTATGGTGCTGGAACGTCTACACACTACTATAAAATGGTGAAGACTGCTCAGGAGATTGTTAAAGAGAACTATTCTATCTGCTTGCCTTGTATTTACCTCAGCCTAGGTACCCACTAAGATAAGAGACTGGGTGTGGAGCAGGTAGACCATTGGTTCTACTCAGCACAGCCATTCTTACGTTCTAAACTTGCTTTCTCATGGCATTATATGAGCTAAGATTAAAGTTCAGAAATGGGTCTCAGTCTCAGATCATCAGATCTTTGGCTGTTATTAAATCAACACAGCTTCAGCTCTTAGACTGAATCCTGGTCCTTTACATGAACTGGATATATAAATTGGGCAGAGTGGAGAACAGTAAAGAAGATGAGTAGCTTTGAATCCTAGATGACCTGTCTATAATTGTTAAACTGAAGCAATGATGCAAAATTTATGAACATTATACCAGTTTGGGATTTTTTTTTTTTTTTTTTTATTATTACTGGTAGCTGAGATGAGTTTGCAAACAAAGAAATTTGGCTAAAATCCAGGTATGGTGCAACCAAGACAATAAAGAACAGAATCTGATCCATAGCTGGAGAAAAGGGGTTTCCTCATTATGAAAATGTGCTATTCAACAGTTGAAAGATCTCTTATTCACAATAAATGTTCAAACTGAAGAGTTTTGAAGTTTCTGGAAACAACAAAACTGGGATACAGTCCATGATCCAAAGCAAAGTGTCATCATGTTCAATAATGTTAATGTGATGATAATGATTAGTTGATTAAAACTACACGCCTCTCTAATGCTTTAAACATTTTAATCCACATATTCTTGTTAGGGGACTAAATGTTAATTTAGAACTCCACATAGTATATTCAAATACCAATTAGTAATTTGATACCTATAAGTGACCAGAAATGACCTCACATAAGTATAGAAAATGAAGGAAAAAACATGTTTAGGCTAGTGCATTTTACAAGGGGAAAATGAAAAAGAAATTCAAGCTGATATCAAACTTTAGCCCATGGACAGCATTTTAACAACTGCTGCTAGAACAGGCAAGTAGTATAGTAAAGGTGAAAAGGTTAAGGGGTCTCATGAATATAAAAAGCTTTGAATTACTGCTCATATTGACATGTTGTGTGACAAGGGACTGGACCCTACAAAGGGTTGGACAGTCACCTTGTGGAACACTTGCTGATTTCAGCAGCCCTGTGCGCAACTCCCAGCATCAGAAACTCAGCTACTGCTTGAGAGTATGGGGATTGACAGGAATCAAATCCAGGAACAAGAAGCCACCCACCACAATATTTTTGAGTTTGCAAAAATCTGTCATATCATGTAATGGCTGTGATTAAGATGATCATTGGAAGCACTCAGCCTTTGTTAGCTGTTAGTTGGTACTCAGCTTAGTCTTTGAAGCTGAACAGGCCTGAGGACAAAGCCAACCAAGGACCAGGAAAGTCTTCACTCCAACATCTGTCTACCTGGACAGCTACCTGTGCTACCTCATCTGCACCTGACTAGCATCATAGCACACGCCACAAAATCAACCCCATTATATCAAGACTTGGACAGTGGTGAAGACACATCTTCTGGAAAATTGCTTGGAGTTGTGAAAACACCAAGAGACTAAAAATCTGTTTTCTCCCTACAGTATTTCAGCCTCTTCTTGTTACAAATATGAACTTTATTTCTAATATGCATTTATTATCTTTTATTATCTCTTCCATCTATGCATTTTTGTTGCAACCTTGTTCATTACGTTAAACTGGTTTAATTCTATCAATCAACTGCATTATAAGCATCAGTTCTTTCCTGCCTCTCACAGTAAGCACAGAGAAAAGTCTGGTGTATCTCAGCATGAGGGAACTGACAAGGCATAATTAACCTAGAAGACTTTAGAGCCAGCTTCCTATCTTCTTATGCAGCTAGATGCTACAGGTTATTTCATAATAAGGACTAGTGTTTTCCTTTATTTTCTTTCACTATGAAACAGTCAGCAAAGAGGAAATTTAATTAAAAAAACCGGCAGAAACAGAAAAGTAAGCACTTTTGCTTTTTGGAAATATCAACAAGACCATCACCAGCTATAAAATTCAAAGGTCATCTCAAGTTAGGAACATAGGATTGAGCTATAAATCACAGAAAAAATATCTGCTTACATCTGCATCATAGAATAATACATTTCATCCATTTGGGGGCACAAAATATCCCAGAATTCCCCCAGCTATTTTTCTCCTGCTCTTACTGTATTTACTACTATGAAACCAAAAGATATTTTGAGCAAAGTATATTTTTCTAGTTTGTTCTAGTACAAATAGGATGTGTGAAATCTAGTCTATTTACTGTAAAGAGCTGCAGCTCAAGAAGACTGTTCAATTTAGTGGATAGTATCTTAAAGACAGAGATCTACCAGAAAGCCAAGAATACAAGAGAATTATTGTAGATCTAGAAAGCACAGCCTCTGGAGAAAGACCAAAAAAATGATGTTTAGGATAAAGGACGTGATAAACCTTGAGGTACATAAAAGGCCCTTACAAAGAGGAGGACTGTTGTCTTCTTAAGATGGGTCTAAGTGCACCCAGAAAGATTAAGATGAAATAATAGGATCAAGAACATTGAAGCACTGAAGGTTTTCAAGGACAGGTTATGCAGACATTTGTCAGGATTTATTAAAGGTGACCTGGATCTGGGGTAAAGGAAAATGGAAAAAACCTGATCTTTTAAAGTACTGTCCAGTCCTATTTTCCTTTGATACAAACTTTCTTACTGGGTCAATAAGATCTGGCCAGCCTGCATACCGTTATAGCTCTGTTAAAAGGCTAAAATCTTTGACTAATTTTTAAACATTCATTCATTTTAATCTCTTTTTATTGTATGTGTACATTATCCTATGAAGACACTTTATCATTACTGTGTTATGTGAACTCTTGATATGTATCAAATTTTGAAAATAAAGGGTTTTGATTAATAATAAAAATGCAACATTTCTAATCCATAAGCATGAGAGACTGATTAACACAAAGGTATTAGAAAAGAAGGAAAGATTTTCCATTTATGAGAAAATACTAAAAGAGCAATAAAACACGAGGCAAAAAAAATCATTTTATGACATGAAAAATATTACAGGAAATGTGGAGCTTGCAAATAAGAGGGGCACCATCCTGTTCATATGGATTTTAAAGTATATTTCCAGTTAAGCCTTATTAGTAAAGTACTTAAGAACATGTGTAAAGTTAAGAGTGAACTTAAGTGTTAATTGTTTGGCAACGAAAGACCACAGCCAGTAAGTAAGGGGATGCTTTAGTGGCAGTGGTACTTTAGATGTCTACTGGAAGGGATGGACCACTCCAAATCATTTCACGGGAAATGCCTGATGGACAAGATCTAACGATGTCACAGTTATGACAGGAAAATGCGACCACATAACAGATCAACCATAATTATGTATTTTAGCTCATTAAAACAAAAATTATGTACAAACCACTGCTTTTCTCACTTCTGTGTACAGTGTTACACATGGTATTAATAGGAAACAAAACGGGGATAGCAGCAATAACAGGTGAAAAACAAGACTGCAACCAAGCAAAACAATATTAGGACTGAGATAAAGCTGCAAGGCCATGTTCTCCAAAGTAATACAATGACTTGGCTGTTCAATCTTTGGGATGTTCAGATCAGAGTCATTAAATGGAATTAACTGTAAGGGTAATTGCTCAGCCTTTCAGGTGTTTTAGCTGATAGTTTTGATGCAGCCCAGAATATCTTAATTATTCTCAAGGAGTCTAGTTGCAGAAATGTAGAAAAATCAAAGTTCATACTATAAAATGCAGGCTAGGTAAATTATTAAAAGCAAAACATTCCTGTTCTGTCTAGAAAACAGTGGAGAAAAGATCTTCCAGTTTTAATTCTCTGATTTCATTACCTCTTTTATGAATTCATTAATCACTTCTTGTAACCAGCTTCACAAAGAAACAAGTGCAAATGCTTGAAGGTTTATCTGATGCATTTTACAGCTTGATGATGTTGATGTATCTTATAAACAAACCTTTCATTCTTCTAAGAAAACAAAATTGACTAAGTATGTACACAATAGCCAGAAACATTGTACAGTTTCAGCATATTAGGCACTAATACTACTGAAATGCTGACCTAAGAAAAATATCCATGTTATCCACATTGTTTTCCATGCTATCGAAGTAATAAGCATTTTCTCATTTGCAATATCAGATGTGATTCACTAATCTAGAAAATTAGATTTCTGAGAGAAAACAGATTACCTCTGCCAAGTACAAAAGTCTATCAGAATCACTCCCTACTTTATAATAAACTTTCTCTGTGCAAAGGCGACATAGAAAGAATCAATATGTTTTTTTAAAAAAATCCTTATTATCATTCATTTATTCAAATAGGGCCCTTAGCCTTAATTAAAATAGAGCTGCAGAGACCCGAGGGAAGCCCGTATGTGTAAATCCTACAATTACTTATTTATTATTTTAATTAATTATTTATTATCAAGAGACCATTTTTTCTAAAGCTTGCAAGTTTAATTAAAGTTACAGTAGGCTCCGAGTATGAAAGATGCACATACAGAACACTTTCATATATCAAACTGAAGTCAAAATCATTTCAGTGCATGCTAATGTATAAGCAATTGTATTTCTGTGGAAGGGCAAACAAAAACACATACATCAATAAAGTGAAAAATTATGGAGAAAATTAAAATGTACATAGCCAAGGTGGTGGAGATAGGAAATAAACAGCTCTCTAGCCTGATGGTACCCCTCCTAAACAAGTGTAGCAAGTGTTATTTGTTACTAGACCAAAAACCTAGCTGCACACACGGCTGCAACATAGGCTTGGTCGAGCAGTCAGGTACTTCCACGGCATAAAGATCTGCAGTGCTCATGGTAGCCTGATCCTCCTTAGCCTCCTAACACAGGAATGATGGTGTGAAGATGGATGGCACAGCTGCAGCTCTCCCATGTTTGCCATACACCATCAGGAAGAAGGGATTCAAGCCTCCAAATACCCAAAGCAAATATTAAATGGCTGCTATGGTCCAGCTATCTCCATCCACCTTCTGGGTAAAGTGGACACAGGCCTCACCAAGCCCATTTAGACCAAACAATCTTGCTTTGCACCTTCTATCAGAGATGCTTCAGAGCATATTACATACTCAATGACTAAGTCGCTGCAACAGTTTGAGTGTCATTTGGGGGCTGGTGCAAATCTGGCCTCAGATCATGCCAAGGCGGTGGAGCCCACTCTCCCACAGTCTACATTAACTGAGTCTAGTTTAGGCTGGTTTTAAATTAACCTCCTACTAATTTATTTTCATTTTGGCATGGTCAAACCATGCTAGCAGTACAGCTCAGGAAAGTTTAGTAAGCTAACAGATTAGTCCAGAAATATCCACAACTGTACAATAGTTATAATTAAAAGGTGAAGCCAGGTGTTCTTGGATATGCACAGATGTGCGATAATCGACAACTGCAAACTGTGTACAGATGTAAAAGCATACTGGCAGCTAAAGTCTTTTAAAAGCAGCTTTCCTTGGGATTAGACTGTTACCAGACCAAGTAAGCAGCTGTATTGTGTCAAAGTGTTCTGTGAAGAGTAGGAGAAAGTGAAGTATACATTTCAGTGTACTGTGTGCAGCTGTTTCTTTTCTGGTTTAACATTCAGTACAGCTGCAATGGGGAAGTTGCTCGAAACTTTCATCTTTTTGTGTTTACTACTTAAAACATTCACTACCAATACCACTGCCTTCTGCAGGACTTTCTAGTTCTGTCTTGCTTCAAATTCAAAAGGCCAAAAGGTAAAAATGTTTACTCAGGCTCTGCACAAAAAATCTCTCCATGAAAAGTTTGCCACAATATCTACAGCAGAGGTTACTCAAAGGTGAATCCCACAGCTTTGCTACACAGACATCACCAGATGCTAGTTTGAGAAAGCTTTTTATTTTCCCTTGTGTTTACAGTGATTGAATACTAGAGGGGAAAAAGAAATATAGTGACCTATTTATGTTGCATCTTCTTTGTAATAATTAATGTTATGGAATTATGTCTGAATATTTATACATGCAAAGATATTGAAGCTTTTTCTATGTTAACAGGAGTAGCGTAATAACAAAGCTTGCTTAAAGTAAATTAGCACCAAAACTATAACATTTCCTTGTGTTAGGCGTGAAGACATACCAAGACAGGAAAAAATAGATGATCCTGGTGATGGTCAGCAAAGGGCATGCTCTGCACCAGGGTCTGGTTAGTACAGAACACTTACAGCTTACTGACATTACTGAAATGTTTGAGCAAAACAAGATAAGAAATCCACCCTGTTTAGTTTGCAAGATTTTGATGAACATATGGAACATCCTGCTGGTGAGTGAGTGAGGTTTACACCCAGTCTCTGGTATGAATATTGCATGTCTGCAACACGCCAAGAATTGATCATTTAAATTTATACTTCTGAGTATGCTGCATACCAATCATAGTCACCCAGTTGTATTTGATCAACCTGGTCTCCCAAGCAAAAGATGTAGGGAAAATGGTATTTTACTTTTTTAATCATTGCTGCTGTTATGCTGTTTGTGTAGGGAATTTGGTTGGGTTTGGTTTGGGGTTTTGCTTTGACTTTGTTGGTTTTGTTTTGTTTTTTTTTTTTGGTTGGTTGGTTGGTTGGTTTGGGGGCTTTTTTTGTTTAACGGCTATTCCATATATACTTGATAATGAATAGGAACTATGAAGACCTGAACCTTAGTCTGAACATTAAGCCAAGTACATGTTACACAAATCTCATACGCATTAAATGCAGAAGGTCCAGCAATTCAGTGATGTCCCACTGAGGACAAGAAAAACCCAGCACCCAGGGAAAAGAAACAGACAAGGGTAGAGGTATTTCTTGGGGGATACAGATGGCCAGCACCTGACGAGACCTGAGGAGAGCTGAAAGCATAACAAGGCTGGCGATGAGCAGTGTGGCTTGCTTTCTAAGGTCTGAGAAAACTAGATCTAGAAACAACCACAAAAGCATTGACAGATTTCCTCAGGCTAGAAATGTCTGTGAAAACTGGAAACACTTGCATTTTGGCTCCTCCTGGGCTGCCAAGCAGGGGATCAGTGGAGTACTCACCAGCCAGCTTCAGTAAACTGGAGACTAAAAGCCGCAGAAGTTTAGCTTCTGACCAGTCTAAGCACATGAGACCTTCTGGAAGAGCAGCTTGGGAGAACTCTCCTGAATCCAGAGAGATGTCAGAAAAAGCACCTTTAAGTGGCTCCAATGAGAAAAAGATTCAGCACTGTGGAAGAATGACTGCAGCTGGGGGCACCTCCTTGGCATTCAAATTACAGATAAATTAAACCAGTAAGTAATTTGGACCCACTCAGAATTCAGTTTGTGCTAGTATCGAAGGCGAGTGAGTTTCTAAACAGTTTCCCTTTGACCTATATACCCAATGGTGAGATATATAGAGAAAAATGTGTTGTTCTCAAAGATAACATGTATGAACATATGAGTTCCAGTGTGCATTTATTAAGAGTAAGTTGAGGATTTATCCAAACTTCCTTTTATCGCTATATTTTAAAACGCTGAGCAAGAGTGAGGCGCTAGGACACAAACTGAAACAACCTAACACCCACTATTAAATGTCTATGATTCAAGGCAGAATGGAAAGGGTAAAATATACATACTCATAAGTAAAATATCGAGGGAATATAGTCAGCGCATTTCAAAAATCATACGTGAACCTATTAAAATCAAACTGCTAGGATGGCCATTGCATATGCATGTACACTTCTGCAAGTGGAGACTATTTTTAGATTATACACAGTGTCTTGCTGTGGAGAGCTTTCTTAAAAGAACACCTGATAGAAGTAACTTTTAATATACTGAAGAAACTTTAATAATTGGAGCTGAAAAATTGTACTGGCTCAAAAGAAAGTCAAAATCAGATAACGGCACTAATTTTACTTTTTTATTGGTTCTGTCTGTGGTTCTACATTACAATTTTTCGCCGGTTTGATGAGGATGAGCTAAAACTTGCTTTATTCTTCTCAATGAAACCAATTTGGGCTCTGCAGTTCTCTTTCCTTGCTGTACTCAGTATCTCAAGATTGAATTGACTAATGCCTCCTCTCTAACAGCAGACTACATAGATCTTTCCTGGATTCTCAAATTGGTTGACATTTACTGCCTTTGCTACAACAAAAGTAAAGTAGACAGCCAACAAAATCAGAGTATGGGGGAAACTTACCAGATAGCACTGTGGCTGGTACCAGCATATACTGGTATCTATAAATCTGATGAATAAGATTGTGCTGAGACAAGAATAACTTGGAGTTACACTATATCAAGCTACTTTCAGGTAGCTGTTCACAATTCAAAGGTGTTTAACTAATTAAAAATGAGCCTTACCTGCCTCTCTATCCATTAATATATAGAATCATAGAATAGTTAGGGTTATGTTTAACCTGTCAATTGTAATTTATCTGTTTTTTTGTGGGTTTTTTTTTTTTATAATTCAGACTATTGGTAAAATGACAGCATTTGAAGTAAGCTAAAAGAAGGTTAAAATTCACAAATTGCATGTTTTCAGTATAGTATTTTAAAACTATTCTCAGTCATCAAGGATACAGCTAGAATGATATCTACGAAGACCACAGAACTTGATATCCCTGTCAAACTCACATCATCTTTAAACAAGCTTCTTGTGCTGTACCCCTCCGTCAACAAATTATTTCACAGTTGTAATAAAGGCCAAAGATATGTTGAGCTTTAACAGAAAGAATTGTGTCTGTAATCCATTATTAGGCAGACCCCTTTCAAGGAGCCTGTGACATTTCAACAGAACTTGAGGACAAATTAGTCATGGTCAGCAAGGCTCTTGAACAGCAAAGCAAGACATCTGACAAGTAGCTTAAGCTTCAACAACCACCTCAGTGAATTTCTGAGTATTACATACTCATGTTTTGACCCATTTCATCTTAGATAGAAATAGAAAAAAACCACAGTGATTAATAATCCCATTTGAAATAAAAAAGGAAATATCTTGATATTCCTAAATATCAAACTAGCCTTAAAAGAAATTTCTCTTATGCATATTATTTATCTGTTGTCTTAAATTCTGATTTTTTATAGAACAGTAGAATGTCTTGTACCTGTTGAAAAGATTGGAGGTGAGACATAGGAAAACTGCAGTATCCTGTGTACAATTCTGTTTTCAAATGCAGTACCCGGAAACCTCCAGTTCCCATCTCTAAAAAGAGAAAATAATTTCCATTCCCTGTTGATCTCAATTGAGAAGTCTTTTATGACAATGACAATTTTATGTCAAGATTAAGTAAATTGCTATGGAGAAACCGTAATGGAGTTTGCATTTGTTGATATGGCATTTGAGTACAATAATACTTAGGAAGTTCACTTACCCTCCTTCTCCTTTAATATCAACAGAGAAACCAAGCACTCTGTAATCTTTTTATAGAAGGGGAATTCAGAGGAAACAATATTTTAGCCAACAGAGGTAAAAGCTCCAAAGCCCTTTATCTGACTTAATGGAATTTCTCTGTTCCTGTAGCAAAGAAATGGTGTCCTTCTTGTGCCAGTAAGTACCTTACACTAGAATGATAGGTCTTTTATTTCAACATTTATAAAAGCCTAGACCCTAAAACCTTGCATCCTGCACTTTGTCCTTCTGACTAAAGGACTGGCTGTACTGATACACAAAGGGGACAAAGAAGTGAAAGAATTCCAGAAGAGAATAACGTTAAGACATGAGGCTCAGTATCTGGGATGAAAGCATTTCTTAAAAGAAACAAAAAGCAAAAAGAGCAAGATGACTGTGACATACAGATAAGGGAGAAGGAAGGTGGATTCTTAGCTTAAGGATGCTCAGCTTGCAAAACATATACTGGTACATGGAACATACTGTCCGGTTGCAAAGAAGCACTAGCACCTAATATCAGAAGTTAGTTCAGTCTCTTCTGCATTGGATCCTTCCTGTTTTCGATTTTTCTGTTTTACATTTAAGGTTTGTCTTGGGGATTCTGACACAGGTTTAAACAATCACAGAAGGAATGCTTGACTCATTGTGCACAACAGGGACCTTGATTGTAATTTAGGTGGACTGCTCAGGCTATTTAGATTAAAACAATTTGTTGGGGTAGCAAACTTCAACTACATTTGACAGCAGATGAATGTCTGTTTGTATTATGGCCATCAAATTCACTGCCTGAAGGCTTGTAAGATGTTCCTCAAAAAGGAGACTTTCAGCTGTTGTCTAAAGCATCTGCATATGGCAGCATTCCCCAAAGAAGGCAGAGGGCTGTAGGTCCACCATAGGACATAGGGATGTCACACGATAAAAAGGGAATGAGTATATTTCTCAAAAATGTGCCTGTAATCTCAGAAATTCTTGACACGTTTCGTAAACATTTCAGAAACAGAATTTTATATTTGCGTCCCACGAGATGTCATCTAACAGAACAATAAAACACATGGAGATGAACTGAGAACACAGCAGAACTCTAATACACTACAGATTTTTCAATATAATTATATTTTATGACATTAACTCTGCATCCTTTGTGAAGCAATTTTCTTGCGGGAATTTATTGGTTTGTTTTTCTGTTAAAAAACAAAAATGCAACTGTTCTTAGAAAATGAGCTATTAGAAACTTTAACAAAAGTTTGCTCTTACCTTATAGCTACACTTCCTTAGCAGACAAAAAGGAACAATAAGAGTAAAAGTGGTGAACACAGGCATGGAGTAGAAGAAACCAGAATCACAGAATCCTTAGGATTGGAAAGGACCTTAAGATCATCTAGTTCCAACCCCCCTGCCATGGGGAGGCACTCACACTAGACCATGCTGACCAAGGCTCTGTCCAGCCTGGCCTTGAACATTATGTCATGCCCACCTAACTTGGAATGGCTGACCATAGGAATCACTGAAAACAAGATTGTGTTCTTATGGGAGGTATCTGGGGCATGATGTTTAGAAAAGCTGGGCTGACAGTAGTTAATAAAGACTGACTACCTGTATTATTCAGAAAGCCTGCAGTGTTTAAAACTGGAAGACACTGCAGCTCAAGCCTGTCCAATGCAATTCTCTCAGCTCTGTTTTACACACCCTGACGTTAGTTTTACTGTGACTAACGCTCCCGCAGGGTTAGAGTTCTGTTAAGAGAAAGATCAAAGACAAATTTCTTCCTCCTGTTCATTGTAGCGTTTATGTTCACTTCCAGTGACTTCTACCCTGCAAGTGGGCAGCACCTTGTGAAGTTCTGTACCTGCATGCTGACTTCTGCGTAGATATGAGCTTTGAGTTTACCTCTCCAATAACACCTCTAAGGGACTGGCTGTGAAATGGTAATTCATAACCAAGAGAACATACAATTTTTTCTTAATGTTTTCTATAAGTTCTTGCATTAAAAAAGCAGCATTTCATGAAGCAAGAAACAATTTCAAAAACAATGCATGCTTCTGCTCAAGGAAAACATTGTCCAGTTGAAAAATAATGTAAGGTTTTTTCATTATCATAGAATCATAGAATAGTTAGGGTTGGAAAGGACCTCAAGATCATCTAGTTCCAACCCCCCTGCCATGGACAGGGACACCTCACACTAAACCATCCCACCCAAGGCTTCATCCAACCTGGCCTTGAACACTGCCAGGGATGGAGCACTCACAACCTCCCTGGGCAACCCATTCCAGTGCCTCACCACCCTAACAGGAAAGAACTTCCTCCTTATATCCAATCTAAACTTCCCCTGTTTAAGTTTTAACCCATTACCCCTTGTCCTGTCACTACAGTCCCTGACAAAGAGTCCCTCCCCAGCATCCCTATAGGCCCCCTTCAGGTACTGGAAGGCTGCTCTGAGGTCTCCATGCAGCCTTCTCTTCTCCAGGCTGAACAGCCCCAATCTATATCATGAAAAGGTAAAAAAGGAGCACTGTCTTCCTGGGCTGCTATAGAAAACTTATGCAATGAGAATGTTCTAGACTGTCTTATTCAAAGCTGCTGTAGCTTCATCATACTGCTAGGGCTTGGCAAAGCAAAACAAACACACTGCAAAGGAAGCAGCAAATGTTCAAGTCCCATATTAAAGTCCTGCTGCAGGACTAGAGAGCACAATCTTTTAGATCCCAGAGTATCTCATGCTTCTGAAACTCTGTTTCTACTTCCACAGAGGGTCCCCACATCCCAATGTATAGCCCCAGAATTCCCAGCTCACAGCCTCCCCATTCCTGTTGCAGTCTTCCTCTGAGCATTTCCTGATCTTTCCTACCTTTCAAGGACCCACCTCTCTCTCCAAATCATTTTGCTGCCAAACTGCTCGCACGACAGCCTGCAATTCTCCCATGTCTCAAATATGCCTGCACCCTTACCAAATCTCACTCCTCCATCTTTTCCTTTCTCACAGAAGAGCTGGTGCTCAATGTAACAGGCCACTTTTGGGATGCCAGATTGACCTATTAAAACATATGGAATGGAAAATTAATTAGAGTGACCTGACATGGCTTGTTCTTCACAAATCCAGGTAGCTGTTATTCACCTACCTTGTCTTCTAAGTCTGTTCTAATGTTCACATTCTTATGTGTTGCTTCCATGATTATTTATACCATAATTTATGCAGTGATTAAAAAGAAGGATTTAGAATTACCCAAACTGCCCTTTATTTAAGGCACCTACTGTGCTCATCCTTCCCCTATCATCCCTGACTTTCCATCATTACCAGACCTGTGATTTTTCAGTCGCACCATCCCACCACATAAATGAGTAACTAGAAGCTCTGATAAACTGGAGGGCATAGGTGGCTTCTGGCATGAACATCTGGGTTTAGCTATCATTTAATTCTCCGTTGAATAAATCCAGCTTGCAACTCAAAGCATGCAACAAGTTCAAGGATCAGGAAAATAATTGATTAGGTTCATAATAGAAGTCACTAAGAAAATAAAATTCAGATAGGCTCAGAAGCAGAAGAATATGATCTTTCTCTGTTTCTTTCTTCAGGTGAATGGAAGAAGAAACCGTGAGATTTAGAAAAGCTTCTTTTGCTACCCCTATTTTTATTGCAACAGGGAGATGGAAACCAACAAGATTTCCAGACCCACATATTTAACTTACTACTCAGACAGTATAAAACTATGTGGAAGCAAGTGTCACAAACAAGGCATATTACTGCTCCAAAGGACAAAGTACTCAGCTCTCAGGTTTGGTGGTTCATGGCGCAGTGCATTGCCTACGCCGACCTGCGAATCTTCACCTGAAACAGACTAATGCACTTTTCCAAAGGAATCTTTATCTCACAACCCTTTCCAGGATAACAGGGTGGCACTTTTAGCATTCTGGCAAGCCTCTAGCAATAGCAAACTCTCAACTGGTAACTGGGTAAGATCTCACAGAAAGCTGGGAATAAGCAAAGCTAAACTTTCAGGCTAGACACATAACAGTGACAGCTCTTGGTATTAATTAATTACTGTGCTAGAACTATTCTGGGCACAAGTTCACACACACTTAGTATTTTACTGTTATGATACTAGCCTCTTGTATTTATTTTGTTTGTAGTAAACCTAAATATGTAACCTGCACTGCAAGTATACAGTTTCAGACTTTTTTCCTACCAATCACAGCTGGATTCTTAATAATGACTATTTTTATAGCTGCCATCTAGTTGTGTATCTACGTAATTTTGTTCTATCTTCTGATTTTTTTTATTCTTAGGCTAATGCTGGCCAAGATAAGGCACTTGCCTAACATTTCAAGCTGAACTTAAGCAGGACAAAGATTAGAGTATGAAAGGAATTTTTCTGATGCATATTTTAATACAATAACTGATAGTTAAACAAGGCCGTGCATCACTAGTGCATCACAGATCATGATTAGCCAGCAATATTCAGCCTCATTCATTGTTGCATGCAGTACTTTAGAGAAAATTTTACTTATAGAATCATACGATAGTTAGGGTTGGAAGGACTATAAGATCATCTAAGTTCCAACCCCTCTCCAAATGTCTTCTCAAAAAGAAAATATTTCCAGTGTAGTCTGCAGTGACCTGGTCCTCACTGGAAAAGCATGGAGGTAAATGACAACCAAATCAAATACCTCACACAAACGTTAAAAATATCTTTCATTTGTACATAGCATATAGCTGAATGTTCAGGATGTTAGTCCTGCTCCAAGACACAGCTCTATCTGCATCATTGTCTTCACAAACTAGAACCACAGAATAGTTAGGGTTGGGAAGGACCTTAAGATCATGCAGTTCCAACCCCATTGCCATGGGCAGGGACACCTCACACTAAACCATGTCACTCAAGGCTCTGTCCAACCTGGCCTTGAACACTGCCAGGGATGGAGCATTCACAACCTCCCTGTGCAACCTATTCCAGTGCCTCACTACCCTAACAGGAAAGAACTTCCTCCTTATATCCAATCTAAACTTCCCCTGTTTAAGTTTAACTCTTCATTAGGGACTGTAGTGATAGGACAAGAGGTAATGGGTTTAAACTAAAACAGGGGAAGTTCAGGTGACATGTATGGAAGTCTTTACTGTGAGGGTGGTGAGACACTGGAACAGGTTGCCCAAAGAAGTGGTAAATGCTCCATCCCTGGCAGTGTTCAAAGGCCAGGCTGAACAGAGCCTTGGGCGACATGGGCTAGCAAGAGGCATCCTGGTCATGGAAGGAGGGTTGGAACTAGATGATCGCAAAGTCCTTTCTAATCCAAACTATTCTATGATTCTATAACTTCATGTGAAGATATTATAATGTTTTGTGTCCTGTATGTATTCTTAAGAATAGATTCTCTGACACAATTTTTCTGATATTATGAGGATAGGGGAGAGAGTGAGAGGCTGCAGTTTTAATGAGTAAGCTTTCTCAGATATACAAAAAGAAGCGTACCAAGAAAAAAAGTTCTTCCAAAGCAAATTACTTGCATAGAAAGAAGAAAAGAAAGAAAGATGGGTTAGGGGAAGATTTTACAAAAATTCTGAAAATTACTTCTAGCTGAAAGTTAACTGAAAAGGGAGCAATCTGCTACCATGTGAAATCACCTCTCATCTTTATTCACAATATATTCTAATATATTCTAATTTAACCTGACCTAATATGGCTGGCTATATATATTTTGTTGGAAATGATTCTGCTAAATTTTCTGCCCACTCACTTTTTTCTAACACAGATAAATGGAGAATTTGAGAACACTCGCCATCTAATACAGAAATAGCAGCTGGATGACAATAGTGGCAATGTTATAACATAGGTAGTAATTCAAGGTACATTATGTTCTTCCTCTCTATGCTACTCTGCATTAAGGAAATATGATCTTATAATTTTAGCACATACATCAGATCAAAGGGTGAATTTAACCAATCTCAGGTACATGATTTAGGTTTGAAATTAAGATAAGTAATGATCCAAGTCTACAGCTTTGAAATCAAAGTCCACAGAATACTAACAAAGAACTGGTTTGGAACATTTTAACTATTTCCCAGGGAAAAAATAACAGCTCTATCAAAAACAGAAGAAAAACTTTGGGTAAAAACTGATTTAGCTAAAAAAGTATTTATAGATGGAGGGAAAAGGGAATGTATCCAAACAGCCACAAATGAATCACAGCCTTTTTGCTCCATTTTTTACACTTTCTCTGTACTAATAAAGAGTATATTAAGAAGCATAATACAAAGTATTCAGTTCCAGGATTCACAGATTTCACAGATTTCTATCTCTCCACTGGAATTCAGGATTAATTCTGAGCAGGACTAAAACAACATTCAAAATCCTTCACATGATAGGATTTCTCACTTTGAACAGAGTTTTCTAGCAAAGTACATTGCTGAGGGCTGGTAGTAAAACTCTGGAGTCCTTAGAATTGTAGCCTACTCACACACTACAGAATAGCATAATCACTGAAATGCAGCTGGGGAGGGGACTCAGTAAGATGACATTCTTTTCACCTGGAAAGAATTGGGAAGAAATTAACAGGTTGCTAGGGGCACCACTGAGCTTTGTTTGACCTCACTGCAGATCCCACAAGGGCATCATTTGGTAAAGATTCAGATAAATACTCAGATTTTTCAGACATATCCTTAGTCCAAGTCTTTTTGAGGACAAATTTAGAGTAGACATTAGGAAAACATACTTTATTGTTATCTGGTTGCACAGAGAAGCTGTGACTGCCCCAGCCCTGGCAGTGTTCAAGGCCAAGCTAGACAGGGCTTTGAACAGCATAGTCTAGTGGGAGGTATCTCTGCCCTTGGAATCAGCTTGGAATTAGATGAACTTTAAGGTCCCTTCCAAACCAAACCATTCAATGATTCTATAAGGACAAAACCTAGAAGTGGCATCCTACAGGACAGTAACTACCGTGGCTGTGTAAATTAATGAATTTACAAGCACTCAGGATCTGAGTATTGATCAGATCAGTCACAATGTGACTGTGATTCACGATTTGTTATGAAATTCAGCCACAGATGGATTTAGCCATTTAAGTGATATACCAATAGGTATCATGAATTGTAATTCTCAATTGAGGTTATTAATAGAAACTCAATCTGGTTACAATTTATATAAACTGCTGGGAATCAATGCACCCTAAAAACATACAGACTCTGTTCAGTTGCTGTAAAAGCTTTCACCAGTTACTCACTGGCTGTTGTCCACTGTTTTTAAATAAACAGAAAGCTACCTTGCCAAGATTGTGACTTCTTTCCTTTTTAGCAAAAAGAAATTAAAGACAATGACAGAGCTAATTTCAGCCTAGCTCAAGACACGCATTATCATTTTAATAAATTTGTAGCCAAGACCTAATAGGATTACTAGTTTTGTTTTTTTAAAGGTTCTATTTTAAGAACAGTACCTAATCACAGAGAAAATGGCAGTATTTGGCCACTACCTGGATCACCTAAATGTTCTATTGTTATTAGATCTAAGTGCAAACTCAAAAGTATTTGCAGATGTACTGCTGAAAACCATAATAAGTAATTTAAAAATCTACTCTGAAAAGTTTCTGGTTTAGATTCTTCATATGATACTGTGACAAATTTGCATTTCTACATGCTAAATGTACTGTGCTATAAAGAATGAGTAGCTTGAGAATGGCTTTTGGGTCCTTTAAGTTCCTAGTTCTCTGGACTTGCAGCCCTTGAAACTTCTCATAATTCCTGCCTCGCCTCAATCACATGGCTCTGTTTTCTGAAAGTGGCTGCACTCAGCTAATACTCATTACTATGGGATACACAGTGTCATTCATTGTTTTTGAGAAGACCCACTTTCTTCTGAAGTAGAAATCATTACAATGCATTTTATTCTTACTGAAAAACTATTAATGCTTACTTGGCAAAGTATGTTGTAGAGTTTTAGAAAAGATTATTGTCCAGTGTTGGTATTTTCAACACACAATATGTTTCTCTTAAGATTTTCAGTCTTTTGGCTCATTTCAAGACTTATTATTGAAAGACTTAACTTTGGTTGGAGTGGATCTGTAGGACATTGGGTGCTTGTCACTTCTAGAAAAATAAAAATAATTCATGACCTAAATATTTATCATTGCAGTAACTTCAGGCTTACCAGCTCATAGAAAATATCCTAATTCTGATGAATGTTTTAAGAATCATCATTGAATACTTAAAGAGATTCAACAACTCGGATTGTTATGTTACAATGTAGTGGTTTCATCACTGGGTATTATGCCATAGTTCGAAGTTGTTCCTTTTGAGGCAGTGCAATAATTAGGACACATCACAAAGCCTTTTCATGGTTTTCTTTTACTACACATGGAGATGAACACAGTAGTTCAAAATTCCCTTTCCAGTGTTAAGTCAAATATGCAAAATCTTGGCCAGATACTCCTATTTTCAAGAAAATAGAGTGCAGATGAACAGGGTATAATTTAGTGACAGAAAGGACTACTACCATAGCTTGACTTCATCGTTCTTCCGAGGGAAGCCCATTATTTCTGATTAATCTGACTTTTCAAAATGCCATCTTGCCTTCTTTAAGGCCCTGAAGTGACAAAAAACTTGCCATACTTATAAGTTGCCCTAGCAACCATTTGCACTTTATTTCTAGATTAAGTGTATCTTCAAATTCCAGCCACTAAATAATTTTACATCTTTACCTCATTCTATCATACATCTTCTCTCTATATAGTTTTTTTTTTTTTTAGGGATTGTTAAAGTCATCTCTTAATTCTCTTCCAAATAACCCAAAGACCTCAAGCCTTTTCATCTCTCCTTTATAAGGTGCTTTTTCCACATCTAAAATCACTGGTATCGTTGAAGCTGTCCAAACTCACTGGACTCTTAGAAGAACTTACCTCCACTTTGCCACTGCTTTTCTCACAAATGCCATGTACAGAAAAGAGAACATCTATTATGCCATATGCAAAGAAAACCATATCAATTTTCTTCAAATTAAGAACCTTTTTCTCAATAACCCTCAATGATGCTCTGATGAGCTTCAGAAAGTTATAAGGATAGATGGAAAAAAAAGAGAAGTTACAGAAACAATCAGGGATTACACAGAAGTGAGAAGCTGTTGTGAAAGCCAGAAAACATCTGCAAGCTAACACATGTGGGCCATTTAGCAGTGGGGATGTAATTCCTATGGTAGAAGCACAGAGGACAACTGGGCAGTGGAGCACTCCCACACTAGTAGTTCTCCCCAAAAGAATGATTAGATGGGAAAAAGGAAACAGAAGATGTTGGTATGGGGCAGAAAATAGTTGTAGCCTTGACGGAATGTTATGCCCAGTATCTAAGATCCCACAATTATAAACCAGAGAAAAATAAGAACCTGAGCATGTAAAATCTTTTTCTTCCAGAAAAATCTACCCATCCATTACTATACAGTTGACAGGAAAAAAGTTGGACTACCAAGGAACTGCTTTTCTGGCAGCTAGAGAAATATAAAGGAGCATGGAGATAAAATGTAAGAACTATACTAACACAAGAAGGATAAATAGTTCTAATAGACAAATGTAAAGTGCAGTGACTGGAAAGAAAGACAGGAGAAGATGAATACACACACATCCATGTATCAGTGGACTTCTCATAGGGGATTTGTACTTGTGCACATTTGGAGTGAACATAAAAGCTTGACACATACAGAATTAGAGTCTCTCAAGAAAATATATTAACTGGGAAACATTCGCTCAGCTTCTAAAGATATAGTGCTTCCTGTAGAAAGGAATATTGAAGTTGGCCTTAAACATGATCTAAAATGAAATGTTTGAGAGAACTTTTAGAAGAAATAGCAATATCAGGTGATGGCAGCAAAGCTCTTAATCCGCCTTTACCAACACAAGAAGATCCTGGAGTTTTTTTGCTTTGATCACCAGTGAGACGCTTATTCTGTTTCCCAGATGTATTTCACGCAAAGTCCAAACAAGAAAGTCATACAGCCTTTTTGTCCTGATTGTGGTGCTTCAGGACCAAGATGCAGAGGGCAATTCAAAAGAAAAGGTCATTTTGTTAATAAATAACCAGGGAATCCCTTTAAGCAAATGTCCTGTCTGGTTCTGCAATTTGAAGAACATGGTCTTTTCCATATAGCATTTAATCTACTGTAGCTGTGAATCAGCAAAGCTTAGATGTGGCAAGCAGGTCTTGATTATTCTTCTCTTAGTTCATCTATGGTAACTCCCAGTCTGCAAGTACTGTAAGACCTCAAAGCCGACATGAAGGAAAAAATTACTGGTTACCAGGTGAGAGACCTTACATCCATAAGAAACACCATGTTAAAACAAATGAGTGAAATAATAGGTGAATAGTATGCTATGAAAAACTCTGTAGGCTTGGTATGTTGCTTTCTGTCTAGGGTGGCAGCTAAATTTTTCTCTTGATTACAAAGCCAGAACATTAGTTGCAAACTAAGGAAGTGGTAACGGCAATTACTCTGAGATGGTGCAAAGGACTTGCCAAAAATGAGACTTAGAAGATTTGTGAAAAAGGGAACTATCTGCTTTTTTTAATGTCTCATGTGCCCAGGAAAATATTTTTGACCAAAGAAACCTAAACAAAACCCAAACAACACAAAACCCCCAATCCCAACAAGATTACGTCAGCAATATTCCTGACCTGCATCTATGTAGACTTCTCATGTAAGCAGCAGGATGATAGACATCTACAAACTCACAAAACCCAACTACAACTGCACTGGGGCAGTCCCACGCAGAAGGAACGCTGGTCCCTCTCCACTGCTCACCAGCCTGGTTCAGTGAACAGGCCACAGGCTGGTTCATACCTGTGTTGGACAGTGCCGCCTTGCTCTGACAACATCCACATGTGTCGAGTAGCATTGATTATATCCAGCAATGAGTAGAACTGCTAGCAAGAGTTTCATGTAATGACACAGTTTTATAGTGGATGCATATGATCACAACTGCATGTGATCATATGACATTTCTCTGTTCTTGGGCTTTTACCTTATGGGCTTGGGATGCTGAAAAAAATGCCCTGTTTTATTAAACTGTCATATGCATAAATAATACTTTTTAAAAAAACATTTCAAAAATTCTTTAATATATCTCAATATTTTCTCAATAGTGCCTCTTTGTGGCAGAGGAAAGTGCTACATGCCCAACAAACTGAAAAGTCATAAAGGCAACAAAAAGTATTCTTAAACTGGTAGCTTGACAGATAGATTTCTATGGACACAAAAGTCCTCGTCAGTTTATTGTGTACCTTGACAAATCAGTTTTACCAATAAAACATTCTATTTCCTGAAGCTACAAGATACATTCTCTTTCACCACAGCATGTATCCTGTATTTTGTATGCTGGTTTATCAAAAGTAATGCGTAGGCTTGCCCTGCTGTAAAGGAAACAAAAGATATGAAAAGTAAAGCACCTGGATGTGAAGAGAAATAGGAGAGGTAGAGATGACAAGGTTCAAAATATAAAGAGCACAAAACCATGATGTTTCCAAGGCACAAAAACGATTGGCCTGTTTTTTATAGTGGGTGAGGATATTGCTTCTTCCTGAGAAATCAGGACTGACCAACCATCTGCTCACTTGCTCAGGCCAGAGAGGTGGGTGCTGGACAAGAGCTGTGTCACTGTCCAGGCTCCCAGGAGCAATGCCATCAGCCATTATCACCAGAAGTGACTGTTTGGCTACTTGTTTGGATCATTTGATGTTAAAACAGTTAAAAGAAAACACTGCTCAATCATCCAAATTTTGAGGATTTTAGAATCTCTTCTCTCTCCTACCTAAAACCCTGTCTGCCTTTTATTGGGCAGAAGGAGGAGGGCAAACTAGTCATAGCTGCTTCTTCCTACCTGCCAGAGCCGACACTGCTCCGTCAACTTGTGGTTAAGAAACAAGGAAAGGAAATGGGGAAGGTTTTACTACTTTCCATTCAAATGCTTATCTCTTGCTGTGCCATAAATAAATGAGCTCATTTTGAAATTACTCACTGTGGCAGACAGAGTATGAGCAAAAAAGGCATGTGAAAGCTTTGAAAGTCAGTGAAGAAATGAGCAAAGCTGGACCCTGCTGGAGGTCTGAGCATCAGCCACTCTCTTCAGTCATCTGGGCAAACAGTACAGCTGCAGATTAGGAATTCTACCTTTATGAATATGTTTTGAAATTCTCAATTTTTTGAGCCCAAAACAAAACTCTGTGTTCCATCACCTCAGAGAAGATAATAACCTTAGTCTGCAGCGCTATATAAGAGCACTGCAGGAGCTCTACCTGACCCCAGCATGAAACAGGCTGGTGATCAGCAGATGCAAGCTGGCAAGAGAAACCTGATAACATCTATTTAGGCAAGTGATTTGTGACCATTGCAAGGAAGAACAGGTCAGTAGGTTTGAAGCCGCACAGAAATGCCAGCCCTCTGTGTTTTGAGAGAACAAGGGATAATATAATGCACAAATAAATGGTAATTTATAGATCTTTTCTTATTCCAGGCAGTAAAAATCAGTTCATGCTGTAGTTTGTCAGTGCATAAGTGCTTGGTCAGAAATAATTCTTTAAAAAGATGAAGGATTTCACTGCAACCCAGTGAGAGTGATGTTGGAGTCACTTTGTAGCAGTGAGAAATGGTGTTTAAAATTGAGACTCCAGGGAAAGAGCAACAGCATTAACCCATTGCCATATGAAATGCAGACTTGCAAAGTAATTCCTGAAAGTTCCCCCTTGATAGGTGTGAAAAGGAGCTGGTGAAAGCATCCAACATATCTCTGCTAAACAGTACTTGGAAATTGCTGAGCTGTTTCAGGACAGTTTCCTGCTGGAGTTCTGCTCAGATCCTACCAAATTTAGAGAATAAAATTACACAGAAAATAAGAAAAATAAATAGAAAAGGAGAAAAGCATCAGCAGCGAACAGCGAGGCCAATGTAGTAGTGTACTTCTTTCTACATTAAGCATGTTAAAAGCTGAAGTAAACCTCATTGGCCTTCACTGACTTCAATGAGGTTTTCATCAGCTCTTTGTTGCAAATGTGGTTTAAAACAATAAAGAAATCATAGCAGCAGGGACATTATATAATTGTGCTTAGAGATAGTACACGGCTTGTGAGTATCTTGCATGGCTTTTTGCAAATATCTGATTGAATTAAGAAGCTGAATAAGCTTGGACTGTATCTGCAAATTATAAACATTCTGCCAGAGAAGCTGACAGTGATAATATGACCCTGACAACAAGAAAATTGGGGCCGTATTAGATGCTATGCACAGGCAGTCTTTTATTGTGTATCAGGGGTATAAAATCAGTATAGGTTCACTGATATCTGGAAAATAAGGCTGATTAACACCAGCTGATGACTTTGCTCCTGTGATAAGTATTTATACTGGTCACTCATGATCTCATATTTCTTCCAACAACACGTCAGCAGCAAAATTACACATTTTTAGGGTGCCGTTAATTAAACCAGGAGTCCTAAAAGTGTTCCTCAGTGATAGAGCAGGAATATATCCACCTAGATTTTCTGACATTTTTTAATGCCTTTTTTTATTTGTCTTTTGTACAAATGTAGAGTGGTGAAAATGACTCCTGACAGACAATTCAAAAGGGTCTGAAAGCCAGGACCTCGGTTTGTATAACTGCACTGAAGTTAACTACATTACACTGGCAGACATGACAGAGGGATCTGCTGCAATGTTTAGTGTCAAAACCACTTGCAGAAAAGGTATGTCAGCTTCTCAGAATAATACAATGAAGAAGGAAAACGAAAACATAATAATAAGTCATAGTATGAACTCTACTCCCATCTTGCAATCATGCAGGAGTTGTAAGATCATTATGCTTCGTTCATTAATTTGGGAAAGGTAATGTATTAAGTGTTCAGGCTGATTCAAGACAGATTTTGTTTTGTTTTGATTCTGATGGCTTTAATTTTACTAGATAAGGTACTTGAGTACAAATTCAAGATGACGCAAGGTCTAACTCCTTACTATTGTAGGCATCAACCCTATCATATAACTGCATTCATATATTTTCTAAACTGTGTATCAAATCATAATGTTTCTTAAGACCTGTTGTTTCTGATAAGAGGCTGACCCTCATATCACTTCCAGGGTGATTGTAATTCTCAACTATCAGCTTATTCCTGATCCATTTATAATCAATTGTTCCAGCCTCTCTATGCCTTAATTTACTCCCCTCTTGTTTACCCCAAAGAATACTCATATCGTTTCTCAGACTTCGTTTTGTGAGAGCAGACATTAAGTGCCATCAGTCTTTTTGTGTATGATATGTTCTTCATTTGCCAGGTTCATCCTCCCAGCGCTCTTTGTATTTGCTCTGACATATTGGTGGCTCCCAGTCAAATGATGTTCAGTGAGCACACCTAGGTTTTCCCTCTAGCTGTCATCTCCACTTGATGCCACCTGAACTAGTAGCAAGAGTTCTGCTCATAAATCTCTCTGTGCATGACCCTGTACTTTGCTCTATTAAATTTAGTCTCATTTCTATTACTTCAGTCCTCAAGGTCATCCAGTTCTTCTAGAATTGTATTTCAGTCTTCCTCTGTATTGACAATGCCTCCAACTTTGTGAGGTCAACAAATTTATTTAAAATGCTTCTACACTTTGTGCCAAGTTTTTTTAATGGATGTACTAGGCAAGGCCTGTGCTTGAGGAATTCAAGAGTCATCTCACTACAGTCTAGCAGCTTCCTTTCCAGATTAACCCTCTTTCAGCCATGACCGATTTCTGTCTTTTGCAGTTTTAATAACTATCTTTGTGCCATTGTCTCTCAAACGCTTTAGTGAAGTACAAGGAATTGGACCCAAGGAACTTCCGATATCTAAAGTTTAACATAAAAAAAGTTGACTTAATTTCTTATACTGACTTTTGGTAAATCTTTACTACTTTTGCTCATTGGCTTTTAATCTTTAAAAATTGCTCTGCTGTGTTTCATGCACACTCTTTTCTTTGTTGTTTCTTTTAAAATGAGGGACCCACCTCTACATCTACAGTAGTGTAGTGGAGGCCCCATTTTGCAGTCACTTGGTGGACAGCATTTTTTTTCTTTCTTTCCTTCTACTGATTTATATCTTCAGTGCCTTGCCAGTAAAATTAGGTCCGGAATGCACTTATTTACAAGTCAAAAATCCCCAAACAGACCCTACAAACAAAACTTTGGGCAGCACAGAGGCAATGAAGTGCGCTTGCATTGCTGGAACATAAACTCATTTCTTTCACCTCTGGCTTGCTACATTGCCTCTTCAGGCTTTTTTCCTAGTTTAGAAGAAATGGGAGGAGAGAACAGTTGGAAAAGCAGAAAGATATTTTACCCTCCATGATACGATAAGTGTAAATACGTAAAGACTAGACAAAATCTAGCTCAGTACTAGATAGAAGTTGGCACAGGCCACAATTTCCCCAAACTTCCAGATAACCAACAATGACAGAGATGCAGTACAGAGAAAAACGAGGTATTACCATTCACTTCAGGAAATGGAAGCGCAAGTCTGTAATGGACACAACTATACAGATGAACTTCTATTGTTTCCTATGAACTTATATAATTCTACCTGCCTGAAAGACCACTATCCACTTTCCCAACGGATTTATATATAATGCAATTTAACAGGGCAAAAGGTTTTCTCATTGATTCTTTCAGATCTGCCCAACTGTTCTCACAAAGGTGAAAAATAAGTATGTTGGGGCATTAAAAGCATCAAGCAAAATAACACAATTTTCTGAACTAGAGAGTATACTCTCTGCATGCTAACAGTGCTCTATTTCTTTGCTGTCGAGGTTATTTCAATGTTGCATTTATATAGCAACCCTAAAGATGCTCTTCCTGCCAGAGAAAGTTAGTCCTGTGCTTAGAATAATAATTTCTTAATAATGCTGAAACAGTGCAGGAACTAACATCTTCAATAAGAACTAAATACAAATTACACAAGCAAAACAGGGTGAAAATGAGCCAGTTACTTTATGATCTCATCCAGCTAACACAACTTTGCACTGTCAAGTAACAAAATACAAACTGAAAGCCATACATCTCCAAAATTATGATAATCCTTGATATGAACTATGCAACTGTTGTGGAAAGCTCCTTTAATGACTGAATCCTTCCACAAAATATCCTTTGCGTTAGTTGTTCTCCAGGCTCACAGGATCAACATTTCTCTGAAAACATCCTGACTTTCCCTACCACCCAACACAGCTGCATAACAGGTCACCCAAAGACATCTTAATGCTTTATTGTTTAGATGCTAAGATGTCTACAACGTGGGTGGTCATCTTAACATGCTTGTGTTATTGATGGAGCCTTTACCAGTTTTTCCAGTTACAGTGCCACAGTGAGGAATACTGATGGGGAAGACTTAGCTATTACTCGTTATAGCTGCTGAAAAGAAACAGAAAGCTAAACTAAGTATTCAGAATTTTGCTAGAAATATAAGATGGCAGAAATTGTTGTGATACAATCCCCCAGTCCACACATACTTTGCAGACTTGACTCCCAAGAGTAATTCGCAGTCAGACACTCTTATCTACTCTAAGAAGAATAACTCTGTGATACAACTGACTCGTAAACTGAGAAATTCTGCATCCTCTCATGGTTCTGGATCATTCCTTGTAGAAATGGCTCATTCATCCATATCACTTTTCAGGTTTAGGACAAAAATTATTAATAGTGTTGCATTTTAAACGGGGTATACAATTTCTCCCCAGACTGATTCTCAGTGATTCGGCATTTCTGATTTTAATATTCATTTAAATTAGTTTTAATTGTCTTGTGGTCTTAATGGTTGGATAACTGCTGGACCATCTGAGGCAATTAAGATTCTATCCTCAAAATACCCTCCATAGGCTGGAAACTTGTCTTGCAGAGCCCTTCAGGACCACACCTTGGGCTAAAAATCATTGCCTTACTATGTTCAGGAGTAGCCTCAGAGCCTGATTTGCCACTCGCCCTATGGCTCCAAGGCAACTTTGCTATTAAGACCAAGATGAAGGTAAACCCATCTGTACTCTCAAACTTTATCCCTGAGCACACTCATGAGCAGCCTAACCTAACAGTAATACTGAATGCCTGTCCTGGTTGCTTCCATCCAGCCCTTCTGTCCCTAGGCCAGTGTCATGCAAGCAACTATAGGAAACTATTCTTGGTGAGTCCTTATGTCTCCTTTCACAAGAATGGCTAAGGCAGGAGACAGGCTGGGTTTCAGCTATTCGGGGGATGTCCTTCAACAAGCCTCAATTTAAACCCTATAAATACAGAATACAGCAAAGACAATAACAATACAATACAAGCAACTGAAATGTAAAACAGCTCGTAGAGCAGTGTCCTGGAAAGAATTTGTTGTCTCCAACTGTCTGCTTTGCCAATCTTGACAAGGAGTACCAGCTTTGACAGGGAAGGGTGTCTAGGTGCTCTGTGTTTCTACAACATGAAGCAGAAGGCACACCTGGCACACGGCTGGTTTATGCAATTCCAGTGGTAATTGCACAGCAAGTCTAATTACTGTGAGGTTATTCTAATTAATCTAATGATTTTATAGTACATCTGATTATGACAAGAATGATTGTAAGTGTTGCAGTAATGTGGCAGATCAATGTTCAGCTTCATAATAGAGAAACAAAACTTACAGGTTTTGTGATGAGGTAGGAAGGAAAGAGGTACCATCACCTGACATCATTGTCAGATTGCGACTGGTGGCAAAACTTGCTGGCAATATTCCCCCTCATCATCCTAGTCACACAGTTGATATGGTGAAATGGGAACCGTATTAGGAAACTAATCTGCCTGAAAAATTGTTGGGGGGGGGGGTAAATGAGGTTGAAGAGGTTGAAGATTCACCAACAACAAGCAGGAAAACAAGGAAAAAGCTTCAGCTGCAACTACCGTACAAGGTATGTTCCCATACATGTATCCTCAAAGAGATCCAGTGCAGGGAAGAGACAGGAACTCATCTGAATGTCTCAGCATGATTAAGCCAGAGCTGTCAGGGAAACGAAAAAGCCTGTAATGAAATCATTTGCACATTTTTTTATTTCTTCACAGTGAAGGAGAACATCAAAGTTTGTAAATTGAAGACAAGACTGGTATGAAAATCAACAAGCGCATATTTAGCACACAGAGGTCTAGAGTCAGATGTAGTTTCTAAAACATTAATGAATTTGCCCTTTCTTCATCACCTCTTTTACACCTGCTTTTACCTCCTGTTCTCACATTTCAGATGCAACTTTGAGATTCCTTTCAGCATAACAGAAATGAAAGAGCAAAGTTGTGCCCCAGACAGCAAAGCCAGGAAAAAACATGTTCTCATCAAGGGTGTTAAAATAGATATTGGTGGGTGTCACATTTCTTGTTTATAAAGTCATTATCATACACTTGTATTATGAGATCCTCCGAAGTAACTGCCTGAAATCAAGACCTACTGTATAAGCATTTTAAAGAAATAAGCCATTACACTTAAGGTATAAAACCTCCCAAATCTAAATGGATAGAGGATGCAAAGCAAACGAAAATGTAAAGGAAGTTGTAAGGTTTTACTTAACTTCAGTACCAGAACTGGAAACATTAATCAAATATCTGAAGTGTCACTTCAATATACTACTCACTACTGGAAAAACCACAAGCAGTTCACACAAGCACTGAGCGTTACTCATGGAAACAGTTTAAGTATATTAAAGTTGATATTTAAAGGGCAGTGTTTGTCATGGTAGATAACAGTTTCTCACCTATGAGAAAACTATCATATGAGATACTGGAACATAACAATATTGAAATTGTGTGAAAAGTTTTGTGACAGCAGTATTGAGAAAACATAGATGTCAGGGTTTCCAATGTTTCCAGTCCTCTCCTAAGATGTGAACTGAAAATGCTTCAGGTAGAAAAGTTTAATTCATGTCCATTCACTTTATGTTTTCATCCTTTAGATACAATTATTTTTTCTTCTAATTCCTATTTCCTCCTCACTCCACAATTATTTTTTATGCTAATACAATTGTACCATTCCCTAAATTATTCTGAAGTACCTCACAGGTTTTATTACCTCTTCCGTTTTAGTATGTTTCTTCTTAGTTAAACTGATAGCATATTTTAAGCTTTTAGCAAACATTTTCCACTCCAACATACAAATTTCAGGTTGATATCATGTTGTGCTTGCATATAGTAAGTACAATTGCTGTTACTTCTGCAGTTAATAGTAAGTTTAGGTCAATGATGAGACTTCAACCTTTGGAAAAAGCCAAAGTCAACTTATATGACCACAAGAGCATCGGTGTTTGTTTACGCATTACTTTTAAGAACACTAAACAAACACCTCTGTCCTGGGTTGAGCAGCAGCAGTCATTTTTCTCCTTCTTAGTAGCTAGTGCAGTGCTATGTTTTCATTTTTTGGCCTGGGAACAGTGGTGATAACGCCGATGTTTTCAGTTGCTGCTTGAATGTTTGGCCTGGCCAAGGCCTTTCTGAGCCTCATGCTCTGCCAGGGAGGAGGGAAAGCTGGGAGGAAGCAGAGAGAGGACACCTGACCTAAACTGAGCAAAGAGGTATTCCATACCACAGCACGTCAGGCCCAGGATGTAACTGGGAGTTACCCAGAAGGGCTGGTTCACTGCAGGGTTGGACGAGGTATCAGTTGGTGCTCGGCTGGGGGGAGTGGGGCGACTTATCTGTTGGCTGGTGCTGAGGTGTTGTATTCTCTTCCCTTGTTATTTCCTTTATCATTATTATTATTGGTGGTAGCAGTAGTGATCTATGTTATACCTTAGTTACTAAACTGTTCTTATCTCAACCCGTGGGAGTTGCATTCTTTTCGATTCTCCTCTCCGTCCCTCCAGGAGCAGGGGGAGGGCAAGAAGTGGGGGGAGTGAGTGAATGAGGTTTGTGGTTGGGTTTAAACCACGACAACCTCCCAGAGTAATATGACCTGTGTTAATACAGATTTTCTTTCTAGCCAAAGACAAATATATATGGAAACTTTGGTTATATAAAAAATAACAAATGTTCTTCAAATATTTATTTGCAGTCCTGAAAGATCTGTAATCAATAAGGATCTGAGTTTCTGCAATACGAGGTTATTTCTGATGAAAAACCATATTATGGTCCCTTTGATATAAAGCATCAGCCTGCCTCCCGATAAACCCACAAATATATATATATATATATACATACACACATATACATATGTTCTTCATATGTTCCTGTGTTTAAATTTGACAAATGTGTATGCCTGGATACCAGATTATATACTGTATACATGAAGTTCAATACATCATCTTTATCAGAAGATCTCCTCTCTCTAACACACACATGCCAGCAATAGCTAGTCTGTAAACCAGCCCTCTTTTTCACATTCACTCTATCTCCTTAGTCTTACTCTCACTGCCATACTGTATTCATCTCCTCCCACATTTTAGCAAGGAGTAGCAAGGACTTTTCTGAAGAAGTCTGTCACACACCCACATTTGAAAACTACTGATCCATAAGAAAAACATCAAAAAATAAGGCAGATAGAATTGCAGGGAAGGGGCAAAAGAGGGCTGTAGGTCTACATAGATCAGAAGCAGAATCCCTCCGCTCACAGGTACATCATTCAGAAGTTACTTCAGAGCCTGACTTTTCTGCAGAGCAAAGACTTCGTGTGTTTCAAGTGTTTTTCAACCTGCTACTGTTACCAACATGTCAAAACTTGACTTTAAAAGATCTTGTAAAAGGCATGAAAGGAAATGTAAACAGCAAACTCAAGCACATAGGTGCAGTTTGTATGCAAAAGGACTTCTATAATTTTAAAGGAAAGAGAAGCTTTTGCTGCTCTCGTTACACTCAGAAATGTGGTTGGTGTCAGCAGTAGAGCCCCAAAACACGGGAAGAAAACCATACTTGCCTAAAATTATGAGTCTTTGACTCATCAACAAACTAAAAATGCAAAGAGGGACCTCAGTTTTCCTGCTAGACCGGAGACCAGATTTTATCAAATAAGTGACAGATTATCATAGAGTCATATAATACTTAAGGTTGGAAAGGACCTTAAAATTGTTTAGTTCCAAACCCCTTGCCATGGGTAGGGACATCACAAACTAGACCATGTCACCCAATGCTCTGTCCAATCTGGCCTTGAACACTGCCAGGGATGGAGCATTTACCACTTCTTTGGACAGCCTGTTTCAGTGCCCCACCACCCTCACAATAAAGAGCTTCTTCCTTATATCTAACCCGAGCTTCCTGTGTTTCAGGTTAAAGCCATTACCCCTTGTTCTATTGCTACAGTCCCTGACGAAGAGTCTCTCCCCAGCATCCCTATAGGCCCCCTTCAGATACTGGAAGGCTGCGATGAGGTCCCCACGCAGCCTTCTCTTCTCCAGGCTGAACAGCCCCAACTTCCTCAGCCTGTCTTCATACGGGAGGTGCTCCAGTCCCCTGATCATCCTCGTGGCCCCCCTCTAGACTTGTTCCAAAGACTCCATATCCTTCTTATGTTGAGGACACCAGAACTGTATTCAGCAGTCCAAGCGGGGTCTCACAAGAGCATAGTAGAGGGGCAGGAGGCAGACGGAAAGACAATTACTGTGCTGATCTGCATATGACCAGAGTAAGATGAGCCTCAGTATTCCTTTTCCACATATATTATCATGCTTTCTTTCTACAGCTGGTTTAGAAAGGTCTTTTAGGTGAAGGTTATCCAAATTCACTTCCTAGAACAGTCTTTTTCTCTCCAAACAGCTCTCAAACATGAATGTATACTTAACAAAACATAGATGGGAGGAGAGAATGCAATAGCTGCTTGGAACTGTATATAATTCAAGTCTTATATTTTGAAACTTCTGCTTGATAATCACCCTGGTGCCTTTGAAAATACCAGTCCAAGTAATTCCTTACTTTTAAGGAAAATAATATATTTCATATGAAGGCACAAACACAAAGGCTGATTTTATGTCAGCTGTTTTCCAAACAGAACAACTTTTCAATTAGCCTTTTCCATGATCTTCGGAGTACTCAATGCAAATTCAATGCCTACCACTCAAAGAGCAGCGCTCAAAGCCTCAAGGATGCCAGGAGCAGCAGGGATCAGGAAACCTTATCAACACTGAGGTCAGAAACAAGATGCTCTAGAGATGGGAAACCAGTCATTTATGCAACCTATGGACCTCAAATGCAGTTTACAGTACCAGAAGGGGGAAGAATGGGACTGCTGCTTATTCCAAGCACTGGAATTTTATTGCATGTTTAAGCTGACAATGAAAACCAGTATGTATACATGGAACAGACCATGAGATGGAGTGTAATTTTCCATGACACACCCATACATGTATATCCATAATGGAGCGTACCTAAACCAGTAAACCTGTGCTGAGGTGAACTTATAAAATACAGAGTGATTACCAAAACAATGACTATATATTTGCTTCACAGGAAATGATTCACACTGTGAGGGGGTGGAATGTGGAGGGGGTAGAAGTAATGTAACCTCATTTCTGTAGTGGAATGCCATTTCTGAAAGCACTAAAAAACTGGGAGGTGG